>NC_079507.1:35384467-35984467 GCF_030052815.1 Hevea brasiliensis | reverse complement strand
AAAATGAAAATGGTTGAACCAATGTGTTTTAATTTATTAGTAAGGAAGTTGTTTTCAAAACTATGAAATTTTGAATTTAAATTATAGTTGAAGTCAATTATATTAAAATAAATAAATATTGATGACACGTGGAGAGGGTGAAGGTAGAGAAATATAATTTTTTTTTGTCAATATATGACTACTTGATAGTATATTGATGAGATATTTAGACATCTATGACTACTTTCTTGTGATTTAGATAAGGCTGAAGATAAATTCTAATTGATTCTCTTGCAAGACAATAGAGGTTAGTAGACAGTGATGAGTAGTACAATGACATAGGGTGTCAAAGTAAAGAGGTGACTAATCAACTTGTTAACCGTGGATAGATTATAGATAACTTAAATACGAGATAAATGAGTGCTTGAGTCATCTAAGAATGACATATATTTTTTGCATATATGTGTTATTAAGTCGTATATCTTGATCATTTAAAGTTATGATAATCAAATAGTTAAATTGAGTAGCTCAGAGATTATTCTAAGAGGTTGTTGTAGTCATTTATATTGTATCAAAATAAATGGATAAAGACTTTATATCTTACTTATTTAATCAATAGGAGGGAAATTAGAAGGAAGAAAAACTGCTTTGCAATTGAAAATTAGTAACTGTTGCTGGTGGTTGGCGATGGCAACTACAGTTGTTGCACTATAAGAGTATTACAAATGTATTTTTCTTTTAAGTGAAATTAGTTCATATAAAACCTTTATCTAAGAAGTATTTTCAGATTCCGACTGTGTATCATTTAAATTTAATTATATATATATATTTAAATTAGTTCATTTTTTTATATTTTTTCTAAAAAATTAATTATTTTTTAATGAATTCAAACCAAATCAATTTATTTATTCGTTTATAAAAATAATTTTTAGTAGATTCAACTGAATTTGGGCTGGTCTTTTTTACTCAAAATATTAATTTTTATTGATTTAATTTTTATCAAAATTCAAATTAATTAAATCAATTTATACGGTTTAACATCAAGTTCGTTGAATTGATTCATTCTCAATTAAATCCTCAATTTGTAAGTTATTCTGATTTGAGATATCTTTAATTTTATATGGATTAAAATAAATTACAAGTCATTCTCAGATGGAATCCATGTTTCCTACGCCTATTCTCATAATAAAACTTTTGCTTGCTTCAGAAAGGACCTGAGGCATTAAGTATAAAGCATACTTGAATAAGAGTCAGAAATTAGGTCATTGCTTATCATCATAACTTTCAGAAGCAAGAGTTTTGTGGTTTCCAATCAGCGATAATTAACAAGAAATCAAACTTCCGATAACATTAATATTTCCTTTAGATTTTTTTTTATCTTTTAAAAAAATCAAAATTTAGCTTAAAAATAAAAAAAAAAATTACATTTTTATTATTATTCTCGTATTGAATAAATAAAATTATATTAAAAAAATGACTATGTTGAATAGTATTTGGATAGTGTGATAGATTATTTATAATATAATTTTATAGCTGAATAATTTTTTATTAAATATAATTATTTTACAATAATTTTATTTATAATAAAATTATACTAATTTAATAATAATTTATTCTTACGTGAAATTTATATTTTGCTATATAGATTTAAATAAATTTTTAATTATGCATATTTTTAATTTGAAATTAAAAATTAAAATAAAATAAATTAAAAAAATAATTTGTGGAAGAGCATAGAGGGAAACAGAAAAATTAACACTATTTTCAACACTTTCTCATTTAATTTGGGCAAAAAAATAAAATAACTCAAAATACTTTTTAAGCATTTTTCAAATAAATTCTCATAAATTTTTTCTTTTTTCTTTTTGCTTTTTGGGGAATTAAATTTTTTTTTTAATTTCTTCTTCCAATAAAATAAAATAATTAGTTTTTTTTTTTCCCTTAATCTTGTCCTCTCTCTTTTCCTTGCGACAAAATACATCCTTAAATTATTCGTCTACTGCAATAATACAGGATAGACACTCACCACTCGACCATTGAATTGCTTATCCAATATCATCTCTCCTCATTTGTTCGTATATGCCTAAATGGGCTAATGGCATATGATTTTTTACTGAAATATGTTAAAAGATTAGTGAAGTTGCCAGGGCTGCGCGGTGTCGAATACCCAACTGTAACAATGCATTGTAACCAAGGCAAGGCACACCTATCCTTGTGGGCTGCTGATTGCAGAATCATTCTTCGGTTACCTACTCAGTCCCTCCCTTTTCTTCTCGATTGTATGTGTTAAAGGTTAAGTATCCATCAAGCTGTCATCCAAATCCTTTTCCTAATTAATTGCCTTTAGACTTAAGATAAAGAAGTATTCACACACGTTTCTCACTTCATCCTTCAAAGGCATCTCCAAAATAACCCACTAATTCAAGTAATCTCTTCAATAATCTTGCTATCCAAAACAATGTATGAAAGATGACACAATGTAATTTATTAAATGAAATCATATGAAAATGGAAGTAAATTATATTACATTAATTAATTAATTAATTAATATTTTTTATTTAAGTACGTAATATTTCATATTCGAATTGAAAATGATATTCAAGTAAAGAAAATTCTAAGATTCGAATCCTTAATTTTATAAATAAAGTCTATCTCGAATCAACTCCACAACTAATTAATTTTTTTTAACAATGAACTCAAATTAAGATTTAAATTTAAAATTTTATAATTGTGAAAATAATTTTAGCACCACTCAATTAAAATTCATTAATTATATAAATTAAATATTAAATAATATAGATTTATTTATAATTATAGTTTGATAATAATATTCGCTTGAAGTTATTATATTGTTTGATATGACGTTATAGTATTTTTAAAATATATTCACTTATTACAATAGATATTTGATTTGTGAGAATAAAAAAAATTCATAATATTGCACTTGATGGTGATGGCTTTGCTCCGCTAAGTAATCTATTTAATATGTAATCAACAAGATTTTTCTTTTTTTTTTTTTTTTTTTTTTGTTATCAACAATGGACAGATAAAATGTTAACATCAATAGAAAAGTACAGCATGAAAATCTAGAGATGTAGGCTAAAATTAAAAAACGAAAACTACTTCAACAAAAATCCCAAAGAAATAATGTCAAAAGTGAGATGTTCTCAATGGACCCCACTGATGTTTACCAAAAATTTGATCATGGTCACACAAGTTTCAACAGAACTTTGGTACTTATATCAGGTTTGATTTCATGATTTTTCAAAATGTCATCACTTGATCAAAAGCCACAATAGTGTCAACCCAACCACTAAAGTCACCTAATCTAAACCCCAATGCACATAATCAAATTCATAGGGTAAACTTTATCCCTTGTCTCAAAATGTAGATGTTGTACAGAACAATAAAATTCATCTGACTTAACTAGTTTTCGGATTATAACATAGTAAAATTATCTTAAATACTCTAAAAAAGAAAAAATGACTCTAAATAATTGACATGGTATCTCTTATTATTATTATTATTTTTTTATGTCTATTTTTCTCCTCAACACTTTCTTTTTGTTCGTCTCCACCCCTCTTCTCTCTCTATATCTATATCTTCTCTCACTTTCTCTTTCTATCTCTCTCCTTAACACACATTCTCTCAATCTATCTTCTCCCTCTCTGTTTCTATTGTTAGTAGTATGCCCTGGAACATATCATTTAATATGTATCTTATACATGTTTTTATTAATAAAAGACATTTTTACTTTTCCATTTACATAATATATTTATGTGTAATAGAAAAGGTCCATTGATATTTTGTTAGAAATTCTATTCTTAAGTTGTTAAGAATATGAGTGACAGTATTTCTAGCACAAAGTATCATAAATAGGTTCACAACTTAGGATATTTCACAATAAGGACATGACTTATCCAGAAAGATTGTATTCATGTTTGTTCTCAAGTTATTTATATGAGATGTAAATAAGATGAAATGGTGAGTCTCATGCCATATAACAAACATGATAGGCACTTATACATGATAAGTAGATCGAATCAGTAACACTTATGACAAACACATGGAGTTTACACTTGTCAATGCATTGTCATAAATCATATCAGTGCATATAATCTTTAGACCTAAGATAGCACAGTTATCTTGTATATAGGTGGTTTGAGTTTGATACTACTTTCATACTTGTACTGTGTATGGGTATATGGGCATGTATTGGCTCCTACTAGTTATATATGGAGGTAGGTGTTGATCAAGATGAAATCTGTTCCTTTAAGTAAATAGGGATAAAATCTTATGTTCATTTAATTATTCTTAATGTTTCAAGTTCCTGACCAGGACAGATAGATTTATTCAGAAAAGAGTTTCTGATGAGAAAATCTTTTTAATCAAGAACTGAAATTAAAAGAGAACATAATATTCATAACAAATGGGGTTTGACATAAACCATGACTCCATCTCGAATTGGGATTTTGTAACAGAGAGATTCTAATGCATGGTAACATCTGATTATAGATTCATTTAAGGTAAACCTTATTACTGATTGGGTGGCCATGACATGCTATGCTAAGTGTTAACCATGGTCTATGAGGTGCATAAAATGATTTAGAGAAATCATTTATGATAAGAAAGCGTTCTGATGATATTAAGAGTTGATATCATGTCTCATTGCCAATTAGTGATGAGCCTAGTAAGTCACACACATACACAAGTAATCACCAAATTAAATATAATTTAATTAATTAATTAAAGAGTTTAATTGATTAATTAAATAGGTTTGATTTGTAATTAGATTGCAAAATTCCTAGCATGGCTTGAAACCAAATCTAGGTTATTGGATGTATAGTATAAGTTAAATTTATATTTAAAGTATTTAAATATGAATTTAATTAATGAGAAATTAATTAATAAAGATTAATTAATTAGTTTATATTTGATATAAATTGATTAGAAGAAGAGAAATAATTATTTTGGATTAAGAACTCAAAATTAAGACACAGGGGTGTTTTAGTCATTTCACAGGGTGACATGTGGCACCATGAGATGGTGACACATGGCACTACTCATAAGCTTGCCAAATGTCTTTTAATCATATAAGATGATCAAAGTCAAGATTAAATATAGGTTTGACACTTGGCACAATGTGATTGGGTCAATTAAACCTAGAACCAATCAGAGGGTGACATGTGGCAAGGGTTTTAAGTGGTGACCTAGCTATATAAGTGTAAGGATGAAAGAACAAAAATATAAGCAGCCACTTACTCCTTGGTGCCGCCACCTAAAAAACACTCTTCCTCTCTTCTTCTTCATCTCTCATCAATTCAAAGAGATTAGCAAATAATCTCTTGAATTAAAAATACTAGAAATCATTTCTGGTGTCCTGTTTACATCTGTAATCTCTCAAAAGACAAAACTTGATTTTCTAATTCATAGAAAAAGCTTTATAAGCTGTTCAAGGGCTGCCATAGGTGATCTTGGTGTGGACAAGCTAGAGGGACAACATCTGGTGTCTTAAAAATGCATCCCGAAGGTGCCAAACATACTGCAGTGTATCAAAAGGTTAGTGTACTTGTTCTTGATCTAATCTAGAGTCCTAATAATTAATCTGATTAATTCTAAAATCTTAAATAGCAAATGTAGATCCAAAAATATATTAAAAGACTTTTAATATGCTGTTTATCATTGAAATCAAATAGATAAAAATAAATCTTGCATGATGCATGTGACCCTAGATGAAAAATTTTGAATTTTAATGATCTAAACTTGTGTTTTTCGTACTTCCGCTCCTTCATCTATCTCTCTCTTTAACACACATTCTCTCTCTCTCTCTCTCTCTCTCTCTCTCTCTCTCTCTCTCTCTCTCTCTCTCTCTCTCACCCTTTTATCTTTGTCTCTCTCCCCATCTCCATTCTTCTCTCTCTCTCTTTCCCTTCTATCTATCTATCTCTTTATATCCATTTCTCTCTCACACTTTCCTCTAACATGATCCTCTAACCCTCGAGTCTTTGTCTCTCTCACCCTCCCGTCTCTCTGACCATCTCCCTTTTTCTTTTTCTTAAATTACCCAAATTCAAAATCAAGAATGGACCAAAAAAAAAAAAAAATCTTCCAAGGATAAAAATTTTAAAACATGAACAAACTTCAATAAAATTTTAGTTCATTAATAAATTTATCAATTCATTAACAAATTATAATAATTTTTAGAACTGTTCTCTTATATGAGTAAATTTCTCATTCATATCAAATCTTACAATCCCAACAATTTCTCATAAATAACAAATAAATAATTTCTATGGTAAAATAAAATGACAATTAACCGGGGATTTTCTCCATAGCAAATGTAGTAATAATTCATGTTGATTAGAGATTGGCAATCATGTTCAATTGTTATCGACACCAATTAGGTTTGCCTTTCACTCCCAAATTTAAACCAAACTTCAACTCACGCTGTAGCTCTAGCTATTGTACACCAAGCACGTATTATCAATACGGTAATAGCTCCTTAGTTTCAATTTGCAACTCGCAAGCTTTAACCTGTCACAACTTCTCGTCTTCCTAAAATTAACCTATTATCGAGTTCATCTTTCATGTCTTTATTATAGTCCTTTATTGTCATAACATTCTCTTCCTATTTTTAATCTTTTCAATTGTACATCAACCTCTTATTTTTGTCGATCTCATGCAATTGATGGGTTCCACAAGTTGTGGCTCCTCTACTCGCCGCTGTTGAGCTTGTCTAGCTTATCCCTTCCTTGAGATGTCCAAACCTTAACCATGGGTGAGATTAGTGGATGTAAGGTTTGCACAATAACGAGGAGAAAGAAAGCATGTGGATGAGAGATTTGAAAGATATTAGATTGATTTTGATGAGGTTTTGAAAATGGGGGAGAACTAAGAAAGAAGGGGATGGATGTGGAAGGGATAAAGATGGCAAGTTAGTAAAAGGTTGAAGGAGAAGAGGGCATTTTAGACTTTTCACTTTCCTTTCAATTTTAAATATGTTTGAGTAAATTTTTAATTGAAAAGAATGGTAATAATAGGTTAGAAGAATTTTCATATTCACTAAATTAATTGTAAAAAAAATTATGTTATGAGTTAAAATTTGGAGATCATGTAACCCCCTAAACTTTGCGCAAAAAGTCAATTTGCCTCATGAACTTCAGATTGAACCAATTTTCCATTTTGATTTAAACAAAACACCTACGGATTCTTCAAACTGTATTTTTTTAAACTAATTAAATATGTGTGGCCAAGGGAGAAAACGCATGAACGCACGTGTTTCTGACATGGAAAAAAAACTATATGTTGTGTTCTCCACATCATCACATAACCATTTTGCTAGTCAAAGCATGCATTTATCAATTAGTCTTGATTTTAGTTTCATTCTTCCCTCTTTCCCAATGTTTTCCTCTTTCAAAATCACAACTCAATATGCAACCATTAAAGCATTAGATTGAAGTATGATAAGAGATTATCAATAAAGCCATATTGTGTATGTTAAAGTTAAACATTTCGATACTTGCATTTATTTTTTTTTCAAATACTTTTAGGTCTAAGTTGGGTTTGTTGGGCACTTATCTAATTTGGTTTTTGTTGGATTTTATGGGTTTGGTACTATTTTCTTTGGGTTGTATGTAATTTCATGCAACTTGAGGACTATTAGATTTTGCAATTTTTTTATACTTAATGACTGTTGCCTTTGCGGGTTGGCATCACATTGTGGTCCTTGACTGAAATCTTTTTTTTTGGACCACATAGTTATGGCAAACAAATTCATCCATTTGAGATGCCACTTTTGGGGTGTTTTGGTAAATGGACCTACACCTAGCTATATTAGGGGTTTGGTGAGTGTGTATAAAAATGTGGATGTAGGCAGAATATCTCTCCTAGAATTGAGAGATTATATCAATGAATTGGGGTATGTTGATGTTAATATGCTATATTATAGGGCAAAAAATGGGCAAAATTTAGTGGAATTCAAGAGGGCGTTGAGTGATGCAATTATGATAGGACTATTTAAGGGGGTAGAAAATAATGAATACTTGGATTTATTTTTTTCTATAGCATTAGGCTGGGGATGCTAACAAAGATGGTGAGAACTTGAATGTGACTGGTGGAAAGGGGGTTCACTCATTAAATAATGTGTTAGTTGAGGCAAAAAGGGGGTAATGATATTGATGAAAATGATGATGCAATTGATGCGGTTGAAAGCATTGATGAAGGCAACTTAAATGATGAGTCCAACTCATGTGAGGTGGAAAATGAGGAAGGTTCTAAGTTTAAGTTGGAAATTGAGGCAATAGGGACAGTGATATTGATGAACTTTGAGTTGATAGGGAGAATTTCATTACATATCAAAGAAAAGAAAAGCAAAGGGAATAGGTATTTAAAAGGGTAAAGATGTTCATTTAGGTGAATGGATTAGATTTTAGGCATGGAGATTTTCTATTAGGTAGGGATATAGATGTTAGGAAAACAAGAAATGATGAAGTCTATTACAACTCAAATCTAAGTAAAAGGATTATAAGTGATGATAAGAGTGGTAAAGAGGCTACAAGGTAGAAAGAAGAAGGGCAAGGAATGTGCATTATGACCATATGTAGGCAACGAGGTTCTTCTCCATAACTGGTTTAGCTCCACCATAACATTACCATAGAGCTTAGATATTAACACCTTAAGATGTAGAGAATTAACTGGAGTCGCCACCCAGATGATAACTGGGATAAATACTTCAGAAGAGACGTAGATGATGAGTTTATCCCTTGCAAAGGTCTATTACTCTTCTCTTACCATGAGCCCACTAGCCTAGGTTTGGGATAGTGGTTATGAAAGAGGGACAGTGTTAGGTATCGTCTTCGCCTAGACTTATCTTAGAATAAGGGCCAGCCTCCACTTGTGTTTCTTATAGCCTGTCTTAGTGTTTTTTTTTTTTTTTTTTTTAATTGAAGTTCTTGTTCTTTCATAATGCATTTCTAAGTTAAACATTCACAACTTTTCAATTAAGAATACTGCACCCTTTACATGCACATACAAGCAGCCTTATATCATGCTTGGTTTCTATTTTTAAAATTGTTACCATTTTTACCTTATTGCCATATTAACATTTTTCTAATTTATTTATGCATTGGGATTGATTTACACATATGGAAGATAATTAAAAACAAATAATCCCTAAGCATGCATACCATGTCTCTAATATGCATCACTTCTTTTAGGTTAACAAGTTATTCTAAGTTAATTACTAAATTATTTACATGCCTTAGTTATGTTGCAATAAAATGAAACATCCAAAGAAAAGAGGGAGGAAAAAAAGATTATAACCCTTTCAGCTATAACTAAAGAAAGGAGGGAATGAAAAAGAATTACATGTCCCAAATAAATAATAAAACTTTAAAGATCTAAAATCTATTATAAGGCCCATTAGGCCCAATGCCCCATGCAAGAGGCCTTAATGTCTCATTTGGTGTCTCTTGGTGCACCTTGAGTTTCCATATTAGTCCTTGGTTCTAATTTCCTCTTTTGGTGTCTTGACTTGTCTTGTTTGGGATAGAGTCAACTTACAATTTGTGAAAGATTACTTATCAAAAGTATTTAAGGAAAGACAATATTACTTACCATATTTGACTTAAGAAGAGAAACTATAACCTACCATATTTAAATAAAGAAAGTAATTAAACAACTTACCATATCTACAAAACTTACCAAAAAAAACTTACCAAAATTAAAAAATTCAAATAAGAAATAAACAACTAAACAAGGAAAATACCAAAATAGAAACAAATAAACTTCATTTATTGGTTCATCATTCCATTTGGCTAGGTAGTGCACCTCTTTCTATGGTCCAAAAAGGTGTTTCCAAGTTCCCAAGAATAGAAAATAAACAAGCAAAATGGGTTAGTAAAGATCAAATATAAAAAGAAATCAAATTGTCAGAATAAAAAGTCTTAATTTTACCTTTTCTGTTTTGTGGAATAACAACAAAAAACACATAAAAAATAGAAAACATGCATGAAGATGGATGTAATTTTATGGTAATGTTTTCAAGACATTAATAACAAACTTAGAAAAAAGAAACAGTAAAAAAGAATAAAAGAAAAATTAAATTTGAATTTTCAGATCACCGCTGTTTACATGTACCCAAATTTTAACGTAATTTTTTAAAATAAGTTTGCATACAAATTGTAAAGAATTAGAGAAAACTCAAAACATGAAAGTTTAAAAGAACATTCTGAAATCCAATTTAAGCATAAGATTCACTAAAAAATGTGAGAGCGTCATCAAGTTATTCCCTTTTAAATTTCAGAGTCATGTAGAAACACATGAAATAATATACTAAACTTTAAAAAAACAAATCTTAAAATCTATAAATCAGACCAATTAGAGTTATATATAAAAGCTGCATGGTTTTGAGTGTAGAATCTAGAAAAAAAAAAATAATGTTAGGGCCAAAAAACCTACCTAGCTATGACTTATAAGCAAGGCAGTAGCAGCTCATTCTTAAAAGCATGAATAGAGTTTATTGGTTGCCTTCAAAAGAATTTCATTTCAAACATAAAAAAAAAACTCAAGAATACTTATGCATGAATGAAAGAGATGCTATATATATGTTATACAAGATTTAATTATAATTTTTTATGCCTTACCTTTAAGAAAATTTAAAAACAACAAACAAAAGTAGAAGAAGAAGGTAAAAGAGAGGCTAGGTGTGTGAGAGAGCAAGATAGAGGACTGAGTGGCATGTGGATGTTAGGTTTAGGAGAGAGTGGTTATAATTAGTTGTGTATGGATCTAAAGGAATGTGAATGAATGTGAATTAATGATGCCTCTTTAGGAGAGCTAGATGTGTATCTATAGGCATATCACTATATAGGAAGATTTGACCTAGGCTTATTTAGAAAAATTATTGATTTTGCTACAAATGTTTAGTTGAAGAGAGCATATCACCTACTTATTTATCTAAAAAGAGCATATACCTTCCCATTTTCTGGCTACCTATTATGTAATTTTATTTTACTTTTCAAATATTTTCCCTTGTATGCTTCCTTTTTGGTCTAATTTTCCCTTAAATATAAAAGAAAGAGTAGATTCTCTCTTCACCTACCACTTTGGCCAAAAATGGGCTTGGAGTAAGGACTTAATAGGCCTTATTTAGGAAAATTTTTAATTTTGCTAAAGATATTTAGTTGAAGAGCTAATCACCTTCTTATTTAGCTAAAAAAGAGCAGATACCTTTTCATTTTCTCTCTGATTTTTGACCAAAAAGAGATACTAGCTCCATATTGTGTAATTTTCTTTTATTTTTCAAATATTTTTCCCTTGTATGCTTCCTTTTTTGTCTAATTTTCCCTTAAATGTAAAAAGAAGACCAAATTCTCTGTTCATCTACCACCTTTGCCAAAAATGGGCTTGGAGCAAGTACTTAATAGGCCTTGCTCTAGTTCGCACTCTATTGGCTTGCTTTGGCTTAATGCAGCATTAGGTTGGGTCTAACTGAAACACTGGAGGTCAATGCTTTTCCTTTCAGGCTCTACAGCTCTCTCTAACCTATTTTATTATTTTTTATTTTCTATTTTTCTTTTATAAACCTATTTAATTTTTCATATTTTTTTTTATTTTAATCATGTATAATATTATATTTCATTTTTTCATGTATTTTTTGCATCTTTGAGCCTTTGAAGCTTTCATCATTATGCTCTTCACTGTCTTATATGTATATGTTCTTCAATGAACAAAAATTAGGGGTCTACACTCTAACACTCCTTCCATATTGGGAGTTAGGTATGATATTTGAGAATGCACATCAGTTTAGGGAGGGTAAGGATAAGTATGCAATTCTATGGGCAGTTTCATTGAAGCAAATGCCAAATGATTGGCATAGATCAAAGTGACATGTAAGCAAGGTTGTCCTTTGTTTATTTTTTCAAGTATTAAGAAGAAACATAGAATTTTACCATTAAGACAAACAATCCAACACGTTATAG
This sequence comes from Hevea brasiliensis, assembly GCF_030052815.1. NCBI lineage: Eukaryota > Viridiplantae > Streptophyta > Magnoliopsida > Malpighiales > Euphorbiaceae > Hevea > Hevea brasiliensis. The sequence continues at coordinate 35,972,507 of NC_079507.1, read as the reverse complement.
GAAGAGCAACAATAAGGCCTATACCTTAAAATTTTTAACTGAGGTATTCAAGGACAAATAATTGAGCAGCCTAGTATTTCAGTTAGAGATATTTAGCAACTTTATAGATTGTACTTAAAAAATTGTATATTCATGGTACCATTTGCAGGAGAGTTAAGTTTAAGGTGCTTTCTAGGATAATAAGTGATTGCAAAGTTGAATATGGTAAAAATATAGTTGATGTGTCTCGATCAACACCACTTGCATTTATTATTCAAGCTGAGAGAAGTGCTGACAAGAAAGGGAAGAGTGTGGCAGAGGGAAATAGTATTAGCATTCCACCTTCAAAGAAGCTAAGACCTTGTAGAGGTGTAGGTTTGAACTACAATAGCAAAGATAGTTCCATAACATTTAATGTAAGTTTATATATGTGCAAGTATCTACTTTGTTTATTTGGCTTTACACCTTAACTAATTTCATGAATTTTGTAAAATGTAAGCCACAAGTGGTACTTCAAGAGTTATTAGTAGACTAAGCCAACTTAAAAAGTCAAGTGAAGTCAATATTGATATTAGTTTTAAACCTCTAGGATTGAGATGGTAGAATAAATTAAACATGTTACTATAAAACAATTGCAACAATAAAGAGATATCAATTAGATGCAAAGGAGATATCAAACATCAAGTCAAGGCAACCACACATTTACAATTTTTGGAGATCATGCTCAACAACTTGGTGGACCTTAGGCCTTCTATGTGTTGGTGTAATGTGTAATGCAAAACTTATACAATGTGTTGTTATGTTTGTATTAAGTTATGTGTTTTGTTATTTTTTTGAATAATGAAATCACTGACGGAGGCATTAAGGGGGCAAGGGAGGCATTGGGCCCCCCCTGGGATTTTGGAAAATATTAGGGGTAAAATAGTCATTTGAACAAAAATAAAAGTTAAATTACCTTAAGCTCCCTTACTTTTAATAAAATTAACATTTATACCTTTTTTTTTTTCAAGAAATGTAGTGCTCAATTTTTTTAATTTTATAACAATCTACTTATACAATTAAAATATTATATAATTAATCTTTATGAATTTGCTTTAAATAACAGTTTAGTCCTTGATTTTTAGGTAAAATTAATTTTTAATTTCTAAGAAAATCAAGGATAAGAGACTAAAATGTTATTTTATCTAAAAAATAGACAATAGAAGTTATTTAACATAAGTGAGGGATTAAAATGTAATAAAAAGATTAAATTTTACATATTTTTTTTAAGAATAAGAACAATTTATTTCAATTCTTTAAAACTGAGTATGTAAGTGTGAATTTCATTAATTATTAATAAATTTAATAATTTCTCCAATAGAAGAAAATTCAACCAATTTCTCTTTAGGTAAACGATGTGCTTAGAGTTTTAGCTAAAAAAAAAAAAATCTATACTAAAAATCAATGAGGATTTCTAATGTCGCGGATTTTTAGAGCTGTTATAATACCAAATATGTTCTAGAATAACAAAGTTAGAAATTTCAATTTAATGCTTAGATTTTTTGGTAAATTACTAACCAAAGATCAATTTTAGTACATCCTTTCTATTTTTCTAGTTTAATCATTATAACATTCTATTGAGTTTGATAAATTTTCTTTAATAATAAAATTTAATGAGTTAGTAAAAAATTTAGTGATATGAATATTTAGTTTTATGCAAAATTCTCTATAATTTCTTAATTTTTTTTCCTAATATCAAAGTTGAGGTAATTGAAAGAAATAGTTAATGCTCAAAATTTTTTAAGCTGGTAACAAATTTATCAATATAAAAAATAGAAAATTTTATCAATTTTTTAGAAAGATTGTAATTTTAATTTTCATAAGAGGAAATATATGTATTTATTTTCACATAATTATATAAAATGGGCCCCGCTAAACAAAATTTCTGGCTCCATCACTGAATGAAATTGCTACAGGATTCTGCAATTTTTGTGTTAGTATAATGTATTTAGGAAGTTGATGTAATATGACTATCTACTTTATTTTAATGTAATGATTTTTTTGCCTTAAATGAAATGCAACATTTTGATGTAATGTGGTCACTCTTGGTGATTGTGTGTGGATATCTCACCTTGGTTATTATGTGTTTGCTGTCAAATTCATTTTGTTGCTAGACTCATTACTATCAAATGGCTAAATTTTATCATTTTGCATTGCCTCATTTTGCTGTCAAAAATCTTAGTTTGCATATCCAAACTTGATTAATGATAGCTTATTTTGCAAGTCAAATGATATAGTGATAAGAAAGATGTCGATCCACGAGATATGAGTTTAAATACCAAAAATGAATGCTAATGTAATACCCTTACTTTAGCTAGTCCATGCATTCGACTGTTCCGGTGATTAATATCGGTCTGGACAGTCGAAATATTTGGAACTATATGTAAACTAGAGTGAGGAGTCATAAATAGACCAAATAATAGTAAGAAAAATTAAGAAAAAATTTTAGAAATGAAATACAACAAAGTTAAGTGAGCCAGTGCCCCCGCGATGGGTGACCCAATGGGAAGTGACTGTAAAGATAGTTTTCGACCCTATACCCATAGGGGAACTCTATGAAATAAATTTTGAGACTCCAGAGAAGAGTCATTGAGGGTTCGATAGCATTAGAATGCCAAGAAAATAATTAGAAAAACTTTTAGGTTGGTACAGATGATTTTCGTCCGTTAAGCAAAATGAAGGGCATTTTGGTCATTTCGTCTTTAGAGATGATTTTTGACCAACTTGTCCACTTAAGTAAATAAATTATATAAAATAAAATATAAATAAATATTGCTAAACATTTAATTAAAAATGATTAAAGAAAGAAGAAAAAGAAAGTAAAAACAAAAATGAGATTTAAGTTAATTATTACATAAGGATGACATCATAAAAAAAATTGTTAACCAATAGGAAACTAACAAATATATATTAAGTGATAAGGAAAACATAAAAAGAGAGTTGAAAGAGACAAAATTAACTTAGATTAGTCTTCTTTTTCCTCCCAATTCTCTATGGCCGAACCACTCTAAGAGAAAGCCACCGTTGTTTTCTTCCTTTCTCACCTAATTTCCCATGCAATTTTACTTCAAAACTCATACCTTCCTTCATTAAAAACTCCTCCTACATCACAAGAAAGCTCTAGGTAGCCACAAAGAGAAGAAATTTCAAAGATTTTCTAAGCTCAAGAATTGATCAAAGAGGTTAGCGCCTATATTTACTTCCCTCTCTTTTTAATCTTTGTTAGGAAGTCAAATTAAATGAGAATTTGTTGTAAAATTGAATAAAACATTTATATTGAAGTAACTATGAAAATTGACAGCCATGGGGGAAGGATGAGATTTGTTGATTTGTATGAATTGAATTGTTTAGAAGTGGTTTTTGATGAGTATATTTGAGTTGGATGTTAGTTAGCATGTGTTACATGAGATTTGTAACACCCCTATGTTCGGTAGTGCGTTCTACTATTCCAGTGACCAGTGTTGTCCGGATAGCTAGAATGCCTAGAACTACATTTGAATGTTAGTGAGGAGACATAAAATAATGAAATACAAGAAAAGAAAATACAAGAAAAGCAAAAGAAAAATAATAGCAGTGAAATATAACCAAGTTAAACGAGCTGAGAACCATAGCGATGGGTGACCGCACCGAGAAGTTACGGCGTGGACCGTTGACTAGCCCTGGACCGCGGAGAACCCTGAAAAATATTTTTAAGACATAATTAAAAACTTATTGAAGTATAAATATCATTAGAAATATCAAAAAAAAATTAATTAATTAATTAGTGCAAAGAAAAACGAGAAATCGAGAAAACGACAAAACTCGGTGTTACCGAAAAAAATCGGGAATGCTACCTGAATAGGGGCATTGTGGTCATTTGACACCCCGAATTGTATTTTGACCTAAATGTCCATTAAAAATAAGTAGTATTAAATTTTGGAAACCTATGAAAAAATTGCAATTATACATGTAATGAAATTTAGGGAAATGTGGAGGATTAAATGCAATTATGAAAACTTTAGATTAAACTAATTTTAATTTGAGTTAGTGGAGGAGTATGTGTCATATAAAAGCTTAAAAAAAACAGAATTCCCTTCCATTATCTTCTGCCACCTTCTTCTTCCTTAAAGTTTTCCTTGGCCGAAACAAAGCTTGGAAGAAACCCTCCCATGGCCGCCTCACAAACAAGCTCTCTCTCACCATGATCCAAGCTTCCATTTGTTAAAGTTCCTTCACTAAAGTTGTTCTATACAGCTTGGGCAACATTTTGGGAGCAAGAAAGGAAAGTTTTGGTGGAGTTTTGAAGAACTTCAAATGTGGTAAGTGAGTATTTTCAATTCTTGCTTCATTAAAAGTGTAACCAAGGTTGTGGGTAATTGATTTATGGAAGAATTTTTGAAGTTTAATGAATTAGTGAAAATGTACATTTTGGTAGCCATGAAACTTCACTATGAACAGTTTGTTCTTGGATGTAAATAGTGTTTTGAATGATGATTTAAATGTTTGATTGTATTGTAGTTGAATTCCATGAGTAAGGTTTGATTTGTAAGCTTGAAAATTGCAAATGGAGGTTGATGGGTATGTGTAAACTTGTGGCAGCCTCATGAAGAAGATTAAAGTATTTGAGTTCATGAAATTATTGTTGAATTATGTTGTTATTGATGGCAGCATGTGTATATAAATAATTGTTTGAATTTGGACATGGAAATGAGTTATGTTCATGTGGTTGAATTGTTGTAAATGGGACTTTGGAAAATTCTGTATTATAGTGTGTATGTTGAGAGTGGTTACATGCTACCAAAATGACAAAAAATGTGAAGTAAAATGTGTTAATGGTATGGTACAACCAGAATTGGCATGGGAGAGTTAACTTGGTAAGTGTTGAATGTGTAATTGGTAAAGGATGAACAATGTGTAGTAGGGCAGTGTATGTTTTGGCTTAGAACCTTAAGTGTGTGGCTCCAATTGGTATGAGACCAATTAGAGGTGAAACTAGGCACAAAATGTGCCAACTTTCATGAAAAATGCTTAGCTAAATTCTGCCTAGAAGGTGACTTGAAAAATGACCAAATCTAGATTAGTGAATTGAAAGCCTGAAAATTGACCATTTGGGCAGTAGTTAGTATTTTGACCATAACTTACTCAAAACGGGTCCAATTGACCTGAAATTTTTACCATGAATAGTTGAGACATATATCTACAATTCTTATGAAGATACCAAAGCCCAGAAATAGCCAGAACCAAGCCAAATAGCTTGCACAATTTCAAGTCCAAAAACTGGCTGAACTAAAAGTGACCTAAAAATGACCTAAAGTTACCATTTTGGTACATTCTGTCCAGCATTAGTAAATTGACCATAACTTGGTCTACACAACTCAGAATGACATGAAATTTTTCCTCGCGTGCAATAATACATAGACCTATAAGTTTGTAGTTTGGACTGAAACCCGAAAACTGAGAGAACTAGGTCATCCGGCTAGGTCAAATTAGTATACCGAAATCCGGCAAATTGCAATAAAATGCAAAATACTTGAAAGTGAATTTGGTAACATGTACCAACACTAAAAGGCTATAAAATGTGACATACTGGTAACATTAAACCTAATTCACCTAGAATGCATCGAGGGTCAACATCTTAGGTTGACTAAGAAAAATAATAGAATTTAATAAATTAATTATTAAGCCTTATTCTCAGAGACAGTTTAAATGAGTACTGAAATACTTCAAATTGTGTGTTTCAGTTAGCAAAGACTCAGGGAAGGGGAAGGAAACACTGAGTCAGGGCCAAGAGACATTTATCAGAGGTTTGTGCATAACTAGTTTTTAATTGATTTTGTTCTGAATATTTTATATGATTAAATGACATATTTTTCTTGTGTATTATGTTTAAGAAGCATTGGATTTAATTCAATGATTATTGAAATTGTTATAGTATGTATGAATTTTGGTGAAATGGTATTTCCACAAGTATTAAGCATTGTTGCGGATTGAATAAATTATGTTTTTGAAAATTTTAATTGAACATATTTTGAATTGTGATGGGCAATTTGTATGGTAAAATGCAAATTTATGATTTGAATTATGATGAGCATAAAAATTATTGGATATTGAAATTGACTTTGAATCGAATTGTATTGTGATTTATGCTCACTGAAAGGATTGTGATATTGTTTTATATCTCACTATAGATGCTTGACTAGGTTATTACTCGTCTTTCTCATTTGTTGAGAAGACAATGGAGTTAGTTGTGTTTTGATTACCATGGTACATGCACAGGCTTAGATTCTCCTCTTATTAGAGGTTAGATCTAAGTTTTTTTTATGTTATGGCCCTTTCGGAAGATTCATTATTGTGGTGTGTACTGTGCACGATGATTCGACCTCCCCGACCATAGGGAGTTAGAATCTGATTCGACCTCCCCGACCATAGGGAGTTAGAATCACCCCGAAGATGGCCCTTTCGGATTAGTCGTGCATAGTTAGTGAGATAAAGAATGGTTTTGAGATAAAGAATGGTTTTTGAGATAAAGAACGATTTTCGAGATAAAGAATATTTTTGAATAGTAAAGAATTGTGATTTCAATTATGATTTATGTATAATTGATTTTGTTGGAATTACCTTAAATGGTTAGTTATGATTTGGTAAATTGAATTTTGTGATCAAAGTCATTTTATATAAATGATTTATTTTATTGGCAATGAATATTTTGAGTTTTGGAATTTGATGAGTATCCAGATTTTCAAATTAATTGCTGTAATTTTTGTTAAGGTATATTGTACTATGTTTTAAATTATAGTTGTGCACCACTGAGTTCACCACTCAGCGATAGCTTTGTATGCTGTTGCAGGTGAAAAGAGCATAGAGCAATTGAGTAAGCTTCTTTGAAGACACATTCGGATCAACTCCAGGTATATCATAGGTATACCCATGTACATAGGTTTTGATATATGCATGTAATAATATGTATGTAAATTATTTGAGTAGTTGTATAAAAACTCTTGTAAAATATTTTGGCATGTAATTAAATGTAAATTACTGTAAATATAAATTTGAGATTTCATTTACCTGAATAGTTTTGTAATATTAATTTTGAGTCTTGTAATCAATGAAATGTTTTTTTTATGATGAGATTGGTTTGAAAATGAATTGATTTGATTATTGAGATTTGAATTGTGAGTTGAAATGAAGTTATTGGAGTTGTATTTGAGAAAACATATTGGGAGTGTGTTTCTTTGTAGGTTTTGAAGAACTGTTTTCTCAAAATACAGCCGACACTTTGTCGAAATTTTAAAAAAATTTCAGAACACTAGATTTTAATTGATGATTTAAATTTCACGAAAATTGTTTTAAAATCCCTTGTAGTATATCTAATGGGTTATCGGTAGGCGAAGTACGGTAATTCATTAGGTGTACTATGGGATCATGTTACATCTTACGGGGAAGTAGGGAGTGACAAGATTGCCAAATTAATAAGTTAGGGTTTGATATAAAAATTAGGAATTTAATGATATGTTGATAAATTGTTAATTTTGAAACCAATTATGGACTAATTGAAGTGCATGGAATGTGAATTGTGGATGATAGTAGTGTGGGAAGGTGGTATTGGGAGTGTTGCTCATGTGCAGGGAATTCTGGACCTATGAGTCCAGTGTGTTTAAATGAACATAAGTAGAGCTAGACAACTCTAATTGGTGTGAAGCTAATTGAAGATGAAATTTAAGACCTTAAGCCATATTTTTGGTGAAGAAACCATGCCCAGAAAACCAATCTAAGTTACCCTAAAAATTGACCTAATTCGGGTAACATACATGCTGCCCTGGAAAATTAACCAAATGAATAATGTTTGTTTATTTGGCCATAACTTAGTGTTAAAATATCCAAATTACCTGAATTTTATATCAATGGAAAGATTAGACAATTTAGAACAACTTTCATGAAGAACACAAAATCAAATTCTCAATCTAACTAATTTAAATTACTAGTCCAAGTTAGGACACTAAATCTGACAGAACCAAATTTGCCCAGAAAATCTGAGTAAAGACTAATCTGGCCAATTATGGTAAATTGACCATAACTTGAGCTACAAAATTCCAAATTGAGTGATTCAAAAAGAAAATTAAAGAAGACACATAAAGGGACAACTTTGGTGAAAAAACATTTGTCAAATTCTCACTGTAGCTTAGACCAATGGAATGGTAAACATAGGACACAAAAACTGAATTTTTGAAAATATTTTTAGGAGGCTTAAAATTGCAATTGGCAATCAATGCCAACAAACTTAGAACCCAAAATGTGGTATAAATATGTATCAAACATTTGTGTACATATTAAGTATGAAAAAGCTAAGAATTTGAGTGAATAGTAATGTGTGAATAGTAATTCCAAAGACATAAGAAATAATAATATAAATATTATAATGAATAAGAAAATCATATGGATGTATGAAGGGGGCATTAGTCCTCATTATGAGAGAAAGAAAAAATATTTCGATGTATAAATAATACAAAAAAATTGATCGATGTGAATTGCGATTATATGAATGATCAAATGAACGTATAAATTATAATGAAATAATGAAATAATAAAATAATAAAACATAATAACACTCAATGATACTTATGAACCCTTAATGGTACTAATGTGATTAAGGAATTTAAATTCTTGAAGTTGAGTGACTCTAGGATTTAAGGAAAATTTAGTTAAATTTGAAATCCATGAAATGTTCATGGATTACTTGAAATATGAATAATAAATTATATAAATAGTATAATGAATAAATGAATCATGTTAATATATGAATGAGACATTAGTTCTCATTATTGTAGAAAGGAAAAGTACTTTGAGTACAATGGTATATGAGAACCATTGTTGTGAATTGTGATCAACACAAATGATATATTGAATAAATATATGAATTATGATGAAGGCAAAAGTTATGTAGAAATGTATTTTAAAAATTTATACTTCTATTAGGAATAAAATTGAAATGTTATAAATTATAATTGGAATTTGTCATGAAATAATGAAGTCATAAAACACAATATATTAACATTTAATGGTTGCCTAGACACGTGTGTCAGATTGGATAGATTGGCATGCTAATAGGGTATTGTTTTAGCAGTACTACGTAAGGCTTTATGCCTGTATTCATGGCTTTATGCCTGCACTCAAGGCTTTATGCCCGATTATATGTTATCATGACTTTTTAGCCATACTGACTGCATACGTGGTTAACGTTCCGCGTCCATGGTATGACTGCTCGAGGCACAGCGGTGTCCAGTGCCAATGACCCGTTATCCAGTTTAGTCAGCCTGTCATAGGTTACCTGGGCAGTGTAAATTATTAAAATTATTTAAGAATATTAGTAATTAAAAACATTAGAAAGTATTGAATGAAATGAGAAAAAAAAAAGAAGATTAGCAATAGAAACATAACTGAATCAAGTAGTACAAATAAAATTTTCAGAATTGTAGGAATTGAAAATACAATACTCATAGAATTAATCTGTATATCAAATATTATTACTGTATAAACTCAGCACTTCCAAAGAGGGACAAAATAGAATATAAGATAGTTGATATTAGGAATATCATACCAAATTTAATTGATACCCGAGTAACTAAATTATACTTTAGAAATTATACTTCAGTCTTTCTTATTTGTATATATTATTTTCTTGTTATATTATTGCACCACTAAGCAAAAATGCTTAGCCCGATAGATTTGTTTCCTTCGTGCAGGTACTGAAGCTAAAACCTAGTGGACATTTGACTGGGATTTTTGGAGTTCAGATCTGCAGAAGTGTCAGAAGTATTCAAGTTGTCACCTCCTCAGCAATGCATGTAGATAGGGCTCACAAAAGTTATTTTATGTATTTACAATTAGTTATTAATTGTAATGTAAATTATAGTGTTGTAATTAATTGTATATCATGTAAATTGTGAATTTATGAAATTAGCTTGTAAATCATGTAAATTATAAAGTTTGAGAATTTTGATACATAAATTTAGTATGAATGGACATGTATGCAAATGAGTTGCAAGAATTAAATGTGTGATGAGATGATTATGAAAATAACTGATGAGATTTTATTGTGAAAATATTATTGAAATTTCAAGTAGGTGAATAGTGAAACACGCAAAATGGTAATAAAAACAGAGGAAACTCCACTGGTTTCTCCATAGAAAAATAATTTATTAAAATATAATGAGAATAAAATTTTTAAAGGAATAAAGTAAGATAAAATAAGGTGCTTCGGCATCGAGTGTGACATGCCTTGCTCGACTGTGAGGAGTGTTACAGCTAATCTTGAAATATCTACACAAGTATAATTGGATGATTACAAAAATTAATTCAACTAAAACTAAGGCCAAAATTAACTCCAAAGATTATAATTAAAACTGGATGAAAAATTAATGTATAAAGCACTAGCGTATACCTGATTTCACTTAATCTAACTGTCAATTCTAAATTATTCTTATTAATAATCTAAATTTAATTATTAATGCAAGGATCAATAATTCTAAATTATTTAATAATATATCTCGAGACTTACTAAAAATAATAATCAAAGCCTACAATTTGTCTCCCAATAGTAAAATAAATTCTAATAAATTCCTTAAGCTTTACAATTATTCCCAAAATCCTACAAGTCAAATCTTCTACTCCCGCTCCAATTATTATTCCTGTGATGTTTATTATTATTTAGAAATCCATATTTGTCCTTTTCCAATACTAATAATGAACCAAAATCAATCAAATATAAAAAATAGTACTCAAAAGCATTAAACTAAAATAATAAACAATTGCACTAATAGAGAAACTAATACAAAATTTCTAGAATGATAATTAAATCCAAGCTACATCAGGTATCCTAGCTAAGAAATGTAGTTCCTCATGACAATAAAATCAAGCACAAGTTTAATTAAAATAAAATCCAAAATCATTATGATAATGAGTTCTAGACATTAACTATAAGAAAATAGTGGAAAGAAATAAAAATTCTAGAATAATCTCTAAGGTGATGAACTCTCTTCAATCTTCTAGTCTTCAATCTCTCCTTAGCTTAATCTCCAAAATGTGGCTGTGATGTTGAAAATTGGGCAAAAGATCATCTTCTAGCGAAAACCATAGATTTTATATGTATTATGGAACCCTTTCTTCTAATTCACCCAAAACAATGACTTGAGGCGCTGAAGTTGTCAAAAACATGCCCTCACATGACTAAAACACAACCTAACCCATATTTTTAATGGTGAGAAAACTTTCTTTTATTATATTTGAAACATGGCTCTCAATTAAATAACACTCCACTCCTCTAATCATGTAGTTGATGGCATGAAGGAAACACAAAGCACTAGTCTTTGGACAATAAAATGCCTCAGAGCATGTTCTTTACGATAAGTTTTGATTATTACACTACAACATGACTTCAAATATTGCCAAAACACAACCAAGGTTATGTTTTTCTCCATGAAAGGCTTGATTCATCAATCTCTTCACCAAAATTATAGCCACAACTTAATCTCTAGAATTGATTCTCTAATTGAAAATATGATCAAAATAAAATTAACTTTAAAATTTATGAATAATAAAAATAATAAATCAACAAAACATTAACAATTTAATAAAAATATGCACATAATCAATAAAAAGTTACAAAATATCACCAATATTTTTTTTTATGAATTATCACCACATTAATTATTCAAGTGATATGTGACCATGGGTATAGAACTTTCATCTCTAGCTTGCATTTCTAGAATTTGATGTCAATTTGTATTTCTAGATTTGCTATTGATTTGCATTTTGAGATTTCTTTTGGATTAGATGTCCATATTTGTTGTCAAATTGGATGTCCATATTTGCTGTCAATTGCATTTCTGTATTTGCTTTAAATCACATTTATTGTAGAACCAAAGCATAAACAAGCACAAACAAACTAAAATTCGCATTTTTAATAATACGAAAGATGCCCTCATTCATCTAAACAAACTAAGTGTATTTGCACCATTACATAAGTAAATTTACATTAATTAAATCATACAAACCTAACACGAAATTCTACCAACCAAATTCAAATACCACATTTCAAGTCCTAATAGTTAAAAAGCTTAAATGTTATCTTGCATATTACAATAATACAGATTCCCACAAATAGCCACTTCAACATTGAAGCTATAGGCCTCTTTTTTTTACTTTTTTTTTTATCGTATTCATTAAATCTTCATAACAATCCAACTATGACATTCTTGGCATGATCAAGCTATTAAAATGCAAAATAAAAAAATGAAGAAAGGGAGCAGATTGAAGAATTGGATTTGATAAAATTTGCTTTTAATTTTTAAATCCCTAGGAGAGAGAATGTGCAATCCATTATTATCATTCAGTTTTTTTTTTTTGAATTCCACTTCTAAAGTTACATTCAATAATATGTGATTTTGTGCGTGTTGCACATAACTAGAAAAATTTATGTTCAGTTGGTGTAAATTTTTAAATTGAAGTGACAAATAGGTTCAATATGAAGTCCAGGACATAAATTTAACTTTCATGTAAAGCTCAGAGAGCTGCGAAGATATTTAGCTGAAATCATGCTATTATAACTAGAAAAATACGAAAAAAAAGTCTAAATGTGCCCTTGTCCTTTTTAGAGAGGTTTAGATAAGCTTATTTTTAATTTTTGGGCTAAATAAACCAGAACTTTTTGTTTAAGTTCAATTAAACCCTTTTTTTAACAAAAAAATAATATATATTTTTAATTTTACTAGTAAAATATTAATTTTAAATCTTGAATATTAAAAATTATTTATTAGTTTTAATTAAAATTAAAAATAAAAAATTAGCTACCACAATCCCAAATCATTGTAACCCATAAACCTAGAACCTCAAATTCAAGTCGTCGTTGTCATCATCATCATTTTCTTTTTCTTAACTCCACAAATCCTTGTTGTGCTATAGCTTTAGTGTAGAAATAAAATTGCAACCCTGATGGAAAGGTCATGGTGCATGTTTTGCAGATTGGATTAATAGAGGTGAGGGAAGGGGAAGAAATTTTGGGTATTCTCATTCTGGCCAATAACATCAGGCCTCAATTTGTAGTCTAGGATAAGAAAAAAAAGAATTAATGTTCTTGAGTCATTGGGATTGAATTGTTGTGTTAGGATTCTTTGTTCTTGAATTGTTGTATTTTAATGGCTGACTTATGATTTAATTTACTGGGTTGTTTGATTAGATTCTTACAGCTTGTTTAGATAGGTGGAAAGGGGAGAGAAAAGAAAATAACCAAGGGAAAATAAGGTTGAGTAGACACTTTCTCTTGTTTGGATAGAAAGAGGAAAATAAAGATGGGAAGGAAAATAACCTATATTTTCTCTTGAGAATTTTCTCTCCAATTTGGAGAAAAATAAGAAATCAGATAGAAAAGTGGCATTTCAATTATCAAATTGCATAATTAACCTGATTTTATTGCCCTTTTTTGCATCTTTATTTAGAGTTTTTATTTGTCACAGACCGTAGGGTTCATGATAGAAAAGAGACCAAATCTAACCATCTACCAAAAAATTCAATCCCATCTACCACTGTAAAACCATTGAAGATCCTTGCTCAAGCATCAATTTGTCTTCTTTGGGTTGTTCCTTCACCATAAAAGGAAGATTCGAAAGATTGAACAATAAAGAGGGTTGCTAAACACTAGATAGTTAACTCCTCCATTAGCTTCTCCAACAGGTCTGTCCCCTCATCTTATTTTTTAGTGGGGCTTTGGTTTTGTAGCTCTAGAAATGGAGGATAAATAAGTATTTTGGTGATTTCAATGGAGTTCTATATAGTTTTGATAAATTTGCTATATTGAGCCCAGTTCGATACTCTAGTGGTATCATATCCATATATTTGTTTTTATTTTAGCCTTAATTGAAATTGTTAGCTTTTATTATACTATATTCAAGTTTGAGATTTCAATCTCTTTGTTGATAAAACTACCTGAGATATATTGCTTTTACCTGTGGGATTTGAATGCTTTACTTGCATTTATGTATCAATATGCTACACTACCATTGTTTAGAATTACATTTTATTATTATCAACATCCATTTTGTAATTCTTTGCATATACTCTATGCCCAGTTTTTATCCTTTTATTTTTATGATCTAATGCAAGTTCCTTGTATCAACATCTTGTCACAACGTACATAAGATGCTTCTTCATTTTGTACGCTCTGTATCCATTACAGAACACATTACTTTCTGGTTGCTTATTTTTACTGAGAGAAGGCTAAATGATGTGCATCTGCATGATCTTGGACATGGATAGGTAGTTAGTTATGCTTAAAAAGAAATATGCCTGTGCGAATATATGCACAAGCATTCACGCAAGCAGGGTGCTAAAATCCATACCTATCATAGAGTTACATTTTTTATTGATTCTCCTTCCCCCTCTTCATTTTTTATTGATTCTCCTTCACCCCACTTTCTCCTTTCACTCTCTCCTCTCCTTTTCTACTTTCTCTATATTTTGAATTGGTTTTTAAGTGCATAAAACTTAAGAGCATATGAACAGTTAATCAAAATAATAGAAAGGCACTTTAGTGAAAATTTGGCAATATTTTAATAGATTCTATGAAATTTAGGGATGCTAGCTGAGAGTTACACCATTTGAAGTTTTAGAATAGGAGCATCAACTAAAATTGTGTTCTACTATGTATTTGATGTGTTTGAAGGTCCTGACTAAAATATTCAATAATTCACTCATGCTGGGTGATGAGAAACATTAGGTTTTAACAGGCTTATTTAGTTAATTTTACACGGTCTTATTTATTGGAATTCAATATCAAACAAGTAGTTCTTATCTCTTTGAGTTGGCTTGGAACTTCAACATTCAACCACTTATTGGTCATCAACTATTCCAATTATTATGACCATGACAACTTCACTTAAATTTATAGAGTGTTGGGCGTGTAGTTGGAATGTGATAAGCCATGCGCTACGGAATGCAAAAAATTGGAATTAAAGGAATGGGCATAAGCTAGTAACACATTTGAAATGTGATTAACTGGTAGTGCTATATATTTTAATAATAGTGTAAATTTCAATGAAGGATATTGGATGTATGTTTTGGAAATATGCAAATATATTTGAATTTGTAACACCCCTCACCTGACTATAGTGTAGCCGAGCAAAGCATGCTACATTCGGTGTCAGAGCACCCTAACTTATCTTACTTTATTTCTTTAAAAATTTTGTTCTCGTTATATTTAATATCGATTATTTTTTGACGGAGAAACTAACGGAGTTTCTCCTATTTATTTTCGTTTGACGTGTTTTACAATTTAACTGTTTGAAATTTTCAATAATATTTTAAAATAAAAATCTCATCAATAATTCTCATAATCATCTCATCATTTCATGCATAATCATTTCTGATAGTGTCCATACATTTCGATTCTTATTCATTACCATGCATATTCATTCATGCTCATTTCATATATCAAAAATTTCAAATTTCCATTAATTACATAATTTACAATTTATATAATACACAAATTAATTACATTAGGTTCAGAAATTAAGGCAAGAGGACGTAAAAGTAAGATGCGGTAATAGAATTGTTCTAGATGAAGGCAGAAATGTTACTGTTAGTAATTGTTAACGGATATTGTAATCAGAATAAATTTCGGATATCAGTGAATTCGAAAAGGATAAAAGATAGGAAAGTTTGATCTATTGGGATGTATCGTAGTAACTATACAATGTTCTTGATGTTTATACTGTAAGCTACAGATTACAGTACTGACTTGAGATTATTGTGTAGAGCTACGTACTACCTGATAGTATACCTAAATGAGAATAGTTGCCAACGGCATCTGTTTTGATATAGTTATGCGAGGACAGAATTTAATTGTTAGAAATAAGTTTGAAAATCCTACTTAGGGATCTAAAACTCAAAAGTTAGAATATCGAAAGGTTATAGTCAGTTCAAAAGGAAGTAAGTTATAGAATATTGACAGATAAAAAGAGTTATGGACGTAAAAATTCGAACAGTTGGTTCAGATATAACAAAGAAATGTTACGAATGTGAGGAAGACTATGGCAAGTCTCAGAATTTCTCCTTTGTCCATGGTATATGAATTGAAAGCCTGACATGCGGTTTAGAGATTGATGATGAGGGACAGACAGTAGTTGCATGGCATGTACAGCCAGTATTGATTGATCAGATCAGAATGGCTGTTTAGAATGATGATAAATATTAGAAGCTACTGAAGGAAGTCCAACAGGGCAAGAAACCTGAATTTTCTGTGAAAGATGATGGTTTATTGCTACATCAGGGCAGAATGTGCATTCCTAATGATGCTGAATTGAGATAGATCATTATGAAGGAAGCACATGAGTCTCCTTTTGCTATGCACCCTGGTGGAACTAAAATGTAAAGAGAAATTTGAAGAGCATTACTTGGTGGATGGGTATGAAGAGAGATATAGCTGAATTTGTTTCCAAATGCCTAACTTGTCGACAAGTAAAGCAGAACATCAAGTTCCACAGTTTGTTACATCCTTTGCGATGCAGTGGAAATGGGAACGAATAACTATGAATTTTGTTACAGGACTTCCAAGAACACAGAATAGTCATAATGCAGTATGGGTTATAGTTGACAGATTGACCAAGTCTGCTCACTTTTTGCCATTTCGAATGGACTATAGCCTATAAAGATTGGCCAGATTGTACATATATGAGATTGTAAAATTGCATGGAGTGCCAGTATCAATTGTGTCGATGAGATCCTAGGTTCACTTATAGATTAGGGTAGTCTTCTGAGAGCCCTAGGAATTAGATTGAACTTCAAAGACAAGATTCCACCCACAGACAGATGGCCAGTCCGAAAGGGTAATTCAGATATTGGAGGATATGCTACGGGCTTGTGTGATTGAGTTTGAAGGTAGTTGGGATACACACTTGCCTTTGATTGAGTTTGCTTATAACAACAGCTACCAATCAAGCATTGGGACGCCTCCATATGAAGCTTTGTACGGCAGAAAGTGCAGAACTCCCTTATGTTGGGATGAAGTTGGTGAAAGGAAGATGATTGGGCCAGAAATTGTTCAGCAGATAGAGGAAAAGATCAGATTGATCAGAGATAGACTCAAGGCTGCATCAGACCGTCAGAAGTCCTATGTTGATCTGAAGAGAAGAGATATTGAATATGCAGTGGGTGATAAGGTATTCCTCAACTTTTCTCCTTGGAAGAGGATTATGAGGAAACTGAGTTCTCGTTTCATCGGACCATAAGAGGTTCTGGAAAGAGTGGGTCCTTTGGCATATCGGTTGGCATTACCTCCAGAGTTATCAAGGATACACAATGTTTTCCATGTGTCCATGTTATGGAGGTACAGATCAGACCCATCTCATGTACTATCAGTTGAAGAGATTGAGGTAAATCTAGACCTCTCCTATGAGGAAGAAACCATAGAAATTCTGGCTTATGAGGTGAAACAATTGAGGAATAAACAGATACACCTGGTTAAAGTGCTGCGGAACCATCATTCAGGCCAGGAAGCTACTTGGGAACGTGAAGAGGATATGAGGACACAACACCCACAGCTATTCAGAGACTAATGCCAGGTAAAATTTCGAGATAAAATTTATTTAAGGGGGGGAGAATTGTAACACCCCTATGTTCAGTAGTGCGTTCTACTGTTTTGGTGACTAGTGTTGTCCGGACAGTTAGGATGCCTAGAACTACACTTTGATATGAGTGAGGAGACATAAAATAATGAAATACAAGAAAAGAAAATACAAGAAAAACAAAGGAAAAATAATAGCAAAGAAATGCAACCAAGTTAAGCGAGCCGAGAACCCTAGCGATGGGTGATCGCACCGGGAAGTCAAGGCGTGGACCGTTGACAAGCCCTAGACCGCGGGGAACCCTGAAAAATATTTTTAGGACTTAAATAGACCCCTATTGAAGTATAAATAACATTAGAAATATCAAATAAAAATTAAATAATTAGTACAAAGAAAAGTGAGAAATCGAAAAACGGATAAAACCCGGTGTTACCGAAAAATCGGGAATGCAACCCGAACAGGGGCATTGTGGTCATTTGACACCCCGAGTTGTCTTTTGACCTAAATTTCCATTAAAAATACATGATATTACACTTGGAAAATATAATTAAAAATTAATTTAGTGGTACCTAATGTAAATAGCAAAAATGGGGTATAATTTGGGTAATTAACACTTTTAACTTATGATATAATTAAATATTGGTGAGTGGAGCACTATGGGGTTAAATTAATCTTTATGTGGGCAGGTGTATTTCCACTAACACCTTCATCTTCTTCATTCACTCACCATTTCCGAATTCAAGAACTTCAAAACCCTCCCATGGCCGCCCAAATGCATGGCTCACTTCACCCATTTTCAAGCTGAATTTTCTTTACTTGTCTTATTTAATTTTGATCCCCACCTCACAAGGAAGAAGTAGATACTAAATTCAAGGGAGTTTGGTGAAGATTTAACAAGCCTCATCAATAGGTAAGTTTGTGTTTTTTATTATTGTTTTATTAAAGTTTGTAAGGATGTTATGGGTATTTGATTTATGGAGAGATTTTTGAGGTTTGATGTTAAAAGGGAGATGTGTACTTTTGGCAGCCATGGAAACTCCTTGAAGACAGTTTATTTTTGCTTGTAAATAATAGATTAAAGGATTGATTAAATGTTTAGGTGTGTAGGAAATTATTGGGTGATGTATACTTAGTATATGTGAATGTGTATTTGAAATTTGAAGCTTGGAAATTGATGGAATGTAAATGCATGAATCGGCAGCCTGGTTTGGTGAACCATAAGGATGTTATTTCATGTTTGGATTATGGAATATTAATGTTGAATTGTGATAGTTGTTAGGGCAGCTTGGGTATATGTGTGATGGTGTGAGGTTGGGCATGTAAATGAGCATGAATAGGTAATTAAATTATTGTAATTGAGTTTGACAAATTCTGCACTTTATGGTGTATGTTGAATGTGATTGTAAGTTGCCAAAATGATCAACAATATATGGTAAAATATGTTTAGGTTATGGTACAAACCAAAGTTGACATGAATGTGGAGTTTGGCAATGCTAAAAGTGACCTTTGATGAGAAATGAAGAAAATGCAATAGGGCAGTTTGTGTTTTGGGCTTAGAACCTTACGTGTGTGGCTCCAATTAGTATGAGACCAATTGGAGGTGAAACTAGGCACAAAATTTGCCAACTTTCATGAAGTAAGCTTGCCAAAATTCTATTTGTAAGGTAACTTGAAAAGTGACCAAATCTGGATTAGTGCAATTAAGGCCTGAAAATTGACCATTTGGGCAACAGTTAGTGTTTAGGCCATAACTCACTCAAAACAGGTCCAATTGACCTGAAATTTTGACCATGAATAGTTAATACCTATATCTACAAGTCTTATGAAGACACCAAAGCCCATAAATGACCATAAGCAAGTCAAACAGCTTGCACAAATTCAGGTCCAAAAACTGGCCGAACCAAAATTGACCTAAAATGACCTAAAGTGAGCAATTTTGATGCACTTTGACTAGCAATAGTAAAATGACCATAACTTGGTCTACATAACTCAGAATGACCTGAAATTTTTCCCCGCGTGCAATAAGATATAGATCTACAAGTTTTTAGTTTTGACCGAAACCCAAAAACTGAGGGAGCTAGGTCGTCCGGCTAGGTCAAACTAGTATCCCGGAATCCAGCAAATTGCAAGAAAATGCGAGATACATGGAAATGAGTTTGGTAACATGTACCAACCCTAAAAGACTATTGAATGTGACATATTAGTAACATTAAAACTTAACTTACCTAGAATGCATCGAGGGTCGACATATTAGGTTTACTAAGCAAATAATAGAATTCAGTGAATTAATTATTAAGTATTATCATTAGAGACAGTTTAAATGAGTACTGAAACACCTCAAATTGTGTTTCTCAGTTAGCAAAGACTCAGGGAAAGGGAAGGAAACACTGAGTCAAGGCCAGGAGACAGTTATCAAAGGTTTGTGCACAACAGTTATTTCTTTTGAATTTTTCAATTGAAATAAATTATGACTATTTGTATATTATTATTTTCAATTATGGAAATGTGTTTGAATGGATACTTATTGCTTGAAAAGCATTGTAAATGGTTTGAAACTGTGGAAAAATTGATTTAGTGTGATTTGTGAAAATTGAAGTTAATTATGAATTGTGTTGCCATTTTGTGAATGAAATTATGACTTTGGAAATTTATTGGGTTCTCACGAAACATTTGAATAAAATGTTTGGAATTGATTTTGTGTTCACACTTAGCATGACAGTATCACATCATTCCTTCTCCATTTATGGGGTTGTGATTGTTTATTTTTCTCCCTCTCTGGTTTACCAGTTGAGGTGATCGGATGAGTACTCATTATATAGCTAGCTTCCTTCCTCATTGATTTCGATTAGTGGGGTTGTGATTGCTTTGTCGTGGTGTACAATGTGGCATTGATCGGAAAATTGTGCCATGGCTTAAGTTGTGTATGAATTGGCAACACTGTATTCTTAAATTATTTGACTAAATTGTGTTATTATGAGCTTTGATAATTTGTGAAATGGAGTTTAAATTCTTATTGACATTCACTGTCTTTTGAATTTAACCATGTTTTGACTATTGAGATTTATTGTGATATTGTGAAATAGAGTTTAAATTCCTTATGAAATTCATTGTCTTGAATTTAATTATGGTTTTATGTATCCATCATTTATATGATTTATGAATTGTGATTTAAAGTTGTATTTGGTTAATGTTGTGCACCACTGAGACATTGTCTGAGTGATAGCTTTTTATTGTTGTCGCAGGTAGACAGACGGATAGGGTAGCAGACTAGGCTTCTAGTGCATTCAGCGAGAGATCATCGGGTATATTGAGTATACCACATTTGCATTTTGTACTGTAATGTATGTTCACTGTATGCATATATTGTTCTTGATTTTGAGCAGTTGTAAATTAAAATTGTACATTGAAGTTGTAAAATAAATTATGAGTTATTTTGGCTTGTAAAAAATTATACTGTATTTCTTTTATCTCAATCTTTGAAAAATTATTGTGGATTCGAGTTGAAAAACTTATTGTGTTAAATTATGTTGGAGTTTGAGATTGAGAAAAATATTGAAGTGCTTTTTTTTACAGGTTTTCTGAAGAACTATTTTGTTCAAAATAGAGATGGCACTCTGCCAAAATTTTTACAGAAATCCCTAATAGTCCAAATGTGTTAGCTATTTCACTTCACTTCAAAAAGGTTTTTAACACCTGTAAATAGTGCTCACCACTGTAAAAAGAAGTAAGAAAAGTTTTAAAATCCCCTGTAGTGTATTTAATGGGTTATCAGTAGACAAAGTTGGTAATTCATTAGGTATACTACGGGATCATATTATGCCTTACAGAGGGGTAGGGTGTGACATGTTTTAGTGGTATAAGAGCAAGTTTTAAATTCTGTTTTCACCTATAATTTGAATATTCTTTCTTCATAGTACAACTGCTCAATATCATTGTTTGATACATACAGTACATTACATTATAAATATGCACTAACGGGAGGAAATCTCCTTGTGTTAATTGTTCGGGAGGTCTAAGATCCTCGAATTGACTATGAAAGAGAGTGATCATTCAGTCGATCAACCGATAGAGGCTGAGGTACAAATTGAGGCCCCATCTCCACAAAGTGTCGAAGGCCCGACTGTACCAGTTTTACTTGTACAAATTACTGCACAAATGGCCCAGCAAATGGCCACTTTCTTCCAACAAATGGCTGATAATCTGTTAGCCCAAGCCCAAGTACAGACCCAACCCCCACAAGGGCAACATGAAATAGAGAAGAGTGAAAAACCTATGGGTCAGAGCTCAAGCAGTAATTTGAGAAAGAGAAAAGAATATGAGGATCCCCGAGCTTAGGGATATAACAGAGGTGGATCATCAAGACAGAGACCACCAAAGTCCAGTCGTCGAACAACTAGAAGTTCCTACCCTCCCTGCCAATGCAAAACTTGTGGTAGAAATCATGGTGGGGTATGCTACAAGGCCATAGGAGCCTGTTATAACTGCGGAGGCATAGGACACTTTGCTAAGGACTGCACCAGTAGTCGCAGAGTTGGACCACCTCCTACTACTGCAGAAGGGTTAGTTCAGAGCCCTGTCACCAGAAGTTCACAACCACTCAGCAGAGGTAGAGGCAGGGGTAGAGGTAGCCCAGCAGGCAGCCAAGGCACAGTGAAACATTCAGAGCAAGATAGTGCTCCAGTCAGAATCTATGCAATGAGACAGAGAGAAGAGGCAGAGACATCTGATGTTGTGGCTGGTACCTTTTCAACTTTTAATCAAGATGTGTTTGTGTTATTTGATCCAGGTTCTACCCATTCTTATGTGAGTGCTAGCATCATTGATTGCATTGCTGTTCCATGTACAAAAATGGACTTTGGGGTGCTAGTAACAAGTCCGTTAGGACAGGAGGTTAGGGTTAATAAAATGTATAGGGATTGTCATTTAGTGATCCAAGGACACACTTTTCTATCTGATTTCATTGAAATGCCATTCAGAGATTATGATATCATCTTGGGCATGGATTGGTTAGCCAGGCATCATGCCATGATTGGATCAGAGGTCAAGACAGTCACTTTTGGTCTCCTCAAGATGCTGATGTGGTAATACATGGGGAGAGGCAGCTATTGCCATCAAACATCATTTCGGCTGCACTAGCCAGAAAAATGATCAGAAAGGGGTGTAAAGCATACTTGGCACATGTGGTAGACACCCAAGTAGGGAGTCCAGCATTGAAAGACATCCCTACAGTACATGACTTTCCAAATGTGTTTCCTGATGAATTGCTAAGATTACCTCCGGAAAGAGAAGTGCAGTTTGAAATTAATGTTATGCCTGATGTGGATCCAATCTCCATATCACCATACAGAATGGCACCAGCAGAGTTGAAGGAGTTGAAGGTACAGTTGCAAGAACTACTTGAAAAGGGCTTCATCCTCCCTAGTGTGTCACCTTGGGTAGCACCAGTATTATTGTTAAGAAGAAGATGACACTCTTCGTTTATGTATTATTTGACCTGGAACCTGCATACTTTCATGTTAGTGTTAGAACTATATGTTTTGTTATTATTCCTTTATAGGGGAATAAATTTTGATGCATTAGTGATTAGTCCTTTAAGATAAGGATTGTGATAATAAGTGAAATTAGTTTTAAAAGAGTTTATCGGCGAAAAGTATTTTCTAACACACCAT
The DNA here is from genome assembly GCF_030052815.1 of Hevea brasiliensis. Lineage (NCBI taxonomy): Eukaryota > Viridiplantae > Streptophyta > Magnoliopsida > Malpighiales > Euphorbiaceae > Hevea > Hevea brasiliensis. The sequence goes on along the minus strand of NC_079507.1, from coordinate 35,949,229 downwards.
AAATTATAAAGCTAAATGGCAAGCCTACTCAATGTAAGACAAGAGGACGTAAAAGTGAGATGCGGTAATAGAATTATTCTAGATGAAGGCAGAAATGTTACTGTTAGTAATTATTAATGGATATTGTAATCAGAATAAATTTCAGATATCAGTGAATTCAAAAAGGATAAAAGATAGGAAAGTTTGATCTATTGGGATGTATCGTAGTAACTATGCAATATTCTTGATGTTTATACTGTAAGTTACAGATTACAGTATTAACTTGAGATTATTGTGTAGAGCTACGTACTACCCGATAGTACACCTAGATGAGAATAGTTGCCAACGGCATCTGTTTTGGTATAGTTATGCCAAGACAGAATTTAATTGTTAGAAATAAGTTTGAAAATCCTACTTAGGGATCTAAAACTCAAAAGTTAGAATATCGAAAGGTTATAGTCAGTACAAAAGGAAGTAAGTTATAGAATATTGACAGATAAAAAGAGTTATGGACGTAAAAATTCGAACAGTTGGTTCAGATATAACAAAGAAATGTTACGAATGTGAGGAAGACTATGGCAAGTCTCAGAGTTTCTCCTTTGTCCATGGTATATGAATTGAAAGCACAACATGCCAGTTTAGAGATTGATGATGAGGGACAGACATTAGTTGCATGGCATGTACAGCCAGTATTGATTGTTCAGATCAGAATGGCTGTTCAAAATGATGATAAATATCAGAAGCTACTGAAGGAAGTCCAGCAGGGCAAGAAACCTGAATTTTCTGTGAAAGATGATGGTTTATTGCTACATCAGGGCAGAATGTGCATTCCTAATGATGCTGAATTGAGACAGATCATTATGAAGGAATCACATGAGTCTCCTTTTGCTATGCACCCTGGTGGAACTAAAATGTAAAGAGGGCTGAAAGAGCATTACTGGTGGATGGGTATGAAGAGAGATATAGCTGAATTTGTTTCCAAATGCCTAACTTGTCAGCAAGTAAAGGCAGAACATTAAGTTCCACCTGGTTTGTTACATCCTTTGCCAGTACCAGAGTGGAAATGGGAACGAATAACTATGAATTTTGTTATAGGACTTCCAAGAACACAGAATAGTCATAATGCAGTATGGGTTATAGTTGACAGATTGACCAAGTCTACTCACTTTTTGCCAGTTTGAATGGACTATAGCCTAGAAAGATTGGCCATATTGTACATATATGAGATTGTAAAATTGCATGGAGTGCCAGTATCAATTGTGTCTGACAGAGATCCTAAGTTCACTTATAGATTCTGGGGTAGTCTTCAGAGAGCCCTAGGAACTAGATTGAACTTCAGCACAGCATTCCACCCACAGATAGATGGCCAGTCCGAAAGGGTAATTCAGATATTGGAGGATATGCTACGGGCTTGTGTGATTGAGTTTGAAGGTAGTTGGGATACACACTTGCCTTTGATTGAGTTTGCTTATAACAATAGCTACCAATCAAGCATTGGGATGCCTCCATATGAAACTTTGTATGGCAGAAAGTGCAGAACTCCCTTATGTTAGGATGAAGTTGGTGAAAGGAAGATGATTGGGCCAGAAATTGTTCAGTAGACAGAGGAAAAGATCAGATTGATCAGAGATAGACTCAAGGCTGCATCAGACCATCAGAAGTCCTATGTTGATACGAAGAGAAGAGATATTGAATATGCAGTGGGTGATAAGGTATTCCTCAAAGTTTCTCCTTGGAAGAGGATTATGAGGAAACTGAGTCCTCGTTTCATCGGACCATATGAGGTTCTGGAAAGAGTGGGTCCTTTGGCATATCGGTTGGCATTACCTCCAGAGTTAGCAAGGATACACAATGTTTTCCATGTGTCCATGTTAAGGAGGTACAGATCAGACCCATCTCATGTACTATCAGTTGAAGAGATTGAGGTAAATCCAGACCTCTCCTATGAGGAAGAACCCATAGAAATTCTGGCTTATGAGGTGAAGCAGCTGAGGAATAAACAGATACACCTGGTTAAAGTGCTGTGGAACCATCATTCAGGCTAGGAAGCTACTTGGGAACGTGAAGAGGATATGAGGAGACAACACCCACAGCTGTTCAGAGACTAATGCCAGGTAAAATTTCAAGACGAAATTTATTTAAGGGGGGGAGAATTGTAACACCCCTATGTTCGGTAGTGCGTTCTACTATTTTGGTGACCAGTGTTGTCCGGACAGCTAGGATGCCTAGAACTACACTTTGATATGAGTGAGGAGACATAAAATAATGAAATACAAGAAAAGAAAATACAAGAAAAACAAAGGAAAAATAATAGCAAAGAAATGTAACCAAGTTAAGCGAGCCGAGAACCCTAGCGATGGGTGATAGCACCGGGAAGTCACGGCGTGGACCGTTTACTAGCCCTGGACCACTGACTAGCCCTGGACCGCGGGGAACCCTGAAAAATATTTTTAGGACTTAAATAGACCCTTATTGAAGTATAAATACCATTAGAAATATCAAATAAAAATTAAATAATTAGTACAAAGAAAAGTGAGAAATCGAAAAACGGATAAAACCCGGTGTTACCGAAAAATCGGGAATGCAACCCGAACAGGGGCATTGTGGTCATTTGACACCCCGAGTTGTCTTTTAGCCTAAATGTACGTTAAAAATACATGATATTACACTTGGAAAATATAATAAAAAATTAATTTAGTGCTACCTAATGTAAATAGCAAAAATGGGGTATAATTTGGGTAATTAACACTTTTAACTTATGATATAATTAAGTATTGGTGAGTGAAGCACTATGGGGTTAAATTAATCTTTATGTGGGCAGGTGTATTTCCACTAACACCTTCATCTTCTTCATTCACTCACCATTGCCGAATTCAAGAACTTCAAAACCCTCCCATGGCCGCCCAAATGCATGGCTCACTTCACCCATTTTCAAGCTGAATTTTATTTACTTTTCTTAATTAATTTTGATCCCCACCTCACAAGGAAGAAGTAGATACTAAATTCAAGGGAGTTTGGTGAAGATTCAACAAGCCTCATCAATAGGTAAGTTTGTGTTTTTTATTATTGTTTTATTAAAGTTTGTAAGGATGTTATGGGTATTTGATTTATGGAGAGATTTTTGAGGTTTGATGTAAAAAGGGGGATGTGCACTTTTGGCAGCCATGGAAACTCCTTGAAGACAGTTTATTTTTGCTTGTAAATGGTAGATTAAAGGATTGATTAAATGTTTAGGTGTGTAGGAAATTATTGGGTGATGTATACTTAGTATATGTGAATGTGTATTTGAAATTTGAAGCTTGGAAATTAATGGAATGTAAATGCATGAATCGGCAGCCTGGTTTGGTGAACCATAAGGATGTTATTTCATGTTTGGATTATGGAATATTAATGTTGAATTGTGATAGTTGTTAGGGCAGCTTGGGTATATGTGTGATGGTGTGAGGTTGGGCATGTAAATGAGCATGAATAGGTGATTAAATTATTGTAATTGAGTTTGACAAATTCTGCACTTTATGGTGTATGTTGAATGTGATTGTAAGCTGCCAAAATGATCAACAATATGTGGTAAAATATGTTTAGGTTATGGTACAAACCAAAGTTGACATGAATGTGGAGTTTGGCAATGCTAAAAGTGACCTTTGATGAGAAATGAAGAAAATGCAATAGGGCAATTTGTGTTTTGGGCTTAGAACCTTAAGTGTGTGGCTCCAATTGGTATGAGACCAATTGGAGGTGAAACTAGGCACAAAATGTGCCAACTTTCATGAAGGAAGCTTGCCGAAATTCTGCTTGTAAGGTAACTTGAAAAGTGACCAAATCCGGATTAGTGCAATTAAGGCCTGAAAATTGACCATTTGGGCAACAGTTAGTGTTTAGGCCATAACTCACTCAAAACAGGTCCAATTGACCTGAAATTTTGACCATGAATAGTTAATACCTATATCTACAAGTCTTATGAAGACACCAAAGCCCAGAAATGACCATAAGTAAGTCAAACAGCTTGCACAAGTTTGGGTCCAAAAACTGGCCGAACCAAAATTGACCTAAAATGACCTAAAGTGAGCAATTTTGATGCACTTTGGCCAGCAATAGTAAAATGACCATAACTTGGTCTACATAACTCAGAATGACCTGAAATTTTGCCCTGCATGCAATAAGACATAGATCTACAAGTTTGTAGTTTTGACCGAAACCCAAAAACTGAGGGAGCTAGGTCGTCCGGCTGTGTCAAACTAGTATCCCGGAATCCAGCAAATTGCAAGAAAATGCAAGATACATGGAAATGAGTTTGGTAATATGTACCAACCCTAAAAGACTATTGAATGTGTCATATTAGTAACATTAAAACCTAATTTACCTAGAATGCATTGAGGGTCGACATATTAGGTTGACTAAGCAAATAATAGAATTCAGTGAATTAATTATTAAGCATTATCATTAGAGACAGTTTAAATGAGTACTGAAACACCTCAAATTGTGTTTCTCAGTTAGCAAAGACTCAGGGAAAGGGAAGGAAACACTGAGTCAAGGCCATGAGACAGTTATCAAAGGTTTGTGCACAACAGTTATTTCTTTTGAATTTTTCAATTGAAATAAATTATGACTATTTGTATATTATTGTTTTTAATTATGGAAATATGTTTGAATGGATACTTATTGCTTGAAAAGCATTGTAAATGGTTTGAAACTGTGGAAAAATTGATTTAGTGTGATTTGTGAAAATTGAAGTTAATTATGAATTGTGTTGCCATTTTGTGAATGAAATTATGACTTTGGAAATTTATTTGTTTCTCACGAATCATTTGAATAAAATGTTTGGAATTGATTTTGTGTTCACACTTAGCATGACATTATCACATTATTCCTTCTCCATTTATGGGGTTGTGATCGTTTATTTTTCTCCCTCTCTGGTTTACCAGTTGAGGTGATCGGATGAGTACTCATTATATAGCTAGCTTCCTTCCTCATTGATTTCTATTAGTGGGGTTGTGATTGCTTTGTCGTGGTGTACAACGCGACATTGATCGAAAAATTGTGTCATGGCTTAAGTTGTGTATAAATTGGCAACACTGTATTCTTAAATTATTTGACTAAATTGTGTTATTATGAGCTTTGATAATTTGTGAAATGGAGTTTAAATTCTTATTGACATTCACTGTCTTTTGAATTTAACCATGTTTTGACTATTGAGATTTATTGTGATATTGTGAAATAGAGTTTAAATTCCTTATGACATTCATTGTCTTGAATTTAATTATGGTTTTACATATCCATCATTTATATGATTTATGAATTGTGATTTAAAGTTGTATTTGGCTAATGTTGTGCACCACTAAGACATTGTCTCAAATGATAGCTTTTATTCTTTGTCGCAGGTAGACAGACGGATAGGGCAGCAGACTAGGCTGCTAGTGCATTCAGCGAGAGATCATTGGGTATATTGAGTATACCACATTTGCATTTTGTACAGTAATGTATGTTCACTGTATGTATATATTGTTCTTGATTTTTAGCAGTTGTAAATTAAAATTGTACATTGAAGTTGTAAAATAAATTATGAGTTATTTTGGCTTGTAAAAAATTGTACTGTATTTCTTTTATCTCAGTCTTTGAAAAATTATTGTGGATTTGAGTTGAAAAACTTATTGTGTTGAATTATGTTGGAGTTTGAGATTGAGAAAAATATTGAAGTGCTTTTTTTTACAGGTTTTCTGAAGAACTGTTTTGTTCAAAATATAGATGGCACTCTGCCAAAATTTTTACAGAAATCCCTAATAGTCCAAATGTGTTAGCTGTTCACTTCACTTCAAAAAGGTTTTTAACACCTGTAAATAGTGCTCACCACTGTAAAAAGAAGGAAGAAAAGTTTTAAAATCTCTTGTAGTGTATTTAATGGGTTATCAGTAGATGAAGTTGGTAATTCATTAGGTATACTACGGGATCATGTTATGCCTTACAGAGGGGTAGGGTGTGACAAATTTCATAATTTATATTTCAACATGATAACTAATTATAAATACATAAAATAACTAATTATAAAATACATAATTTATATTTCCTCCATAAGAGAAGCACTCCCAATTTTCAATTCCACCCAACTTGCAAACTTCAATTCACATTTATAGCACTTCTAATAGTCAATAATCAACCTCAACATCATCAAATTCAAGTCACAACACAAAATTCCATATTTTAGCAAACCCTAAATCAACTTGCATAAATTTTAAATTCTAAGAGAATTTCTAACACTAACCTTATTCTTCTAGCTCCAAGCAACCTTCAATCAACCCAACACTTGATTCACCTCTTTGGGGCTGCCAACTAGATTTTCCTTTCACTTTTCCTCCCACTTTCCTTGGGTTTTATGGCTGGCTATGGAGGTTTATCAAGGCTGCCAACTATTTTTGTGAAGGAAGGTAATGATTTGGAAGCTTGAAATGGTGTTTTAATGATAGGAAAATGAAAGAATTTGAGAGGAAATGGAGAAGAGAGGGTTGGACGGGAGAATGCTGGAGAAGAAGATGGATTTTTCATTTTTTTTAACCCATTTATCTCCTTTTTATTTGTTTATTAAATGGTTGTCTCATGGTGATTGGTGGAGAGCTTTTAATTGCATCATGCTTACTCAAGCATGATGTAATTATTAAACTTTTCTTTCAATTTTTTTTCATTTCTACTCATTTTTAATTAAATTTTTAGTAATATTTATTCATATTTTATATTATAATAATTATTTGCTTAACTGGACAAGTCGGCCAAAAATCATCTCTGAAGACGAAATGACCAAAATGCCCTTCGTTTGGCTTATCGAGCCAAAATTGTCTGTACCTATCTAAAAATTTTTCTAAGTCTTTTCTTTCCATTCGAATGCCATAGAAACCTCAATGACTCTTCTCTGGAGTCTCAAAAATTATTTCATGAATTTTCTCCCAGGTTTAGGGCTTCTAGCTGCAAGGACCGCAACTTCCCACTGGGTTACCCATTGTTAGGGCCCCGGCTCATTTAACTTGGTTGTATTTTATTTCTAAAATTTTTCCTTAATTTTTCTTACTCTTATTTGAGTTATTTATGACTCTTCACTCTAGTCTAAATATTTTTCCAGACGTTCTAGCTGTCCAGACCGACACCGGTCACCGGAATAGTAGAATGTGCGGATTTGCTACAGTGAGGGTGTTACAGAATTTTCTATATTATTGTATCATTATATTTTCAATGATTAAATTCCGCCGTGCTTAATGATTGTTGACAAACATGATCTGTGACACCCCTTACCCATCTACAATGTAGCCCAGTAAGATATGCCACACAGTGTACCGAAACACCTTATTTTAATTCAACTATTTTTATTCTTCCTACTTTATTTCTTTCATAGTTATGAAGTAAATTCGTGAAATATCATTCATTTAAGTCATTTATTGAAATTATAATTTATTTGAGGTTTCGTAAATTTTATAGAAAATCTGGCAGAGTACCAGTTAAAAATGAAGAAAACAGTTCTTCGGAATCTGTGAAAAACACTTCCAATAATTGTTCAAATCACAACTCCAATTCTCACATCAATTTACAATAATTTCTTAATAATTCCTCCATTTGTTATTCATTCATTTCACATCATCATCATGCTCAAATCATAAATAAATTCTCATATGTTATTTATAAACACAAAGTTACTAATACTTACATTAATACAAAATTATATTACATTTGTTTCAAATATACATGATAAAATAAGAGTTTAATTACAAAACTTACAAAAATTACAGAATACAAAATGGGACCTAGTGTCCTACTAATGCACTGTAGTCTGTGAGGTGACACGGATACTATGCAGAACTGCGAACGGCCTTACCCAGTCTGTGGTCTACTGGGCCCTTTGTCCAAATCTTCAGTACCTACGCGTTGCAAAAGCGACGCGCTAAGCATAAAGCTTAGTGGTGCCAATAATACAAGAAAATATAATATGCAAATAAAAATAATAATTTCTTAGTTATTGTGTTCATAAGAAATGAATAATTACTAACTTATTATTTAGTCGAAGTCTAATTACATTCTATGATATTAACTTCTTCATGCATTTTGTTAATTGTTTTTTTGATGATTTTGAGCTTCTTTATTTTATTGTAATAATTCTTGATCTTTATCTTAATATTTAATTTCTGTATTTTCTTAATAATCAGTTCAATTACAATTATACTTTTCCATACCCAAGTAACCTATACAAATTGACCAGACTGGATAAACGGGTAAACTAGCACTGGGTACCAGGTACCTCGGGCCGTCACACCATCGGTCACAATGTGTCTCCCAGTGTGCAAACAGAATGGCTAATAAGCCATAAAAGCAATAAGGCATAAAGCCAAATATAACATCATAATCAGTATAGCCATAGGCTATCATCATAGAATGGCAATGAAGCCATACATCATACGCAGTACTACTATCAGAACCCTATTGGCATGCCAACATATCCAAACCAGTCACATTAGGCCTACTAGGGCATATTACAAAGTCATTTCTTGAATATTTGTACTTTACATGTAGGGTTACTATTCATTTCATTAGTCAACTAAAATGTTAACTTTTTCATAGACAATAGGTACATTGGTTCTAATACTCCCAACATACCACATTTTGCATTCTAAAATTGTTGGTATTGGTTGCCAATACCATTTCTAAGCTTAGTGTTAGTTATTCAAAATTTTCAAATTTCAAGCCTCATATTTACTGTTCTATTGGTCATTTGTACAGTAGGAATTTGATAAAATTGTCTTCATGAAAGTTGTTCCTTATTTTGTCTAGTTACATTTCCTTTTTTAAATCACTCCATTTGGAGTTTTTTAGCTCAAATAATGGCCTAAACACAATAATTGGCCGGATTGGATAGAATCCAAAATTCTAGGCAAAACTGGTTCTACCAGATTTGATAACCTAAGTTTGGTTGGCAATTTGACTAGGTTATGGTCAGAATTTGGATTTGTGTTCTTCATGAAAGTTGTAGGTATATGTCTCAGCTTTTTGCTAGTAAAATTTCAGGTCAATTAGACCTTTCTACACTGAGTTATGATCAAATGAATAAACACTGTTCATTTAGTCATTTTGCCCAGGCAGAATGCAAGTCACCCTGATTAGGGTAATTTTTAGGCCAATTTGGTTTGGTTTGGTTTTCTAGGCAGGGTTTCTTCATCAAAGTGGTGCCATTATGTGTCTAGTTTCATGTCCAATTGGCCTTGCACCAATTGAACCTCTACAATTCCATTTATAACTGCCCAAACCTGCTGGACTCATGCTCAGTCCTGCAGGTCAGCCAAGCCCACTCACCCAAACACAAATGCCAAGCCTCAACTCACTTCATTTCCTCATCATACACATTCAAATGGTCACAAATTGACCATTACAGGAATGAACCATCACATGAGCAAACCCTAGAATTGTTCAAGTGTCCAATTTTTTTTCATTTCATACATGCACAATTCTTGCATTTCACTTACTTAATTATGTTCAATACCCCATCCACTACCAAAGGCTGGTCATAACCATTTTTCTACCAAGCAAAATCATCAAACCCTAGCTGCCAAAATTGTAGGGTGCACAGACACACTTGTTTATTTTATTTTCTTATATTTCCTACACAATTCATGCACTTAGACATGAATTAAAGCAAAAGGAACAAAGATTGGACACTAACCTTGAATGGAGCAGAATTTCAAGCTACCCAAACTTCTTTTTTTCTTCCTCTTTTGGCTGCCTAGAGGATGTTCAAGTTGCTAAGTTAATTTTTTGTGAAGCTAAGTGGTGGTTTCAATGTGAGATTTGGTGTGAAATGAAGCTTTGGTGGAGCTTCAATGGTGGTTTTGGGTGGGAAGAGAGGAAACCGCTGGTTAAAGGAAAATGATGGCTGCTGATTGCTTTTGTGTATTTTTATCTCAATTATCCCTTTTTAATAAGGTAGCTTAATTGTGATTGGTGGGGAAAGGGTTGATGACATCATGTGATGTCAAAATTGTCATTTAATCTTATTTTTCTCTTCTTTTCTTCTCTACTCATTTTCAATTTAATTTTCAGCAATATTTATTCACATTTTATGTTATAATAATTATTTACTTAACTTAACAAGTCAGCCAAAAATCATCTTTGAAGACAAAATGACCAAAATGCCCTCCGTTGGGCTTAACAGACCAAAATTGTCTGTACCGATTGAAAATTTTTTCTAAGCATTTTCTTGGCATTCTAATGTAGGAACCTAATGATCCTTCTCTGGAGTCCCAAAAATTATTTTATGAATTTTCCCCCTAGTCTAGGGCTCCTACTTGTGAGAACCGCAACTTCCCATTGGGTTACCCATCGCTAGGGCACCGACTCATTTAACTTGGTTGTATTTCATTTCTAGATTTTTTCCTAAATTTTTCTTATTAATATTTTAGTTAATTTTGGTTCCTTACTTTAGTTTAAATATTTTTTCGGACATTCTAGCTATCCGGACCGACACTGGTCACCGAAACAGTTGAATATATGGAGTTGCTACAAAAAGGGTGTTACATGATCTATGTGTATCAAATGTCAATGTGCCTTAGCTTATAAAGCATCACGACCCAACTTATGCGCCAGACCGGCACTAGGACCTGGGCCTACCTAAAGCCCCCAAGCCTATAGTAAGCCTAACTATTTCTGAACCCAATCCTAAGGCCCATTGGGCCCAATTTCAAGAATTTAACTGGATAGAGTTCGGCCATAAAATAGACCATTCAACGGGGAGTTTTTGACTTGCCCGACCTGTAAACACAATATAAAATAAATTTGGGAGCTCAGCTCACCCTCCACATGCTCATAATATCAAAAATCTAATGGGAGCTTAGCTCCCTCGCCCAATCCAGTCATATATATAGTTAACAATTTTATAGGTCCGACATAACTTTTATAATACAGGCCCAAAATAAAAATAAGTACTTCTAACACATTCGGAGTCTAAAATTTAACTCAATTGAACAAATACATTAAATACTATTAATGGACCTGAGAAGAAGAAGAGCAGGTTAGCCACAATAAATAATCCTCCTGTAGCCTAGAAAAATAGATGAATAGGAGTGAGCGTTCGACTCAGAGAGTAAAATACTAATTTTAACCACAATTTCTATAGCTAAATAAAGCTAATGCATCCTAAGGAATGAAAATGCAACATCATCATTAATTTTCATACAAACCACATCATAGCAGTAAAAAGGCAATTTGAAGCACTCACACACCCAACACTGTTCAAACAGTATATATATGGGAACTGATCTCCTATACAGCTCTCTTAAACCAACCTCTGCCAGCGAGTGTCTCTCAACCTGAACTTTCACTTAATAACTCAAATGCGGGGTCTCAGCGAGTGTCTATCAAGCCGTGTCTACCCCGACTTAGCCATAAAGGATCGGGTCCCAACGAGTGTCTCTCAAGCCGTGTCTACCCATCCTGTCCATATCCAATACCATACCACAAGCACGCCAACGCACGCACATTGCTCCAAATTACGACAAACAACATCCATGGAACTTCATCAATTATGAATGCAATATAAAACGTGCCTAGTGTTTAACTACATGGATACATATTTATAAGTGATGCATGGGCATGCTTGAACATATAATAATATCGAAATTATAATTAAAATTAATATTTTACTCACAGATTTAACCGAGCTCACTGCAGTGGTTGGGTGGAGGAGGAAGGCTGTCTTGGCTCACCTGACAAATTTCATTGCAATTATTTAATATATTTGACTCGATACAAGCTTGAAAAAGATCAAAGACACCCTAGGTCGTGCTGAAAATCCGGCAGAGTTTCCCCTATACCTAGGACCTACCCAACCTGAAAAAGGATTCAAAATGCACTTCTCTATTCACAAGCCATACATCCACAACTCAATCACATAACATGGCCCCTCCTGGGCCCATCCAAACAGTCAACAACCATAATTTGAAAAATTACACTTTAGTCCCTATAGTTACCCCTTTTGCAAAAACTACTCAAATGAGTTCTAAAAATTCTAAAACTTTACCCCGTGGTTCTCAGCAATATTATAGAGCCAACGCAAAAGGAATTATATTTTTATAACCTACCACGAATATTTTATAGATTTTTAATCGAAATCAAGCACTAGATAATTAAGAAAAATGAGGGTTCAGGTTTACCTATGCCAATTCCGACCCTGGAGATGCGTTTGGGACGTTTGAAAATGGTGGGGTAGCCTATAACCTCGACCAAATTCGGATACTTTTTCGTTAGCCTGGTCTGCTCGAAATTGCAGACCTGAGCAACTATTGAATTTCTGCGAATTGAAGGTACTTACGCGAAACCCACAACACGGGGGTTAGTATATAATTTTTATAGAATTTTCTAAGCTCATTTAATACTCGAAAAAATACTGTGAAGTCTTATGGGACCAATCGAAAAACGGTGTTGGAAAAATTTGAAATGGATATTGCCGCGAAGCTCTCGATGAGTGAAGCACTCTGGTACTCTTGAATTTTTGGTGGGGTTTACGGTTTTTGAGAAATCTAGCCCAAAAGTCAAAATGGGCTAAAACTTCTCGGGCAAAATTGGACAAATCGCTCGATGGATTTTGGTGTTCTTGGTGTCTATGGAAAGCTCTCGAGGTAAAGATGGGTTTTGGCACAAGACCCAGTCCAATCGGTGGCCGGATCAGTTGGATTTTGGTTGGGAAGACGAAACGGCGTGCTACGCGCATAAACGCCTTTGGACGCATTTTTCCGGCGAGGGGGAAGGGCTGAGGTGGTGCGCTGGCAAGCTGGGAAGGCTGGAGCGGCAGTGGGGTGGCGAAAGGCGGAGGGAGGAGAGAGAAAATGAGAGAGAGAGGGAGGGTGTCAGAGGAGCGCAAAGGAGAAGAAGAAAAAAGAAAATGGGCCGGTCCGATTTGATCGGTCCGATCCGATTCGGTCGGTTTAATTTAAGATACCCGAAATTAAATTTTTTACTCTGTATTGGGACTAAAAACGAGGCCCAAAAATTTCGAAAAAATTCTAGAAAACTTAGAAAAATTCGTAGAGTCCAAATATATTTTTAGTTTTGCCACGTGGTCTTTAAATTAATTTTTAAAAATCATCAAAGTTTTATATTTTCGAAAAATCGAACTCGATTTCTAAAATCTGAAAAATTTCAAATAATTTCTCAAAATTTAAATAAAATAAAATATTAATATCTACCCATAAAATAATTAATTTAAAAATTAGAGGTGTTACATTCTTCCCCCCTTATAGAAAATTTGTCCTTGAATTTTTACACAAGGCAGAATAAAAGAACAGAGTTACACATTGAATAAATAAGGGTACTTGCTACGCATGTCCCGCTCTGACTCCCAGGTATATTCTTCCACTGACTGGCTCCTCCACAAAACCTTAACCATAGGGATTTATTTTGATCTTAACTGCCTCACTTGGTAGTCCACTATGGCTACAGGTTGCTCCTCAAATGTCAAGTTTTCTTTCAGCTCTACTACATTCGGCTGTAACATATGAGAAGGATCAGGTATGTATTTCCTGAGCATAGAGATGTGAAATACAGGATGAACATGAGAAAGGTTGGGTGGTAACTCCAACCGGTAGACAACTGCTCCAACTCTATCAGTAACCTCAAAAGGTCCAATATACCAAGGTGCCAACTTGCCCTTCTTTCCAAATCTCATGACTCTCTTCATCAGAGAAACCTTCAGGAATGCGTAATCGCTTACTGTAAACTCTACATCCCTCTGTTTGGGATCTGCATAACTTTTCTGCCTACTAAAAGCTATTTTCAATCATTCCCTGATTAAAGGAACTATCTATGAAGTGTACTGCACTAAGTCTACATCATGCACCTTCGCTTCTCCCATTTTTGTCCAACATAGAGGAGACCTACACTTTCTGCCATATGGCACCTCATAGGGTGCCATCCCGATGATGAAATGATAACTGTTGTTGTAGGCAAACTCTACCAAGGGTAACTGATCATCCCATTGACCTCCAAAATCCAAAACACACATGCGAAGCATGTCTTTCAATGTTTGGATTATCCTTTCGGACTGCCCATCTGTCTGAGGGTGGAAAGCAGTACTAAAGTTTAATTGCGTGCCAAGTGCCTCTTGCAGCTTTCTCCAAAACCTAAAAGTAAACTAGGGCCCTTTATCAGATATTATAAAAGCAGGAACTCCATACAATCTGACTATTTCTCGAACATAGAGCCGAGCATACTGTGCAACAGAATATGTGATTTTCGTAGGCAAGAAATGAGCTGATTTAGTCAGACGATCTATAGTTACCCATATTGAATCATATCCCCATGTGGTATGAGGCAACCCGGTTATAAAATCTATAGTGATCATTTCCCACTTCCATTCTGGGATAAGGAGCTCTTACAGCTTCTCTGATGGCCTCTGGTGTTCAAACTTCACCTTCTGACAAGTCAATCACTTGGACACAAAGTCTGCTATGTCTCTCTTCATGCCATTCCACCAGTAGCTATCTTTCATATCATGGTACATCTTGGTGGAGCCTGGGTGGACATTGTACAATATATAATGTGCCTTTCACATGATTTCATTTATGAGATTGTCCACGTTGGGCACACATATCCTGGAACCTTGCATAAGAGCGCCATCATTGGCAAATCCAAACTCACCACCTTTACCCTGCTGTACTCTTTCTATAATCTTTATCACTTATGGGTCTCTATACTGGGAAACTCTGATTCTATCTCGCAGGTCTGATCTCATTGAAAAATGGGCCAATAATACCACTCATCTGAAATATCTAAGATCAAACCTTGATCCATTAACTCATGTACTTCTTGAATCAACAGTCTCTTCTCCGCTGATATGTGTGCCAAGCTGCCAGAAGATTTTCTGCTTGAAGTATCTGCTACTACATTGGCCTTCCCAGGGTGGTACTGGATGGTACAATCATAGTCCTTCAAAAGCTCCATCCATCTCCTCTGTCTCAAATTTAAATCCCTCTGTTGGAAGATGTACTTCAAACTCTTGTGATTAGTGTATATCTTGCACACTTCACCATACAGGTAGTGTCTCCAGATCTTTAGTGCAAAGACTACAGCTGCCATTTCCAAATCATGGGTGGGGTATTTCTGCTCATGCCTCTTTAGTTACCTTGAAGCATAAGCTATTACTTTTCCATTCTGCATCAAACACACCCTAAGCCAATTCTGGAGGTATCACAGTACATGGTATATCCTTCACCACTCATTGGTAATGTCAACACAGGGGCGGTAATTAGACATTCCTTAAGCTTCTGGAAGCTCTACTCATAATCATCTATCCAAATGAACAGAACATTCTTCTGAGTTAACTTAGTTAGGGGAGCTGCTATCCTAGAGAAATCCTGTACAAAGCGTCTATAGTAGCCAGCTCGGCCCAGAAAACGTCACACCTTAGTGACTGTTGTAGGCCTAAGCTAATCAATTACAGCCTCAATTTTCTTAGGATCCACTTGAATGCCTTCACTAGAAACCACGTGTCCCAAGAATGAGATGCTTTCTAGCCAAAATTAACATTTTGAAAATTTGGCATATAGTTGGTGCTCCCTCAAAGTCTACAACACCATCCTCAAATGCCACACATGTTCTTCCTCGGTCTGAGAGTATACTAAAATGTCATCTATGAATACGATGACAAAATGGTCCAAGAATGACCTGAACACCCTATTCATCAAGTCCATGAAGGCCGCTGGTGCATTAGTGAGTCCAAAAGACATCACCAAGAACTCATAATGACCATATCTTGTCCTAAATACTGTCTTAGACACATCTTCATACCTGATTCTCAACTGATGGTAGCCTTATCGTAGGTATATTTTGGAAAAGAATCTAGCCCCTTGGAGCTGATCAAACAGATCATCGATCTGAGGAAGTGGATACTTGTTCTTCACAGTTACCTTGTTCAGCTGTCTATAGTCAATACACAACCTCAAGGACCCATCTTTCTTTCTCACAAATAGAACAGGAGTGCCCCAAGGTGAAGTGCTCGAACGTATGAAACCCTTGTCTAAAAGCTCCTGTAGCTGCTCCTTTAACTCTTTCAATTCTGCTGGTGCCATCTTGTAAGGCGGTATTGATATGGGGTTTGTACCCCACACAATATCAATGCAGAACTCTATTTCCCTTCTGGGTGGCAACCCTAGAAGCTCCTCAGGGAAGACATCCATGAATTCTCTGACAACAGGAACATTTTCCATGTTAACACCTTCTACAGATATATCTCTCACCAATGCCAAATACCCTTGACATCTATGCCTCAACATTTTTCTAGCACTAATTGCTAACACCAAGTTATATGGAGCCACTCTCCTGTCACCATCAAAGTTAAACTCTTCCACACCAGGTATGTGGAAATACACCTTTTTATTCCTGCAGTTTAAAGTGGCATAATGAGTTGCCAGCCAATCCATTCCCAAAATCACATAAAAATCCATTATCGGTAAAGGAATCAAGTCTGCTGGGAGGATTCTTCCATTCACTACCACTGGGCTATTCAGAAAAACCATATCCACATCTATGTTGTCACTAAGTGGGGTAGCTATAGACAAGGGGCATTCTAAAGTTGTAGGGTTCCTACCCAATCTCATGGCAAAAACAGGGGAGACAAATGAGTGTGTGGCACCCGGATCTATTAGAAGATGAGCCTCATAGGAACAGACTAGAAGAATACCTGCCACAATTGCATTGGAAGCATGAGCATCCTGGTGGGTCAAGATGAAAACCCGAGCTTGACCCTTACCCTGCATTGCAGAACCCTGAAATTGACTTCTACCCCTGACCTGCCTCCAAATCCACATCCTCCTTGTCCTCGGCCCTGTTGGCCACTGAACTGAATGCCTGCCATGCTAGAAGCATTAGGATACAATTAATGAGGAATATTTGCAACAGAACCCTGTGACCCCATCTATGGCTCGTTGAACACTGGACATTCTCTAGCAAAGTGACCCTGCTGGCCACACCGAAAACATACTCCTGAACCCATCATACAAGGTCCTAAATGTCTTCTTCCACACTGCATGCAAGGTGCCAAGGAGGATCTTGAACCAGACCCAGAACTGCTATAATCCGAATTGTGACCACTGCTGGATCCATACCCTGGTATAAATCCTTGAGATTTGTGTTTAAAACCACCCTTCTTGTTATTTCTACCCCTACCTCTGTAGTGACTTTGGCCTCCGCTATCCGTGGTACTCATGTAGGGAACACCTGAAGAACCTTCTGCTTTATTCTTCTTTGCCCTTCCACTGTCATCTCCTGTATAGCTAATCTTAATCTGTCGGGCTCGATCAACTACCATATCAAAAGACTGATCTGACATCATGGCTAGGTTTGCATACCTTCTGTCCAGCCCCTTTAGAAACCTCTTTACCTTCATACTTTCTGTAGCCACTGCTGTGGGGGCATATCTACTCAGTTCAAAAAATTCTGTAGCATATTCATCTACGGATCTGCCATTATGCCCTAAGGCCTTAAAGGCCCACTGCTTTTGATTTCTGAAGCTTTTTGGCACAAACTTATTGATGAACAATTCCATAAACTGGGTCCATGATAATCCCTCAATACAAGGTAGTACATAGTCTATCATCCACTGTCTTGGTACTGGCCCCAATACATGTTGTACACACTTTACCAATCTCCTATCAATCAACTGCAACTCCATCCCTGCTTGTCTGCATGAGTCTAAAAATCGATATGCATCATCTGACACATCATAAGTACCGGGCACCAACTTCTTGAAATTAATTATTTGTTTGTAAAGTTTCCCTCTTGGTGCGGTGGGCTGCTGCTGTTGGGGAGGGTGGACCATATACTGTGCCATCATATCGATAGTTCTCTGCAATCCCACTAGTGTAGCTACCATTGGGTCCATGGGACTTTGGGCCATAAAAGACTATTCCTGAACTGGTGGCAACTGCTCTTCTACTTGAGCAGTTCTAGGTCTCCTGCCCCGCCTCCTTAGGGCAAGCACCTCATCCTGTGCCGACACTTCATCTGGCACATCCCATTCTGGTGCAGTGGTAGCTCTTCTGCTTCTACGTATTTTCCTGAAATTCAGCAGCATTAGCCCATAAAAATTCAAAATGGCATGTTACACAGCTCTATAGACTCATATTTACACACAATTATATAAAGCAGAAACTAGAAGCAAAGATGATAATGCAAGGACGAATGAGAACCCTATTCTCTGCATGTGACTCCTATTAGACTCTTCCCAACACTTTAGACATATATTCCCTATGAATCTAGAGCCTAAGCTCTGATACCACATTTGTTACGACCCAACCTATGGGCCGGACCAGCACTAGGACCTGGGCTAGCCTAAAGCCCTCGAGGACTGTAGTAAGCCTAACTATTCCTCAACCCAATCCTAAGGCCCATTGGGCCCAATTTCAAGAATTCAACTGAATAGAATCTGGCCATAAAATGGACCATTCAACGGGGAGTTTTTGACTCGCCCGACCTGTAAACACAATATAAAATAAATTGGGGAGGTCAGCTCACCCTCCACATGCTCATAATATCAAAAGTCCAATGGGAGCTCAGCTCACCCTCCACATGCTCATAATATCAAAAGTCCAATGGGAGCTCAGCTCCCTCATCCAATCCAGTCATACATACAGTTAACAATTTTATAGGTCCGACATAACTTTTATAATATAGGCCCAAAATAAAAATAAGTACTTCTAACACATGCGGAGTCTAAAATTTAACTCAATTGAAAGAAATACATTAAATACTATTAATGGACCTGCAAAGAAGAAGAGCAGGTTAGCCACAATAAATAATCCTTCTGTAGCTTGGAAAAATAGATGAAGAGGAGTGAGCGTTCGACTCAGAGAGTAAAATACTAATTTTAACCACAATTTCTATAGCTAACTAAAGCTAATGCATCCTAAGGAATGGAAATGCAACATCATCATTGATTTTCATACAAACCACATCATAGCAGTAAAAAGGCAATTTGGAGCACTCACACACCCAGCACTGTTCAAACAGTACATATATGGGAGCTGATCCCTTATACAGCTCTCTTAACCCAGCCTCTGCCAGTGAGTATTTCTCAAGCCGGACTTTCACTTAATAAACCAAATGCGGGGTCCCAGCGAGTGTCTCTCAAGTCGTGTCTACCCCGATTTACCCATAAAGGACTGGGTCCCAGCGAGTGTCTCTCAAGCCATGTCTACCCATCCTGTCCATATCCAATACCATACCACACACATGCCAACGCACGCACACTGCTCCAAATTATCACAAACAACATCTATGGCACTTCATCAATTATGAATGCAATATAAAATGTGCCTAGTGTTTAACTATATAGATACATATTTATAAGTGATGCATGGGCATGCTTGAACATACAATAATATCGAAATTATAATTAAAATTAATATTTTACTTACAGACTTAATCGAGGTCATTGCGGTGACTGGGCGGAGGAGGAAAGCTATCTCGGCTCAGTTGAGAAATTTTATTAAAATTATTTAGTATATTTAACTCAATACAAGCTTGGAAAAGATCAAAGACACCCTAGGTCATGCCGAAAATCCGATAGAGTCTTCCATACACCTAGGACCTACCCAACTTGAAAAAGGGTTCAAAATGCACTTCTATATTCACAAGCAACACATCCACAACTCAATCATATCACATAACCCCTCCTGAGCCCATCCAAATAGCCAACAACAATAATTTAGAAAATTATATTTTAGTCCCTACAGTTACCCCTTTTGCAAAAACTACTCAAATGAGCTCTAAAAATTCTAAAAATTTGCCCTGCGATCCTTAGTAATATTATAGAGCCAACGCAAAAGGAATTATATTTTTATAACCTACCATGATATTTTATAGATTTTTAATCGAAATCAAACACTAGATAATTAAGAAAAATGAGGGTTCAGGTTTGCCTATGCCAATTCCGACCTTGGAGACGCGTCCGGAACGTCTAAAAATGGTAGGGTAGCCTATAACCTTGACCCAATTCAGAGACTCTTTCGTTAGCTTGTCTGCCCGACCGAAATTACAGACTCGAGCAACTGTTAAATTTCTGTAAATTGAAGGTACCTACGCAAAGCCCACAACACGGGGGTTAGTATATAATTTTTACTAAATTTTCTAAGCTCATTTAATACTAAAAAAAATACTGTGAAGTCTCGTGGGACCCACCGAAAAACGATGTCGAAAAAATTTGAAATGGGTATTACCGAGAAGCTCTCAACGAGTGGAGCACTCCGGTACTCTAGGATTTTTGGTGGGGTTTATGGTTTTTGAGAAATCTAGCCCGAAAGTCAAAATGGGGTAAAACTTTCCGAGCGAAAATTGGACAAACAGCTTGATGGATTTTGGTGTTCTTGGTGTCTATGGAAAGCTTTCGAGGTGTAGATGGGTTTTGGCACAAGACCCAGTCCAATTGGTGGCCGGATCGACCAGAATTTAGCTGGGAAGATGAAACGACGCGCTGCGTGCATAAGCACCTTTGGGCTCGTTTTTCCGGTGCTACAGGTGGCGGTCGGCAAGGGGGAAGGGCTGAGGTGGTGCGCTGGCGAGCTAGGAAGGCTGGGGCAGTGAGAGGCGGAGGGAGGAGAGAGAAAACGAGAGAGAGAGGGAGGGTGTCGAGGACACACGAAGGAGAAGAAGAAAAAAGAAAATGGGCTGGTCCGACTCGACCTGTCCGATCCAGTCCGATTTGATTCGACTGGTTCGATTCAAGATACTCGAAATTAAAATTTTTACTTTGTCCTGGGACCAAAAATGAGGCCCAAAAATTTCGAAAAAATTATAGAAAACTCAGAAAATTCGTAGAGTCCAAATATATTTTTAGTTTTGCCACGTGGTCTTTAAATTAATTTTTAAAAATCATCAAAGTTTTATATTTTCAAAAAATCGAACCCGATTTCTAAAATCCAAATAATTTCAAATAATTTCCTAAAATTTAAATAAAATAAAATAATTAATTTAAAAATTAGGGGTGTTACATAAAGCTTATGCTTTGCCCTTGATATTATTGTGACATCCCTTACCCGTATACAATGTAGCCGAACAAGGTATGTCACATTCGGTGTCGGAGCACCCTATCCTGTCTTATCGTATACAATATTAATTTAATTATATTATCTTACGTGTAGAAATATTTTTTCTTATCACATCTTATTTTTGTGGAGACCCGGACGGAGTCTCCTTTGAATTTATTTGCGTATGACGGGTTCCATTATTTACCTGTTAAAAATATTTTCATATCATATATTATACTATCCATCTCATTCTTTCCATATGCCTTGTCATATCATTTCATTATTCATAAAATTTTCAAGAAAGTAAATTTTATTTCATTCATATAAAATTTACATACAATAATGTATAAATTATATACAATCCCAAAAATTTAATTACATGTCTCAAAATAGTTAACATCATTTACTTATATACAATAACCAAAATGCAAAATCTAAATATACATGAGCCCTACCAAAATGGACTGTTGAGGTGATAACCAACACTGTAGCAGATCTGGTCAAAATCCTGTATAGGCACTATTGCTGCTGTTGGTGCTGGTGCTGGTCTCCCGTACCTACGCGAGGAAACAATCCATCACACTAAGCATTTCTACTTAGTGGTGCAATAATTGAAATAAAAATAACTAACAATTGAAATAATTATTTCATATAAAATTTCTTAAATTTTTGAATTAATTATATATTTGCGAAACTTTGGGAGCAGATAATTTATCGGGATCTTTTTATTCATATATTTCATGTTCAGTCTTATTAAATCCATAATAGTAATCTCTTCATGTACTTATTAAAATTTAAGGCTTATTACTCTTATCTGTGCCCAAGTAACCTATGACAGATTATAAAGACTGGATACACGGGAGTATACTAGTTAAACATCCATATGTCTATCAAGTATACAATAGTCATGTTAGGCACTAGGCCAGCGGGCAGGCATAAAGCCAGTAATAATAATAGGCACTGTGGCCAACGGGCATACATAAAGCCAGTAGAACAACCATCTCAGACATATGTTATCTGTCAACGATCATTCATATGGGCAATACTTTAATCTGTAGTCTATAATTGGTATACCAATCGATCCATGCTATATATATAAGTCTAGGTATACATTGGGCAATTTAGTATTATTAAGCACTTATAGTTTTAATATTTCATGTTATGTACTATTAAGGGTTCATAACGTGTTATTATTTCACTTCATATACTATCTATACTTTATATCATTTTCCTTATTTTATGTCATGTACTATACATATTTATAGTATTGTTATTTTATATATGATGGAAACACAAGTTCCAAGTGTATTTTCACATGTCTTACGTGTTTAGCAACTCATTTTGATTAACTTTATATCATATAACAAGTCATTTTATGAACCTTTCTCAAGGTCCAGATTTGGTGTCTTAGCTTCACCTAACAAATTGGTCAATATGTGGCCACTGTTTGGCCACACTTCCTTCATAAAAGTTGTTCCTCTATGTCTTCTCTTTGTTTCATTTTTGAATCATGTCATTTGGAGTTTTAAAACTCAAGTTATGATCAAATAACCAAAACTGGTTCACTGTCTCTTTCTAGTTCCAGAACCAGGCAGATTCTGGAGTCTAAATTTATCTAATTATTTGGGCATGTTATAGAAATTTTTAGGCCTAATGTTCTTCATAGGAGTTGTTACTATATGTCTTAGGATTACTCGGATTTAAGATTTGCAATTTTTCAAGTTTTATAGAATTAATTATAATAAATTAACTGGCCTAGACTCAGGTACCCTATGCCTTTAGGATTCCAGGTTCAGGTCAATGGTTTTGACTCCCATTTTAGGGTTCTTACACTCATAATTTGAGGAAAGTTTCTAAATCAAAGTCGAAGCCCTATCTCTTAGATTTCCAGAACAGTTTGGCTCATTCCAATTGGAGTTTTCTACTAAAAGTTATAGTATAAAAACTGTTTTGGAGTCAAGTGGTTATTTGGTTCAATTTTAGGTTTTGGCATCCTTAATTTTCCTAGTTAATTAACTTAGTTCCATTAGGTTCTGGGTTTTGATCAAAATACCAAAATTGTAGTTTTAGGTCTTATACAGATTTTGGATTTGGTTTCACTGCATTTTCAATTTTGTGGACCAAGTTATGATATTTTTTCCAAAACTGGTCAAATAGGCCTAAGTTCAGAATTTCAAGTCAGTTTGGTTCTGGACAGAAATGGTGACCTAAATTATTCTAGCAATTTGGTTGGGTTAGGTCAAAACTGGGTTCCGTGTTCATCATAAAAAATGTGCTCCTATGTCTAAACTTTCCAATGGTTCAAAAATTGGGTCATTCTGACCTTCCTAGAGTAAGTTACATTTACTGTTCATTTGGTCATTTTCCTAAGTCCAGAATAGAGTTGTACAGATTCAAGTAGTTTTTAGGTCAAGTTAAGGACTGTTTTTAGGCATGGTATCTTCATGAAAAATGGGCCATTTTGACCCTAGTTTCATTTTCAATTGGTCTCATACCAATTGGAGCATCACAACTCTACTTATAGCTCAAAAACTACACTGGACTCATAGGTCCGAATTCCTACATGAAAATTTAAAAATCCCAAATTCAATTTCTCCAATTCCCAAACTTTAATTGGCATTTATAGCACTTCTAATAGGCAACAAGTCATCTCAATATTCTTAATTTCAAGCCATAACATAAAAGCCCCAAAGTTAGGTCAAAACCCTAACTCAAAATTTACAATCTCATGCAATTTCCATACAATTTGATTTCTATCATGTACAAACTCATCAATAACACTAACAGACCAATTAATTTCATCAAAGATTCATCAAATCCCTACTCAATTCATGGCTGCTGAAAATTAGGGTTCCCGTTTGTTATTTTTTTTTAATTTTCATGCAATTTCAACTTAATTTAGCATGTTTATCATACTTAGAACATGAGGGAAGCATAATAGTGCACTAACCTCTTGTAGCTCAACTCTTAGACTTGTTAAAACTTCAATTTCTTCTATTTTCTTGGCTGCCACTAGGTTTCTCAAGGTGTAGAATTAATTTTTAGTGAAAGGACTTAGGGTTTTTATGGTGAAATATGGAGGAAAATAAAGCTTGGGATGAAGAGAAAAAATGATGGAATGTGTTCTCATGGAGTTCGGCCAAAATGTTGAAAAGGAAGAAGATGAAATGAGATGATAAGAATGGCTTAATTATATTTGTCTCTTATATCTTTATATGTCTAAATTTAATTGGTTCAAAATTTTAATTATATCACCCCTATGTCATGCTTACCTCATAATTCATTAAATTTTCATTTCTTTCTTTTTCTTTTCTTTTCCCTTTTTCCATTGTATATTTCATAATTTTAATTTATTTTTATGTGTTTTAATCTTTCTCATTTTAATTGACATTTAGGTCAAAATTCAACCTTGAGGGTGATATTACCAAAATACCCTTCGTTATGCTTATCGGGTTATATCTGTCTGTACCAATTAACTAAATTTTCTTAATTTTTCTTTGATATTTTTAATTTTATTTTATCCTCATAAAACTTTCAAATTAATCCAAGATATTTATTTCACAAGTTTCCTTGCGGGTCTGGGGTCGGCAACTGTCTTCACAGTCGCTTCCCAGTATGGTCACCCATCGCCGTGACTCCGGCTCCTTTAACTTATTAACATTTAATTTCTTTTATTTTTTCTTAATTTTTTTTGGTCTTTATTTAACCATCTCATTACTCCTCACTCTAGTTCGAGTGCAGTTCGGAACAGTAGAATGTGTGAACTACCTAAAGTGAGGGTGTTACAATTATAATGTTTCTTATTGAAGTTTTTATTTTATTTTATTTTATTACTATAAAGCTCTTGGACTAAGGGGCATAGATGTGTAAGGTGGCCTATAACTAGAGAAATATATTAGGTATGTCCCAGTGAGATAATGTAATATAAGTTTTTAATAAATAGAGAAATGAGAAAAAAAAATATTGGGTTTTTGAAGTTGATATTCTAGAATAATAGGAGCCCTTGCTTTGCTCAATGCTTTTAGAAGTTGGCCATGTTTTTGGTGTAGATTTGAACTTATGCATTGATGGACTTAAATTAAAATTACTAGGCTAATTAAATTCAGATTGTAGATATTAACATGGTTTGAAATCCAAACTTTGCAAGGTATAATAATATCAGCTGCTTAATATCCAAAACATGGGGTGAATTTCCCAATTAATGCAGTTTTCTTTTATCAGCAATAAGTCAATTTGAGATCCTGTAATTGCACTTCAATTCAAAATTTGGCATTGGATGATTATACAGGGCTACAAATGTCAGCTGATAAACATGTATAGTTGATCAGTTGAATTGGTGCTTGACTGTAACACCCCTATGTTCGGTAATGCGTTCTACTATTCCGATGACCAATGTCTGTCCGGACAGCTAGAATGCCTGAAATTATACTTAAATATTGGTAAGGAGACATGAAATAATGAAATACAATAGAGGAAAATACAAGAAAAATAAAGAAAAAATAATAGCAATAAAATGTAACCAAGTTAAATGAGTCGAAAACCATAGCGATGGGTGATCACACTGAGAAGTTGCGGCGTGGACCGTTGACTAGCCCTGGACTGCGGGAAACCCTGGAAAATATTTTTAAAACTTAAATAAACATCTATTGAGGTATAAATGACATTAGAAATGTCAAAGAAAATTTAAGCAATTAGCACAAAGAAAAACGAGAAATCAAAAAACTGACAAATCTCAGTGTTACCGAAAAATCGGGAATGCAATCCGAATAGGGGCATTGTGGTCATTTGACACCCCGAGTTGCCTTTTGACCTAAATGTCCATTAAAAATAAATGATATTAAACCTTGAAAATATCATGAAAATTAAAGTGGTGGTACATAATTTAAATAGTAAAAGAAATGAGGTAAAATTACAAATTTGAAAACTTTGGATTATTAAATCTTTAACCAAACTTAGTGCTCCATTAAGTTAAGTTAGTGGACATTAAAATATCACAATGGTGGGCAGAAACTTCATCCTCAACCTCTCATTTCCAAAACAGTCGAAATCCTCTCCCAAGCCCTCATCCATGGCCGCCCCATTTGCATGCTCTCATCTAAATAATTTAGCCAAAGTTCTTGCAAGTTCTCTTCATTAAACTTAGTCTATACACCTTGAGCAGCAATTAGGGAGCAAAAAGGATAAGTTTTGGTGAGTTTTTAAGAAGCTTCAAAAGAGGTAAGTGGTTGTTTTCAATTCTTGTTTCATCAAAATTGCAACTAAGGTTGTGGTGAGTTGATTTATGGAAGAAAAGTTGAAGTTTTGATGAGTTAGGTTGAGCTCCATTTCAACAGCCATGGAAGTTTAATATGTTAACTTTTTTTCTTCATGTATTTGGTGATTTGGGGTATTGATTTAAGTGTTTAAATGTATTGAAGTTGATTTTCATGTATAAAGTTTGAATGGTAAGCTTGAAAAGTGAAAATGGAAGTTTAATGTGAATGTGTTACTTAGGCAGCCTCATAATGAAAATTGGTAATGTTTAAGTTCATAAAATGTTGTTGAAGTATTGCACAAAAAAATGGCAGCAAATGTATGTGGAATAGTAGTGATAAGGCATGTGATTTGATGATGGAAGTATGTGTAATAATTAGAAGTGTTTATATGTATATATTATTGGGTTTGGACTTTGTGAATTATGATTGCATTTGTTGTATTGTGAAATTGTTATATTCTGTCCAAGTTGACCTATAATGTAAAGTAATGAATGGTTATTGTTAGTGCCAAATGCAAAATAGTTTGGGGAAGTGAATATGTAATTGGTAAATGTGTGTTTGATTTGGTGTTTGAGAGACATGTAGAGGGCAATGTGCAAATGAGCCTATAACCCTAAGTGTGTGACTCCAATTGGTATGAGACCAATTGGAGGTGAAACTAAGCACAAAATGTGCCAACTTTCATGAAGAAAGCCTACCTAAATTCTGTCCAGAAAGTGACTTGAGAATTGACCAAATCCGGATTAGTGACTTGAAAACCTGAAAATTGACTATTTAGACAGCAGTTAGTGTTTTGGCCATAACTCACAAAAAACAGGTCCAAATGACCTGAAATTTTTATCATGGATAGATTAGACATAGATCTACAACTCTTATGAAGACACCAAAACCAGAAATGACCATAAATAAGTCAAAATACTTGCAGAATTTCGGGTATAAATACTGTCAGAACCGGAAATGATCTAAGTTTGCCATTTTAGTGCAATCTGACCAGCAATAGTAAAATGACCATAACTTGGTCTAGTAAATTCCGAATGACCTAGAATTTGTGGCAAAAGTTCACTAAGACATAGACCTACAAGTTTGTAAGTCGGACCAGAAATCGAAAACCGAGGGAACTAGGTCATCCGGTTAGGTCAAAATAGCATACCGAAATCCGATAAATTTACAATAAAATGCAATACACTTAAAAATGAATTTGGTAACATGTATCAACACTAAAGGACTATAGAATATGACATATTGGTAACATTAAAATTTATTCCCCTAGAGTGCATTAAGGGTCAACATTATAGATTGACTAAGGAAAGTAATAGTATTAAATAAATTAATTATTGAACCTTATTGTTAGAGACCGTTTAAATGAGTACTAAAACACTTTAAATTGTGTGTTTCAGTTAGCAAAGACTCAGGGAAGGGGAAGGAAACACTGAGTCAGGGCCAAGAGGTTACTCTTCAGAGGTTTGAGCACAATAGTTAATTCTTTTGAATTTTCAATTGAAATAAATTATGACTATTTGTATGTTATTATTTTAAATTGTGGAAAATTATTTGAATGGAAATTTGATGGATACTTATTGCTTGAAAAATATTGCAAATAGTTTGAAACCACAGCTATCATGTATATTTGATTGAATTCCTCGCTAGCTTGTCTAGTGGGACGAATTGACTTTGAATTCCCTCTCTGGCTGAAGTGTTGAGGTGTGTGCCTGTTGAGGATGAATAGGATGAGTACTCATATTATTGCTAGCTAGCTATGTTATTCCTCATTAGCTATCGGCTTTTGGGACGAATTGGACTATAGAATCATGATTAAGCTGTGTGTGTGATTTATTGATATTTATTGTGATATTGTGAAATGGAATTTAATTCTTTATGACAATCACTGTCTTTTGAATTTAACTATGATTTTAAGTATCCACAGTTTATATGATTTATGGTTTATAGTTTTAAATTATATTTTCTTAATATTGTGCACCACTGAGACATTAGCTCAGTGATAGCTTTTTCATTACTGTCGCAGGTAGACAGAAGGACAGAGTAGCAGAGTAGGCTGCTTGTGCTACATTTTGAGATTTCGCCGGGTATATTGAGTATACCATATTTTGTAATTTTTGTTGTAATGTATGTGCTCTGTATGTATATATTGTACTTAGTCTGGAGCAGTTGTAAACTAAAATTGTAAATTATTTTGGCCTGTAAAAATATTGTGACATATTTCTCTTATCTCAGCTTTTGGAAACACTGGAAAATTGATGTTGAATTGAGTTGATAAATGTTGAGAAATTTATTGTGTTGAACTATTAATGGAGTTTAGGATTGAAGAGATATATTAGAAGTGCTTTTTACAGGTTTTTGAAGAACTGTTTTATTTAAAATATAGATGACACACTGCCAAAGTTTTTATAGAAATTACTGATACTCAGATTTGTTATTTGGTTTCACTTCAGTAAAAAATTTTTTAACACCTGTCAAAAGTGCTCACCACTGCAAAAAGAAATAAGAAAAGGTTTAAAATCCCTTATAGTGTATTTAATGGATTATCAGTAGGCGAAGTTTGATAATTCATTATGTCACACCTTACCCTTTTGTAAGGCATAACATGATCCCGTAGAATACCTAATGAACTACCGAACTTCACCTACCAATAACTCATTAAGTACCCTACAAGGGATTTTAAAACAATTTTCTTACTTTTATAAGTGGTGAGCATTTTCTAATAGGTATTAAAATCATTTATTTAAAGTTGAAAACTAGTTAAAATTTTTGGCCCATTTTATTTTTTCGTAAATTTTATAGAAATTTAAGCAGAGTGCCGTCTGTATTTTGAGAAAACAGTTCTTCAAATTCCTGTAAAAAGCACTTCCAATAATTTGTCTCAACAACTTTTTTAAATTCACAATCATCCCAATCAATTTCAATATCATTTATCAATCTCCAAAAATTCAAATCCACAATTTCCAATTCAAATACCATCCAAATATTCAACAATCATCAAAATACCATTAATCAATTTCATTCAATTTAAAGCAAAATACTTCCATTCATATTTCATTAAAGATAAAAAAATTTATATACATCATTATAAAAATTTACATTAAGAGAAATTCAAACTAAAATTTATTACAACTTTATACAAGCTGCTTAAGATCAATTTTACATGTCCATACCTTTACATACATTACATACATCAAAATAAATTTTTACAGTCAGGGTATAAAATATACCCGATAACTTCAAGCAGTTAGGTCCTCAATCGTCAGCAGCTCAGTCTGCTGCTCCTCTAGTCTCTAAATCTGTGATAAAGAATAATACCATCACGAGTACTAGGACTCAGTAGTGCACAACATACTAAAATAATCTTTATGCAGAATTTAAATCATATTTATTCAAAAATTAGACTGAACATGAGAATTAAATACAAAACATGAATTATGAGATTTTAATCCAAACAATTTCATTTCGAAGTATCAAAACACATTTCATAAAACCCACAGTTATATCATGCCATTCAAAACAAATATAATCTCAATAGCTAGAGGCTAAGGAGAAGTCACATCACAAGGCTAGCTAGCTCAAATATATGGATATCCATTCAATTTCTTCTTCTACTGGCACACACCTCAACACTTCAGCCAGAGAAGGAATCAAAATTCGAAATTGATTACCCCACTAGGCATGCTAGTGTGGTGTTCAAAGATATGGTCATGACACTATGGTTTCAAAACTTATCTTAACAATTTACTAAACATTTATACCATCACAAATATACACAAATAACTTTTAACAATTTAAATCAAAAGCATAATAAATATTTAATCACAATGATGTCACAATTCAATATTTCAAATTATTCAAAACAATATGCAGAAGAAAATTTACAGAAATTCTACGTTGTGCACAAACCTTAAGTGAGTCGCCTCTTGGCCTTGACTCGATTCCTCGTGTTCTTTCCTCGTGTTCTTTTCAAACTGAAAAACACAGTTTTACAGTATTTCAGTATCATAACTTATCAAAAATCCAAAATAAATTCAAATTCACTTATACCTAGCTTTAATGTGCTAAACTTGACGTTCTACGCAAATTTGTGTTTCGGGTTACTATTCATGACACTATTCAAATCAATTTGTTGACTTTCTAAGGCTTAATAGGTATGGGAATTCCAACTTCACCCACATACCACATTTTGGTTACTAAATTTGTTAGTTTTGGTTGTTTACTCAAAATCTAAGTCTTTTAGGCAAATTTGTAAATTTTTAGTTTTGGTGTCTTAAGTTGTATTGTTCCATTGGCCATTTTTCTGTTAGAATTTGGCAAAATTTTCTTCATAGAAAATGTTCCTTATTGTCTTAACTTTATTCACCTTTTTGAATCACTCCATTTGGAGTTTTGTAGCTCAAGTTATAGCCATTTGAATCTTGGCTGCCGGATTGGACTTAGCCTAGATTTCTAGGCACCAAACTAGTTCTGGCAGTTTTAGGTCACCAACTTTGGGTGGCCAAATGACTTGGTTAAGGGCATAATTTGGGTTTGTGTTTTTCATGAAAGTTTTAGGTCTATATCTCAGCTGTCCACTGGTAAACTTTCAGGTCATTTAGACCTGCCTAGCCCAAGTTATGGCCAACTGTTCATTTGGTCATTTTTGTACAGGTCAAACTGCATAAGTCTGGATTTGGTCAATTTGTTCACTAGGTTTTGGTCATTTTTTGGGCATGATTCCTAAATGAAAAATGTTCCATTTTGTGTCTATTTTCATTCTCAATTGACCTCACACCAATTGGACTTGTAAATTTTCAATTTTGGTCCCTGAAAAGGACCTTGGTCCTGCTGCCTACAGCATGACCCTAAGCAATCCGAATTTGCATTTGGTTTCAAGACTTCTAACATACTCCAATTGGTCACAAATGACCATATCTTACCTCAAACCAAGTCCAACACACCATTTAATACATTCTCACATTTTTGTCTTCCAAACCCTAGGTGACAAACCCTAATTCACCTATTTGTTGCATTTAACTAGTTAAACACATATACACATGCTTTCTTAACTCATTCAAACTTACCTACACTATTTATTCAATCAAATTCATATATACACCCATCAAACCCTAGCTGGCCAAAATTCACATATGGTCCCTCAACAAAAATTTTCTTTTCATTTAAGGTTTATTCAACTAAAAACACATGTATTAAACTCAAAATTCCAAAGTAAATAGCTTACCTCAACTTTGAAGTTCAATAACCCAATTTCTTCTTTCTTTTCTTCTTTCTTTCTTGCTCAATCTCCTCTTCTAATTACCAAAACAAGTTTTAACTATCGTGAGTAATTTTTCTATGGTGAGGTTTTTAGTTTCTCAAGCTCAAAGATGAGCTTAACATTGATTTGGTGAGGGAGAGTTGAGAAAGAAGTGGGGCGGCACCTTGATGAAGAAGATGACTTTTTAATTTTTTTATTTTTCTTTTCTTTTATGAATTTTTATCCTCTTAGAAGACCAAAATTATCCAAATTTTATTTCTTTTTAATTAGTGTTTATTACATCATGCATGATGTCACCATTTTCCACTTTTCCTTTTTCTTTTTTTTTTTCTATTTATTTTTCCATTAGTTCTTTAATTTAATTCTCGATTCTGGATTTTTCTTTTCTCTGATTTTATTTGACAGTCAGGTCAAGAGTCAGCTCTTGGGATCAATTAACCAAATTGCCCCTCGCCGGTTAGATCCGGTTTACAAATAATTCAATATTTCTTCCGACTCTCTGACCTAATTATTTGACTGGCTTAACAATTCTTTTTTGTGATTTTCTCTTTTCCACTGTGTTCGCAATAGTCCTAAGGACCGCAGCGTCACATTTTATGGTTCGAAATTTGAGTTTAAATCGACTTTGCAGTCCTTCCCAAAAAGGTCACCCATCGCTGTAACTCTCGGCTCATTTAACTTCTTATGTTCTGTTTTTCTTATCTATACTTAACTAATTGACAATTACTAATTATTTGTGTTTATGGCTTATCTAGTTGTCTTAAGTGTGGTTTTAATCCCCTTAATTATCCGGACCGACACCGGTCACTGGAATAGTGAAATATACCAGGCTATGCAAATAGGGGTGTTACAATTCTCCCCCCCTTAAAATAAAATTCGTCTCAAAATTTTACCTGGTATCAATCTCTGAACAGCTGTGGGTGCTCTCTCCTCATGTCCTCCTTGTTAGTAGTATGCCCTAGAGCATATCATTTAGTATGTATCTTGTACATATTTTAATAATAAAAGGCATTTCCACTTTTCCGTTTACATAATATATTTGTGTGTAATAGAAAAGGTCCATTGATATTTTGTTAGAAATATTATTCTTAAGTTGTTAAGAATATGAGTGACAATATTTCTAGCACAAAGTATCATAAATAGGTTCACAATCGAGGATACTTCATAATAAGGACATGACTTATCCAGAAAGATTGTATTCATGTTTGTTCCCAAGTTATTTATATGAGATATAAATAAGATGGAATGGTGAGTCTCATGCCATATAACAAACATGATAGGCACTTATAAATGATAAGTAGGTCAACCGGTGACACTTATGACAAGCACATGGAGTTTACTCTTGTCAATGTTTTGTCATAAATCATATCAAGATGCATATAATCTTTAGACTGAGATAGCAGCTTATCTTGTATATAGGTAGTTTGAGTTTGATATCGCTTTCATACTTGTACTATGTATGGGTATATGGGCATGTGTTGGCTCTGCTAGTTATATATGGAGGTAGGTGTTGATCAAGAAGGAATCTGCCTCTAAGTAAATAGAGTTAAAATCCTATGTTCATTTAATTGTTCTTGATGTTTCAAGTTCTGCCAGACAGATAGATTTATTCGTAAAAGAGTTTCGATGAGAAAAATCTTTTAATCAAGAACTGGAATTAAAAGAGAACATAATATTCATAGCAAATGGAGTTTGACATAAACCATGACTCAAATTGAGTTGGGATTTTGTAATGTAGAGATTCTAGTGCATGGTAACATATGATTATAGGTTCATTTAAGGTAAATCTTATTACTAATTGGGTGGCCATGGCATGCTATGCTAGGTGTTAACCATGGTCTATGAGGTTCATAAAATGATTTAGAGAAATCATTTATGGTAAGAAAGAGTTCGATGATATTAAGAGTTGATATCATGTCTCATTGCCAATTAGTGATGAGCCTAGTAAGTCACACACATACACAAGTTATCACCTATTTAAATATGATTTAATTAATTAATTAAAGAGTTTAATTGATTAATTAAATAGATTTGGTTTGCAATTAAATTGCAAAGTCCCTAGCATGACTTGAAACCAAATCTAGATTATTGGATGTGTAGTATAAATTAAATTTATATTTAAAGTGTTTAAATATGAATTTAATTGATGAGAAATTAATTAATAGAGATTAATTAATTAATTTATATTTGATATAAATTAATTAGAAGAAGAAAATAATTATTTTGGGTTAAGAACTCAAAATTAAGACACAGGGCATTTTGGTCATTTCACGATTGTGACACGTGGCACCATGAGATGGTGACACATGGCATAACACATAAGCTTGCCAAATGTTTTTAATCATGTAAGATGATTAAAATCAAGATTAAATATAGGTTTGACACTTGGCACAATGTGATTGGGTCACTTAAACCTAGAGCTAATCAAAAGGTGACATGTGGCTAGGGTTTAATGTGTTAACCTAGCTATTTAAGTGTGGTTATGAAAAGAAAACATAACCAGCAGCCTCTCCTCTCATATGTCACGCCACTTTGAGCCTCTCCAGCTATTTCTCTTCATCTCTCATCAATTCAAAGAGATTAGCCATCAATCTCTTGAATTAAGAACACTAGAAATTGTTTCTAGTGTCCTGTTTACATCTCTAATCTCTTAAAAGGCAGAACTTGAATTTCTAATTAATAGAAAAGGCTTTAGAAGCTGTTCAAGGGCTGCCATAGGTGTTCTTGGTGTGGACAAGCTAGAGGGACAACATCTGGTGTCCTGAAGACGAATCTCAAAGGCGCAGACACGCTGCAACACATCAAGAGGTTAGTGTAATCGTTCTTGATTTAATCTAGGGTTCTAAAATTAATCTGATTAATTTTAAAATCTTAAATGGCAAATACAGATCCAAAAACATATTAAAAGAGTTTTAATATGTTGTTTATCATTGAAATCAAATAGATAAAAATAAATCTTGCATGGTGCATGTGACCCTAGGTGAAAATTTTTGAATTCAATGGTATAATCTTGTGTTTTTCACGCTTCCGTTCCTTCACTCCTCTCGTTCTCAAGTAGCCTCCTGGCCCGAATGATGGTTCCACAGCACTTTTACTAACGGGATCTGCTTGTTCCGTGGTTGCTTCACCTCATAAGCCAGAATTTCTATGGGTTCTTCTTCATATGTGAGGTCTGGATTCACTTCAATTTTCTCTACTGGTAGTATATGAGATAGGTCTGATCGATACCTCCTTAACATAGACACATGAAAGGCATTATGTATCTTCTCTAACTCTGGAGGTAGTGCCAATCGATATGCCAAAGGACCCACTCTTTCCAGAACCTCATATGGCCCGATAAAATGAGGACTCAGTTTCCCCTTTCTGCCGAATCTCATGATTTTCTTCCAAGGAGAAACCTTGAGGAATACTTTCTCTCCCACTGCATACTCAATATCCCTTCTCTTTAAATTAATATAGGACTTCTGACGGTCTGATGCAGTCTTAAGTCGATCTGTGATCACCCTGATCTTCTCCTCTGTCTGCTAAATAATTTTGGGCCCAATCATCTTCCTTTCACCTACTTCATCCCAACACAACGGGGTTCTACATTTTCTGCCATACAAAGCTTCATATGGAGGCATCCCAATGCTTGATTGGTAGCTATTGTTGTAAGCAAACTTAATCAAAGGCAAGTGTGTGTCCCAACTGCCCTCAAATTCAATCACACAAGCCCGTAGCATGTCCTCCAAGATCTGAATTACCCTCTCAGACTAGCCATCTGCCTATGGGTGGAATGCCGTACTAAAGTTCAATCTAGTTCCTAGGGTTCTCTGAAGACTACCCCAGATTCTAGAAGTGAACCTAGGATCTCTGTCTGATACGATGGACACTAGCACTCCATGTAGTCTCCCAATTTCATCAATGTACAACCTGGCCAATCTTTCTAAATTGTAGTCCATCCGAACTGGCAGAAAATGAGCATACTTGGTCAGTTTGTCAACAATGACCCATACTGCATCATGACTCTTCTGTGTCCTCGGAAGTCCCATCACAAAATCCATGGTTATTCTCTCCCATTCCCATTCTGGTACTGCTAGTGGATGTAACAACCCAGCGGGTACTTGATGCTCTACCTTCACTTGTTGACAAGTTAGGCATTTAGAAACAAACTCTACCACATCTCTTTTCATACCCATCCACCAGTAATGCTCCTTTAGCCCTCTATACATTTTTGTGTCACTAGGGTGCATGGCAAAAGGAGACTCATGTGCTTCCTTTAAAATGATCTTCCTCAAATCAACATCATTAGGAACACACATTCTGCCCTGGTGTAACAGTAGACCATCATCTCTTATCGAGAATTATGGTTTCTTGCCCTGTCTGACTTCTTCCAACAGCTTCTGATACCTTTCATTATTCTGAGCAGCCATTCTGATCTGATCAATCAACACTGGCTGTACATGCCATGCAACTGCTGTCTGCCCCTCATCATTAATCTCTAAGTTGGCATGTAATGATCTCAACTCATGTACCATAGACAAAGGAGTAATCCGTAGACTTACCATAGTCTTGCGACTTAAGGCGTCAGCCACAACATTAGCTTTCCTTGGCTGATAGTCTATCAGACAATCATAGTCTTTTATCAACTCTAACCATCTCCTCTGTTTCAAATTCAGCTCTTTCTGAGTGCCCAAATACTTCAAACTCTTATGATCTATGTAGATGTAGCATTTCTCCCCATACAAATAGTGCCTTCAGATCTTAAGAGCAAACACAATAGCTGCAAGCTCCAAATCATAGGTCGGATAGTTCCTTTCATGGAGTTTCAGCTGACATGATGCATAGACAATGACATTTCGATCTTGCATCAACACACAGCCTAACCCATTATGAGAAGTATCACTATAAACTGTGTATTCTTTACCCAAAGTAGGTAAAGTCAGGACTGGAGCCTCAGTCAAACACCTCTTCAATTCATCAAAACTCTATTGGCATTTGTCCGTCCACTGAAATTTCACATCTTTCCTAAGCAGCTTGGTCAATGGAGATGCCAACATGGAAAATCCCTTTACAAAGCGACGATAGTATCCAGCTAAACCCAAAAAACTGCGAATCTCCGTGATATTTCTGGGTGGCCTCCAATTAAGGACAGCTTCAATCTTACTTGGATCTACTTTGATGCCCTCTACTGATACTACATGGCCCAAGAAAGATATTTCTTTCAGCCAAAATTCACATTTCGACAATTTGGCATATAGTTATTTCTCCCTCAAAGGCTGTAGTACAATTTGCAGATGTCTATTATGCTCTTCTGCACTCCTCGAATAGACCAATATATCATCTATGAATACCACAACAAACTGGTCAAGGTATAGTATGAAGATAGTGTTCATCAGATCCATAAAAGCAGCCGGAGCATTAGTCAACCCGAATGGCATGACCAAGAACTCATAATGCGCATAGCAGGTTCTGAAGGCAGTTTTAGGAATACTCTGCTCTTGTACTTTCAGCTAATAATAACCTGATCTCAGGTCAATTTTGGAGAACACAGCTGCACCCCTCAACTGATCAAACAAATCATCAATGCAGGGCAATGGATATTTATTCTTTATTGTCACCTTATTTAACTGGCGATAGTCAATACATAAGCGGAGAGTGCCATCCTTCTTCTTAACAAACAACATTGGCGCTCCCCAAGGTGACACACTGGGGCTGATAAAGCCCTTGTCAAGTATTTCTTGTAACTGCACTTTCAACTCTTTCAATTCTGCAGGTGCCATTCTATATGGCGTTATGGAGAATGGGTCCACACCAAGCATAACATCAGTCTCAAACTGCACCTTTCTTTCTGGAGGTAATCCTGGTAGTTCATTAGGAAACACATCTGGAAAGTCACATACCGTAGGGATGTCCCTCAGTACTGGACTCCCCACTTGGGTGTCTATCACATGTGCCAAGTATACTTTACACCCCTTTCTGATCATTCTTCTGGTAAGTGCAGCCAAAATGATGTTTGATGGCAGTAAATGCCTCTCCCCATGTATTACTGCATCACTGTACAGAGGGAGACCAAAAGTGACTGCCTTCAGTTTACAGTCAATCATGGCGTGAGGTCTGGCTAAACAATCCATGCCCAAGATGATATCATAATCTCTGAAGGGCATTTCAATCAAATCTGACAAAAAAACATGTCCTTGGATCACCAAAGGACAGTCTCTATAAATTCTGTTGACTTGAACCTCTTATCCTAATGGACTAGTTACTAGCACTTCAAAACCCATTTGGACACACGGAACAGAAAGTGAACTGACTATGCTAGCACTAACATATGAGTGGGTTAAATCCGGATCAAACAACACAAATACTTCTTGATCAGAGATAAAAAATGTACTGGCTACCACATCAGAAGTCTCAGCCTCTTCTCACTGTCTCATCGTGTAAACTCTGGCTAAAGCACTTTCTTGTGCTAACTAACCAACAGTACCCTGACTGCCAGAAGCAGTGCCTCTACCTCTGGCTCTTCTTTTGCCAACTGATTGTGAACCTTTGGGAGCAGGACTTTGAATAGATACTTCTGCAGTCATAGGAGCTGGACCATATTTAGGAGCACTAGTGCAATCTTTAGCTAAATGGCCCTTGCCTCCACAGTTAAAATAGGCTCTTGTAGCCCAATAGCATTCTCCCCCATGAATCTTGCCATAGGTCTCACAAGGGCGGGCAGGATATGAACCCTGTTCGACTGCTGATCAGACTTAGGGGGTCTCTGTCTAGAGAATCGGCCCCTTCCAAATCTTCCACCTCGACCTCTGCTAGGTCCACCAAATTTCTTCCTCTTCCTAGAAGTACTACTAGAACTTGGCTCTACTGACTTTTCCCCCTTATCTTTCTCTGTTTTCTCAGTCTTCTCTGATTTTTCTTTTACAGGTGTCGCTTCTGATTCAATCCTTTCTAGCTCAAGTGCTTGAGAGATGAGCTCAGAGAAGTTGTTGTGTCTGAATCCCACTACTTGTATCCTCAAACTGGGCTTCAAACCAGTCTCAAATCTCTTGCACCTTTCCTTGCTGGTAGAAAGGAGACTCCCAGCATAATGTCTTAAGCGGGAGAACTCCCTCTCATATTCTGCCACTGATTTACGCCCTTGCTTCAGACTCAGAAATTCTTGTAGTTTCTGATCTACATATGCATCTAGGACATATTTTTGTCTGAATTCTCTAATGAAGTCATCCCAGGTCAGTACTGGTGGTTCAGCTAAGCTGTGGGGGATGGTCTTCCACCAATCATATGCTTCCCCTTGCAGTAATGACACAGAGTATTCAAACTTCAATTCATCTTAACAGTGCAGCTTCTTGAACACTCTGTCCATTCTTTCTAGCCATTGCTCTGCCTTAAGCGGGTCTACTGTACCCTTAAATTCTGTAGCCCTATACTTCAACAGTTTGTCATACTGTCTGACTGGAGGTTGTGGTTGTACCACAGGTGTCTGGGGTGGAGCTTGAGCAGGCATACCCCCAACCATTTGTTGAAACATCATAGCCATCTGCTGTGCGAACTATGCAGGAAACTGTGGTATTTGTGGGGCTGGTGCTACTGATCCACTGACATTTTGTAGAGCTAGGGCTTCCCCTTGTGCCTCAGCTTCAACAGATTGCTCGACTGAGCGATCTCCTTCTTCCATTTCAATCTAAAGTTAGGGTATCTCCTGAACAAATAACACAAGGAGATTTCCCTCCGTTAGTTCATATTTATAATGTAATGCACTGTATGTAACAAATAAGGACATTGAGCACTTGTACTTAACAAAGAAAATACACAAATTCATTAGTTAAAACATACTTCAAAAATTTGCTCTGATACCACTAAAACATGTCACACCTTACCCTTCTGCAAGGCATAACATGATCCCGTAGAATACCTAATGAACTATCGAACTTCACCTACCGATAACTCATTAAGTACCCTACAAGGGATTTTAAAACAATTTTCTTACTTTTATAAGTGGTGATCATTTTCTAATAGGTATTAAAATCATTTATTTAAAGTTGAAAACTAGTTAAAATTTTTGGCCCATTTTATTTTTTTGCAAATTTTATAGAAATTTCAGCAGAGTGTCGTCTGTATTTTGAGAAAACAGTTCTTCAAATTCCTGTAAAAAGCACTTCCAATAATTTGTCTCAACAACTTCTTCAAATTCACAATCATCCCAATCAATTTCAACATCATTATCAATCTCCAAAAATTCAAATCCACAATTTCCAATTCAAATACCATCCAAATATTCAACAATCATCAAAATACCATTAATCAATTTCATTCAATTTAAAGCAAAATACTTCCATTCATATTTCATTAAAGATAAAATAATTTATATACACCATTACAAAAATTTACATTAAGAGAAATTCAAACTAAAATTTATTACAACTTTATACAAGCTGCTCAAGACCAATTTTACATGTCCATACCTTTTACATCAAAATAAATTTTTACAGTCAGGGTATAAAATATACCCGATAACTTCAAGCAGTTAGGTCCTCAATCCTCAACAGCTCAGTCTGCTGCTCCTCTAGTCTCTAAATCTGCGACAGCAATAACAGCCATCGCTGAGTACTAGGACTCAGTGGTACACAACATACTAAAATAATCTTTATGCAGAATTTAAATAATATTTATTCAAAAATTAGACTAAACATGAGAATTAAATACAAAATATGAATTATGAGATTTTAATCCAAATAATTTCATTTCGAAGTATCAAAACACATTTCATAAAACCCACAGTTATATCATGCCTTTCGAAACAAATATAATTTCAATAGCCAGAGGCTAAGAAGAAGTCACATCACAAGGCTGGCTAGCTCAAATATATGGATATTCATTCAATTTCTTCTTCTACTGGTATACACCTTCAGCCAGAGAAGGAATCAAAATTCGAAACTGATTACCCCCGCTAGTCATGCTGGTGAGGTGTTCAAAGATATGGTCATGATACTATGGTTTCAAAACTTATCTTAACAATTTACTAAACATTTATGCCATCTCAAATATACATAAATAACTTTCAACAATTTAAATCAAAATCATAATAAACATTTAATCACAATGATGTCACAATTCAATATTTCAAATTATTCAAAATAATATGCAGAAGAAAATTTACAGAAATTCTACGTTGTGCATAAACCTTAAGCGAGTCGCCTCTTGGCCTTGACTCGATTCCTCGGGTTGTTTCCCGGTGTTTTTTTCAACTAAAACACACAGTTTTACAGTGTTTCAGTATCATAACTTATCAAAAATCCAAAATAAATTCAAATTCACTTATACCTAGCTTTAATATGCTAAACTTGATGTTCTTTAAAATTTGTGTTTCGGGTTACTATTCACGACACTATTCAAGTCAATTTATTGACTTTCTAAGGCTTAATAGGTATAGGAATTCCAACTTCACCCATATACCACATTTTGGTTACTAAATTTGTTAGTTTTGGCTGTTTACTCAAAATCTAAGTCTTTTAGGCAAATTTGCAAATTTTCAGTTTTGGTGTCTTAAGTTGTATTGTTCCATTGATCATTTTTCTATTAGAATTTGGCAAAATTTTCTTCATAGAAAATGTTTCCTATTGTCTTAAATTTATTCTCCTTTTTGAATCACTCCATTTGGAGTTTTGTAGCTCAAGTTATAGCCATTTGAATCATGGCTGCCGGATTGGACTTAGCCCAAATTTCTGGGTACCAAACTGATTCTGGCAGTTTTAGGTCACCAAATTTGGGTGGCCAAATGACTTGATTAAGGGCATAATTTAGATTTGAGTTCTTCATGAAAGTTTTAGGTCTATATCTCAGCTGTCTACTGGTAAAATTTCAGGTTATTTAGACCTGCCTAGCCCAAGTTATGGCCAAATGAACAAATACTGTTCATTTGGTCATTTTTGTACAGGTCAGATTGCATAAGTTTGGATTTGGTCAATTTGTTCACTAGGTTTTGGTCACTTTTTAGGCATGATTCCTAAATGAAAAATGTTCCATTTTGTGTCTATTTTCATTCT
This sequence comes from Hevea brasiliensis, assembly GCF_030052815.1. Lineage (NCBI taxonomy): Eukaryota > Viridiplantae > Streptophyta > Magnoliopsida > Malpighiales > Euphorbiaceae > Hevea > Hevea brasiliensis. The sequence continues at coordinate 35,907,675 of NC_079507.1, read as the reverse complement.
CAATTGACCTCACACCAATTGGACTTGTAAATTTTGCAGTTTTGATCCCTGAAAGAGACCTTGGTCCTGCTGCCTATAGCATGACCCTAGGCAATCCGAATTTGCATTTAGTTCCAAGACTTCTAACATACTCCAATTGGTCACAAGTGACCATTTCTTACCTCAAACCAAGTCCAACACACCATTTAACACATTCTCACATTTTTTTCTTTCAAACCCTAGGTGCCAAACCCTAATTCACCTATTTGTTGCATTTAACTAGTTAAACACATATACACATGCTTCCTTAACTCATTCAAACTTACCTACACTATTTATTCAATCAAATTCATATATAAACCCATCAAACACTAGCTGGCAAAAATTCACATATGGTCCCTCAACAAAAATTTTCTTTTCATTTAAAGTTTATTCAATTAAAAACACATGTATTAAACTCAAAATTTCAAAGTAAATAGCTTACCTCAACTTTAAAGTTCAATAACCCAATTTCTTCCTTCTTTTCTTCTTTCTTTCTTGCTCAATCTCCTCTTCTAATTGCCAAAACAAGTTTTAACTATGGTGAGTAATTTTTCTATGGTGAGGTTTTTAGTTTCTCAAGCTCAAAGATGAGCTTAATGGTGATTTGGTGAGGGAGAGTTGAGAGAGAAGTGGGGCGGCACCATGATGAAGAAGATGACTTTTTGTTTTTTTTTTTTCTTTTCTTTTATGAATTTTTATCCTCTTGGAAGACCAAAATTATCCAAATTTTATTTCTTTTTAATTAGTGTTTATTACATCATGCATGATGTCACCATTTTCCACTTTTCCTTTTTCTTTTTTTTTTCTAATTATTTTTCCATTAGTTCTTTAATTTAATTCTCAATTCCAAATTTTTCTTTTCTCCTATTTTATTTGACAGTTAGGTCAGGAGTCAGCTCTTGGAGTCAATTGACCAAATTGCCCCTCGCCAGTTCTATCCGGTTTGCAAATAATTCAATATTTCTTTCGACTTCATGACCTAATTATTTGACTGGCTTAACAATTCTTTTTTGTGATTTTCTCTTTTCCACTGTGTTCACAATAGTCCTAAGGACCACAGCGTCACATTTTACGGTTCGAAATTTGAGTTTAAATTAACTTCGCAGTCCTTCCCGAAAAGGTCACCCATCGCTGTGACTCTCGGCTCATTTAACTTCTTATGTTCTGTTTTTTTTATTTATACTTAACTAATTGACAATTACTAATTATTTGTGTTTATGGCTTATCTAGTTGTCTTAAGTGTGGTTTTAATTCCCTTAATTATCCAGACCGACACCGGTCACCGGAATAGTAAAATATACCAGGCTATGCAAATAGGGGTGTTGCACATTAGGTATACGATTGGATCATGCCATGCCTTACAGAGGGGTAGGGTGTGACATTGACCATCAATGACATTTGTGTTACGGCTACTTTCCACATCTTTTGGGTCCACCAAGACTCTTATTTGCTGTCCACAACATTTACTATCAAAATTATATATTTATGTGATTGAAATATATATATATATATATATATATATTATTTTTATAAAATACTAATTATTTAATATGATCAAACTAAATTACAATTTAGGTTATGTGCTTGCCTTTAATGTGAAATCTTTCTCTATCTCTCTATATATAATATTTTATAAAATACTAATTATTTGATATGATTAAACTTAATAACAATTCAGTTGATGTGCTTGCCTTTGATGTAAAATCTCTCTCTCTTTCTCTCTTTTTCTCTCTCTCTCTCTCTCTCTCTCTCTCTCTCTCTCTCTCTCTCTCTCTCTATATATATATATATATATATATATATATATATATATATATTAACTATTTAATATGATTAAACTAATTTAAAATTTGGGCCTTGTGCTTGCCTTTGATGTAAAATTTATCCTTTAATATCATTAAACGTTTATTATGTGATAATAACTTTAAATATGTAATTCTTTACTAAAAATATTCCTAACCTGAGATTTTATTGACCTAAATTATCTTTAAATACTTTTCATTATTCAAATTAAATATAATTATAAAATGAATTAACATAAATAAATTGAATGGTTAATTAATAATAATAAATAGTATATGTATATTTGAATTATTTAACTTTTTTTTTTTAGTATGAGATAGGGAAACTCTTTATTTTATCCCATTCATCTATTTTTTTATTCAAATTGTTTAGTTCTCTATTATGTCATATTTTGAATACATTTCTTTTTATCTAATTCTTTAAGAATAATATATTAATAATTTAATTTATAGATAGTTAGGGAACATGGGGAAGAAAATTATGTAGAAGATAACATAGATGATGCAAGTGATGACATGTCAATAGCCAATACAAATGATGGTTTAGATTTTGAAAATATGTGGACACATGTTATGGACACTTGGCAATGATAACAAGTGGAGGCTATAGCTCAACTATTATGTTACCTTGCGAATCTCTTATAGTTATTGGACATCCAAGCAATGGTTATTGCCAAATCCTTAAGTAGTATAAATGTAGAAAGAGATGCATTACGGCATAAGCTCATGAGTGAGCTCACTGCAAATGAAGTCATTTGTCATGATATTGTACGCGTGGGTCCCGTTACGTTTGCTGAATTTTATGGAAAGCTCGGAGCTACAGGTTTATTCAAGGACTTTAGTTGTGCTACAATAGAAGAGTAAGTAGCTAAGTTCTTGCATATTTTAGGCCAGAACTTTAGAAATTGAGCATTGGGTTTTTTTTTCCATCGCTTCAGTGAGATAATAAGCCGCCATTTTCATAATGTCTTATAAGCAGTAGTGGCATTTGAAGCTGAGTTCCTTAACCAACCAACTAGAGCTACTGTTCCCCCACAAATTTTGAATAATAATAGATTCTATTTGTACTTCAAGGTAAGCAAAATTGAGGTTAAATGAATATATATTATGTATTTTATTTAGTTAATGTAACTTCTAAAAAGATGTAGGTGCGTGTACTTGTCTATACAGGATTGTATTGGTGCATTAGATGGAACACATATTCGAGTTAAAGTGCTAAGAGAACTTCCCCCTAGATTTTGAGGGAAAAAAGAATGGCCTGCACAAAAATGTGTTAGCAACATGTTCTTTTGATATGAAATTCACTTATGTGTTGCATGGTTAGGAAGGAACCGCCTCTGACTTGAGAATCCTAAAAAATGCATTAAATAGAAAGGATAAACTTTTAATTTCTCAAGGTAGGTGTAATTAAATATGGAAAGCTTTTGCATTTAATATCTTATTGGTAAAAAATTCATTAATTTCCCCCCCTGGTAGGAAAATTTTATCTCGTGGATGTTGGATTACGATTGAGGAGTGGATTAATTGCACTGTATAGAGGTGTTCATTATCATTTGAATGAATACTTCAGACGAGGACCTCAAAATGCTAAAGAATTATTTAACCATCCTCATGCATCACTCTGTAATGTCATTGAGAGAGCTTTTGGTTTTTTAAGAAAAGGTTTCCAATTATAGCTAGTGGCACTAAACCCCATTACTCATTTGAAACAATGACTAAAATTGACCATGTCAGGAAGAAACCATGTAGTTTGGACAAATGAAATGGACAATGTGTTGATAAATGCTATGTTGGAAGAAGATTATAAAGGGAATCGACCTAAAGGAACATGGAATACTAGAGCTTTTGACAATATGTTATAAGTGTTAAGGGCAGCATTTGGTCCTCTTATTCATAAATCAAACATTAAGAGTTGAATAAAGACCTTGAAGCGAACATTTGCTAAATGTAAGGATTTATTTTATGGTCTTAGTGGCTTTGCTTGGAACCCTGTAACAAAATTGTTTGAAGCTACTTTTGATGTTTGGGACCAATTAATTCAGGTAAAGCTTATAATATTTATAAGAACGTATTGGCTTAAAGTTTAGTAGTGTAATTTATATGCTTTTGTATTACTTTAGATTGTTTAAGTAATTGTGTACTGAATAAAATGACATTTTTTTTTTAATTTAAGAAAAACCGAAAGCATGCAAGTGGATACATACACTAATCAATAATTATGATAAGCTATATGAGCTTTATGGTGACCAAAGAGCTACTGTTGAATATTTAGAAAGTGTAAGAGAAAAGGTTAGATGCTGGCAATGGGAGGGAAGTTCATCTCAAATTGATTTGAATGACAAATATGTCATAATGCCTGATAGTGAGTTCAATTGGGCTAATGAGGTAACTGATAACAATATGAATAGTCCTGAACCTTCACTTCATTCTTAGGGCACTTCTTCTAGAGGTTGTAAATGCAAAGCTTCAATGATGGAGATGCTTGAAAGGCAATATGAAAGGTTAAATAGTGGAATTGAAAGGGTGTCAGAAGCCTTGGAAAGAGGACATGCCATTGCAGAAAAATCTCTTGCAATTCTTAAAAGTGGTCGACCCCATTATTATAAAGAGGAATAGTTATTTACAGAGTTGGAATTAATAGGGGTACATCCAGATTTCGTGATGACAGCATATTGTTACCTTTCAAAAATCCATCAGCAACAAGGTCATTTTTTGGTGTTCTACGTGCAAGGCGTTTGGAATGCTTGATGAGGATTATGAATAACAAGTGATCTAAAGATGAAGGCTAATTGATTGCATTGACTAATGATATATTGTCATTATTTAAGTAGTTTGATTCTATTATTATTTATAAATTTATTGGCCTATAGTAAAAATATAATTTATAAAAATAAGGTAAAATGGTCATTTAAATTATTTTCTTTCCATTCATTCTCTTCTCAAACAAGGGAAAATAAGTTTATTTTCCTTTCATTCCTATTTTATTTTCCACTTATCCAAAAATAAGGAAGGAAAATAAGAGAGGAAAAATAAATTCCTTCCTCTCATTCAAGATATCCAAACATAGTGTTAGTATTTTTCATATGTCGTTTTTCTTTATTTTTATTTAGTGAAAAACACTAAATAATTTATAGTTAAAAATAATATTTTATTATTAAAAAATATTTTATCAAGCGATGATTAATTTGAACTTAAATAAAAATTTTCTGTTTATTTAGTCCAAAAATTAAAAATGGGCTTATATGAACTCTTGAAAATGTACAGGGTTAAATTGGAATTTAAGAAAAAATTACTGGTAAAATTTACCTCGAACCGTCACAGCCGGGCCAGCAGTGGGAGAATTTTTAACGTAGAGCGCAGGTCCACCATGAAGCCCACATAGGACAACTTCACTTTTGTCGCTTATGGTTGACCAACCTGATTCTCACTCGCGTCGTAGGCACGTGGGACCACTTCGAGTTCCTCTTTTTGGCATTCTTTACCGCTCACTTGGAAACTACAGCTACTGCCACCGCTCTCTGTTCTGTTTCGCTTCCACCAGAAACTACAGGGAGAGAAAGAGTGGCTTTTTAGAGAGAGAAAGAGGTAATACCCATTTGGCATTTCCATATTTCACTTTCCTCTTCTTTTGCTGCTATTTATGTGACTCAACTCTCGTGGGTTGATTTATCTGATGCAAGAGTATCATCCATTTTGAAGTGTTTGCTTAAAATTTTCATATGTGGTGGAGTCCCTCTCTCTCTCTCTCTCAAGAATCAGGTTAGGTAAGTATTCAACTTCTGTTGTTAGCGTATGGCAGCTTCTCTTGTGCTATATTATTGCTTAATCAATGACTTGGCTTGGGTTTCATTTGATGCATATTATACAAGGAATTAAAATTTTAAAAATTTAATAGAGATGAATGGAATCTGTAGAACCAAACAAGTGCTTGCTACAACTATCTCATAGAAAAACCGTTAGCATTCAAAATTTGAGTGAAGGAAAGGAGAAAGGAAATCTGGGTTTTGTTGGGTTTTTACATCTGTGGAAGGAACGTTGCTTGTTTTCTGCATTGTTGATCTGAGAATGAGTTGGATTTGTGCCTGATTTTTGAGCTAAAAGAGAATATACGGTTTCTGGGTGTTTCCATATTATATGTGGGATGTCAGAGAGCAGAGAGAATAGATGGTTGATGGAGCATACCCATTTGAAGATGTCATGGATTCAGTATCAAATCAAGCAAAAAGATGGTTATTTGACATATCCGCCTCCTCTTTCTCCTTCTTCAATGTCTCCATATACTACCGCTTTCCATAAAGAATCAACCCCTTCATCTTCATCCCCACCGTCTTCTGGTACAAGAATTAGCCCTGCAGTTCTCTTCATTATAGTGATTCTTGCAGTACTATTTTTCATCTCTGGTTTGTTGCACTTGCTTGTTAGATTCCTTATAAAACATCCATCTTCCTCGGCTTCCTCTCAATCTAATAGATACCCTGAAATCTCTGGCCCAGATGCTCTTCAAAGACAACTACAGCAGCTTTTCCATCTCCACGATTCTGGTCTGGATCAAGCTTTTATAGATGCTCTTCCTGTTTTTCAGTACCGAGAAATTGTCGGTCTAAAAGAGCCATTTGATTGTGCTGTTTGTCTATGCGAGTTCTCTGAGAAAGACAAGCTGAGATTGCTTCCTATGTGTAGCCATGCTTTCCATATCAATTGCATAGATACTTGGCTATTATCGAATTCTACATGCCCTCTTTGTAGAGGGACCCTTTTTACTCCTGGGTTTTCCATTGAAAACCCAATGTTTGATTTTGATGATCTAAGAGAAGATGATGGATGTCCTGGTAATGTAGAAAATGGGTTCTCTTCTAGTCAAAAAATTGTGGAAATTGAAGAACCTGTTGTTGAAAAGGGGATTTTACCAGTGAGACTTGGTAAATTCAGGAGGCTGAATGATGGAACAGGGGAGGAGGCAGGAGGAGAGACTAGCAGCAGTAATTTAGATGCAAGAAGATGTTTTTCAATGGGTTCGTACCAGTATGTGCTTGGTGAGTCGGACCTGAGGGTTCCCTTGTGCACTGACCGGCATGGATGCGAAGTTAAGCTTGAGAAAAGGGCTGACCAGAATGGAAGCCTTTCAGTTGATGGGGATTTGGAGGGAAAGAAGATTAGTAGTGTAACCAAACGCGAGAGCTTCTCTGTATCTAAGATTTGGCTTTGGTCTAAAAAGGGCAGGTTTTCGAGCTCCTCAGATGCTCAGATGGGTATGCCTTCTTCCCTTAACATGGATTTGTCATGGATGGGTAAAACACAAGAACATTAAAAGGTATTTTATTTTATGGTTCTTGTTGGTCTTTAATAATCCATTTGATTAAAGCTTGTTATGCTTTTCTTTTTGATAATTTTTTGGGATGCTAATTCAAATGTTGTGATGATTGGTTGTGGTATATTGTTGATGTACTGCTTGTATATTGAAATTTGATTGATTAAAAATCAAATTTCAAAGACATTTTCTTGTTATAAAGATTAACCAAATAGAGTAGCTGTAGTTGACCTCAATATTCTGGACATTTATCTTGTTGTTGGTCCTCTTATGGTTGGATGGATAATCATGATGTCCTATGTTCTGTAAAAGAACACTTGCGTTGATGATTTATTAACCTTTTGAGCAAACTTGATTATTTTGTGAGCACTCTGAGCATATAGCAATCAGTTGTTGGCTCTTTGTCTTGATGAGAGAAGGCTAGTCCATAGAACTGAATAATGTTTTATTTGAAATTTCCATCAATTAGACTGCAAGTTGGCAGCATGAATATTTTGAGATCTTGAATTCTGAATGTAAAGGTCTAATTTTCAATCTACAAATAGCTGTTGGAAAGTTAATTATGAAAATGTTAAAAAGACAATTACATCTTGACAATTGGTAAGTTAATTATGATAAAAAGACTCATCCTCGATGTGCTTCTTTTCATTAGTGTCACCTTTCGCATTGAATCATTTTGAATGTCAACCTTTGTTCATGTTAAACTATAGAAATATATGATGGGATATTCTCATTAGAAGCAAGGATTCTGTCTTGCTGGTTTTGGAAATTATAATCCTTAATCATCTCACAGTTAACCAAGTCCATTTCCATTTATTTGGTAGGACTTAGAAATCATTCTCTCTCTCTCTCAAATTCTCTCATACAAATGTTTAAACATGGACATGATCTAAGAGGAGATAAAATGCTCTTACTTTTATTGCCTTTTGAGTCATTGGGTGATGGGTATTTTCCTATTTTCTTTCATATTTTCTATCCTCTTTTATCCATGTTCTTTGATTTCTTCCCTGGATTGATGCATGGTCATTTTGGGATAATGTGCTCTTCAATCTTTTTGTGCTCACTGATGATGTGGGTTTGGGCAGTTTGGGCAGTAGTAATGATGGGGATCCATGAAAGCAACATCACAGAATTTTTCATTCCTGTGAATGAGACCTTTAATTCAAATCTTCGCTGTGGCAGCAAATTGTGTGGGGTCATGACTTTTTCTCTACCCATGTGTTCCTGTTGAAAACTAAACTCTCCCCTATAATTAATCTTCATTGTTCCTTTAAATTAAAGTTATTAAAACTTGTAATCTGTCAATGGCTGCAGAAAGTTTGAGAAGATGCGTCTACACTACCCTAATCAAATTGAAATAAAATAAAGTGATTCCTAAATGATAAAATTAATTAAAGGTAAACATGAAAAAAAAAGGTTATGATCATTATGCTTTGGTTTATCACTTTATTTTGCCAAATTCTTATCTTTTTAATCCATCTTTGCCAAATTAATCCACTTTTATAGTGGCTTTAATATGAAAAATTTGCACTTACATATTAAGCATGGATGATCTATATCTTTAATTAGAATACTATAAATTATAGAATTTTAGAAGAGAGTGAAATATAATTTAATAAAATGGATTTTTTTTTCCACCACTAAGTACGTCTTGATCATTTATGCAGATGTGATTAATCTACGCTCGGATCAAGGAGATATTCAACTAAAGCCCTTCTAACAGTGGTGAATATTCAAATTTCTGACTTTGATTGTAAAACTGGCTTGGGATATAATTTATTTTGTTGATACAACCATTTATGATAAAGTAAATTTTTTTTTTTATTGATTTCCAATGAGACTTGAATTTGAAATTTATAATTTTATTATGATATATTATTGAGTTAAAATTCATTATAATAAAGTCAGATCTTTATCATTAAATTGCTAATTAATGTGTGGAATGCGAAATGCAAAAAATGATAATCTATCATAATCAAGCAAATAAATGATGGGGGTGGCGTACGTATGGTATAGGATATGGAGGGAAGTATGCACATGCGGATACGGTGATGGTGGGTGACCTGTAGATTGCCGATGGAAAGATGCTGTGACAGTGACAAACCAATGAGAGATGATTAAAGTACTATTGCATCGGCAAGTGGTCTCCACATTTCGGCCGTTTCGAATGCTGTGAAATCATCTGTGAACCACTACCGTTTCTCTGACTCCGTCTGATCACTAATTGACGTACTTCTGTCTCTTTTTCTTTTTAATTTTCTGCGTAGAGTATGTGTCTACCGAGCCTTGCGCTAGTTGAGAGCGCGTTGACCTACTCTCTTTGCTAGAAATGCTAGGCCCAGCCCATTGCCACACTAGATTTCTCACCGGCGATGATAGGAGAGGAGCGTGCAGAATAGATTGCAGGCAAAAAATTATTTTAAATCCGTAGCCATTTAAATTCTGGTCATTTTTTTAGTCATTTAATAAAAGTATAAAAAAGTCAAAAATTCAGTGTCAAATTTTCGTTAACGTGTGCATTATTTCTTGTGTAAAAACAATTGCATCCCACTAATCCCTAATAAGAAACATGAAAAACGCATTTCCTTCCCATGCATGTTACGCTGGAGGCTGTTTATTGCGAATATCAACAAACAGCCTTGGTGTGGATGTTGAAAGTTTGGGAGAAGAAACACTTTGGTTCTGCTTCATGAGTTTAGAGATTGCTGAATAAGAATGTCTTCCCCCTTGCAGAAGGGCATGAGATATTCTCCCAACTTCATGCTCTAAAACTGCCACCTTAGACTTAACATGGATAAGCTATCCATTATGCTAGTTGAAAACGCTTGTAGCATTTCCATTAAGTTTGAATATTTGTTTTTCAATCTTCACAAGTTGTTTCTGAATAGGGCAAGGTGGCCATTGAAAAAAAAAATTTATTAAAGAGGGTGACTTTAAAATTATTTACCGAAAGACGGTGTTTTGACTGATGTGAAGGAGAAAGAAATAGTTGGTCACTAGTAGCGTTCAATAAATAAAAAATAAAAAAAAAATACAATTATTAAAAAGTAGTTGGACACTGTTTAGAGTTGTGTCTAGCTATTTGACGCTACTTTAAGAAGCGTCCAACTGCTTTTTTGATTCTTAAAAATATATATTAATTATTTTAAGGTCTTTAAAAATTTTTTTAATAATAAAATCGTCCATATATTTTATAAAATAACCATAAATATTATAACTATTTATAAATAAGCTTTTATATTTTTGTAATTAATAAAAATATAAGGATTAATTTGTTAAATTAAAAAATTAATATTTATTGTATATAAAAATTTGAAAATTGTACATAAAATACATAACTATATAATATAAAAAATTTAAAAATACAAATATTATTTATATGTAAAAGTGCATTAATATTTATTTAACAAATTAATAAAATTAGTATAGTGAATGAATTATATTAAATATTTATAAATATTTAAAATTGGTATTATTTAGTATTTATTAATTTAATAAAATATTAAATTATGATAAATATTATTAACATGAATTAATAGAAAAGATATGAATAAATAATTGTTGAAATAAATTAATTCAAAATAAATAAAATAATAAAAGTAATATATATATATTATTTCTTTAATTTATAATTTGTCAAGGTGAGTTTGAACTGTATAACAATCAGAATTTACATTGGGCAACTCAATGAAGTCTCACAATAACAAAAGATTGAATTATCTTATAAATTTTAATATATATAGATTTGATGCAATCTAATTTAAAGAAAAAAAAAAGGAAGATTCTTGATCGAATTTCAAGTGGGTTTTCATAAAATTTTAGGCTTTTATTCTAAAAATTGACAACTTAGGAAAAAAAATACAAGTAATATATAAATGTTTTAGTAAAAATCCATTTAATTAGAAGAATATAAAGGATTAAATAAGCAAAATAAATTAAAAATATAATCAAGTGCTATAACTAGATTGTCTTCTTCATGTTATAAGATGCAAAAACACTATCCCAACTACTGTGTTAGTGATGTTCTGTATAATATTGTAGGTATATTCAAATTAGTTGTCCAATTTTTTTTTATATATTTTTACTTAATTTTTTCTATGAATACTTTCTTATGTTAATTGTGTTATTTTTATTTATTTGTTAAAAAAATAACTAAATCTTAATATATATCAAGATAATTAGTGCAAATATTTATTTATTCTATTGTCTAATTATCAATTTTTTCCTCTCATATAATTTGTTGATTAATAATTATTAAAAGCTATTTATTATAAACTAATTATCAAAATTTTATGTTATTAAATATTGAAACTATATTTAAAGTATTTATACATTACTTTATTATTTTATTTATTTTGATTTTTAATTTCATATTTCACAAATATTAATTTAACATTTATAAATTATTTTATTTATTTTTAATTAATTTATTTCAACAATTATTTATTCATATTTTTTATTAATTCATATTAATAATATTTATCATGATTTAATATTTTGTTAAATTAATAAATACTAAATAATATTAATTTTCAAATATTTATAAAATATTTAACATAATTCATTCACTATACTAATTTTATTAATTTGCTAAATGAATATTAATACTCTTTTACATATAAAAAATATTTTTATTTTTAGATTTTTATATTATATAGTTATTAATTTTATTTACAATTTTCAAATTTTTTTATGTACAATAAATATATATATTTTTTAATTTTACAAATTAATCCTTATATATTTATTAATTATAAAAATATAAGAGCTTATTTGTAAATAGTTATAATATTTAGGGTTATTTTATAAAATATATGGATCATTTTGTAATTAAAAAAAATTTAGGGACCTTAAAGCAATTAATACATATTTTTAAGTATCAAAAAGTAGTTGAACGTTTCTTAGAGTGGTGTCAAATAGCCAGACGCTACTCTAAGTAGCGTCTAACTACTTTTTAATAATTGTACTTTTTTAAAAATTTTTTATTTATTAGACGCTATTCATACTATGATCAGTTTTCTCTCTCCTCTGCATCGGCCAAAGCACTCCTAAATAATTTTAAAGTCACCCCCTTTTGATATTTTTTTTTTTCAGTCGCCACTCTTTGGAAAATTGCCCTTCTAAATGCAAGCCGATTTCATTGCCTACCTGTGAACAACAGCCATGCAAAGGTTGAAAACTAGTCTCCATAACTGTAGAATCAAGACTTCTACATCTCTCATTTTTGCATAGTGTGTTTGTTCCTCATTATTAATCACTTCAGCTACTAACCTTCTGTTTCTTCTCGTAGTCCTTAGAAAACCAAAGAAACAATCACAAACTTGGTCTCAAAGTTGTCAGAAACTAGGTTGGACACTAATGAACAATCTTGCATATCATCAACTGGTATATTCACACCCATTATCCAGTGTACTAGCATTATATAAGAACTGATTCTATCCAGTGTCTTGGTGACAGAACGACCCTCAGATTCCTCATTGCAAAGATCTGTTAAAGAAATATTACGGTATTTTGGACCGCAATTTCAATTTACCATTCATCCGCTTTGGAATGTTGAGAGTCCATGTAATTTTCATATGATCTCTTAACAGATAAAGGAATCCTTCTTTTAGTGAGTTTGTAACTTTATTTGGTGTGCCATTCCTCTTTATAGAGTCATTGTTACTAGTGATATCACTGTACTCGCCTCTACAGAAATTTTCTTTTATTGAATCCTGTCATAGCAAATTCATAACATATGCACTATTTTTTGAATTGTTGGTTGAAGACAATTAAAGAGCTTTAAAATATGCTTATAAAAAAAAAAAAAGAGTTCTAAAATATGCAGAGACCCATGATAATTAACTGATGGTTGTTGCTTTAATTAACCCTGCTTAGGGAACCTTTTTCTAACTAAAAGATATATATTAATTAAGCAATCGGATCTTTCTTGCATTGTTTTGTTTATTTAGCAATTACCAATATGAAAAGCAAAAGTTGCTTAGCTTGCTTTTGTTTATCTTCAATGCTTTTGGACAAATAAGCCTCTCCTTATCTACGTCTATGGATTTCAGGATCTAGAAGTGGGAACATTGGATTTAATGGATGATGTACGTCGCTGACGTCATGAGCTTTTACTTAGATATTTGGAAATCAATATCTTGCTCTTATATTTGCAGGTACCCTTTAACCAGCTCATTCATGAAGACTCAAGCTGAAGGCACAGTCATGAAGGCAAAGCAGACCAGAAATGAAGTGATAGATTTTAACTCGAAAATCTGAGTGAATCTGGGTGTTGGGACTTCAAGGAGTACTCGTAGAGAGCGTGTGCATACCACTGTATAAGTACTTGTTATAAATAGCTTGTATGTTAGATAATAGATAGAGAAAAAAATTCTCACATTGTTAAAATACATGAAAAAGAAGAAGTAATATATATATATATTATTCTGTTATGGCACTTGGCACGTATGTGTGTGAAATAAAATAATTATCTTATTTTAATTCTCATAATAAATTACGAACAGACGTGTTTGTTAACAAGTAGATGTGTCTATTAATAAATAGACATGTCTATTACACAAAAATAGTTTTAATTGTTAGAATATGTGTCTTTTAATAAATGAATATAATCACATCTGTTAGAGGATATATCTATTTAAATAAACAGTCATATCTATTGAAAATAGACTGATATATTTATCTAAAATAGGTGCCATGACTTTTCATCATCTATAAATATGAATGGGTTTTCAATTCAGAATATATTACTTTTATTTATTCTTTTTCTTCTTCTTCTCTTCTAGTCTCTCTAAATTCGATTCGTATAAATTATAACGCCCTCATCGTAGGTAGTCCGTATATTCTACTATTATGATGACTAATGTCTGTTCGGATGGCCAAAATGTTTGAAACTACATTTAAACTATAGTGAGGAGACATAAATTGATGGAATAATTGTTAAGAAAATATAGGAAAAATTTAAAGAAAATAAAATAAAATTTAAGAGAATTTATTAATTGGTACAAAAAAAATCATCCCCACACCATAACGAAGCTATTGGTAGCCATAAGAAGAAGGAAATTTGAAATTTTGGGAAGTTCAAAGTTGGGTCACAAGAGGTAAGTGCAAGATACCACTCCATCTCTTCTTTAAATCTTGTAAGAATGATAAGATGAGTGAGTATCACATGAAAATGAAAACAAATGATAAGAAATTGAAGAACCCTAATTTCAGCAGCCATGAAACTCTTTGGGGTTTGATGTTTTTAAATGATGAAAATTGGTTCCATGAGGATGTTTGATAAGTTGATATGATTAAGAGTTTGAATGTGCTGTGTTTGTATAAATTGGATAATTGAAATTAGGGTTTGTGTACATGAATTGGGGATTTTGTGAACTTGTTGAAATTGACCTAATTGAGATGAAATTATTGCTTATAGAAGTGCTATGTATGCCAATTGAAGTAAGAAAGATGGAGGAAATTGAAAAATTGTGAGTGCTTTTTCTATAGGTTTGGGACTCATTGAGTTCAGCTTGAGTTTTGAGCCATAACTGAATGTGTGTTATTCCAATTGGTATTAGGCCAATTGGAGATGAAATCAAACACAAAACACTCTATTTTCCATTAAGAAATCATACCTAAATTCTGTCCAAAACTTGACATATATACTGTCCCAATCCGGATGACCCTGCACAAAATCCAAAAAATGACCAAATAAATAGTACGTATTCATTTGGTCATAACTCCCTCTATGTTGGTCTAAATGACCTGAATTTTATACCATTGGAAAGATTAGACATAGGGCTACAATTTTTATAAAGACCATAAAACCCAGAAATGCCTTAAACCAAACCAAATTGCTGGCTCAATTTGGGTCACAAAACTGTCCAGAACTAGGTTGCCCAGAAACTGCTGGACATAAACTTACCAGACCATTTTTGGCAAAATGGCCATAACTTGGTCTACAAGAATTCAAATGAAATGAAACTAGTGGAAAAATTTCCAAAACACATAGATCTACAAAATTTGTACTTTGACCAAAACCCAGAAATCAAGAGAACTAGGTCAAATTGCTAGCACAAGTTAATACATCAAAACTTGGAATCTGACCAAACTTCATTTGACCCCAGAACAGTCTTTTAGTCATATCTTCCACTAGAAAACTCCAATTAGGATGAGTCATATCTTTCTAGAAACCTAAGAAACAAGGCTCCAACTTTTTTTTAGGAACTTTCCTCAAATTATGAAAGTAAAAACCTTAAAAGTTAACCTGTAGTCACTGACCTGAACTGAAATCCTATTGGCACAGGGTACATGAGTCTAGGTCAGTAAATTGGCCATAAATAATTCCACAAAACTTGAAAAAATTGTGAGTCAAATTTCTCAATGATCATAAGACATAGGGTAACAATATCTATGAAGATCACTAAGCCTAAAAGTGACTACAACATGTTCCATTAATTAGGTAAAGTTTAAGTCCAAAAGCTGCCTAGTTAAGGAACCAGAATTAGGAAATGAATTAGTTATGGTTATCCGACCATAACTTTGAAGGAACGGAAGCATGAAAAACACAAGTTTATACCATTGAATTCAAAAATTTTCACCTAGGGTCACATGCATCATGCAAGATTTATTTTTATCTATTTGATTTCAATGATAAACAACATATTAAAACTCTTTTAATATGTTTTTGGATCTGTATTTGCCATTTAAGATTTTAAAATTAATCAGATTAATTTTAGAACCCTAGATTAAATCAAGAACGATTACACTAACCTCTTGATGCACTGCAGCGTGTCTGCGCCTTTGAGATTCGTCTTCAGGACACCAGATGTTGTCCCTCTAGCTTGTCCACACCAAGAACACCTATGGCAGCCCTTGAACAGCTTCTAAAGCCTTTTCTATTAATTAGAAATTCAAGTTCTGCCTTTTAAGAGATTAGAGATGTAAACAGGACACTAGAAACAATTTCTAGTGTTCTTAATTCAAGAGATTGATGGCTAATCTCTTTGAATTGATGAGAGATGAAGAAGAATAGAGGGAGGGCTGCAAAATGGCGTGACCAAGGAGTGTGGCTGCTGGTTGTATTTTATTTTCTCATAACAACACTTAAATAGCTAGGTTAACACATTAAACCCTTGCCACATGTCACCCTTTGATTAGCTCTAGGTTTAAGTGACCCAATCACATTGTGCCAAGTGTCAAACCTATATGTAATCTTGATTTTAATCATCTTACATGATTAAAAAAAAAAACATTTAGCAAGCTTATGTGTTATGACATGAGTCACCATCTCATGGTGCCACGTGTCACACTGCAAAATGACCAAAATGCCCCTGTGTCTTAATTTTGAGTTCTCAACCCAAAATAATTATTTTTCTTCTTCTAATTAATTTATATCAAATATAAATTAATTAATTAATCTCTATTAATTAATTTCTCATTAATTAAATTCATATTTAAACACTTTAAATATAAATTTAACTTATATTATACATCCAATAATCGAGATTTGGTTTCAAGTCATGCTAGGGACTTTGCAAACTAATTGCAAACCAAACCTATTTAATTAATCAATTAAACTCTTTAATTAATTAATTAAATCAAATTTAATTAGGTGATAAATTGTGTATGTGTGTGACTTACTAGGCTCATCACTAATTGGCAATGAGACATGATATCAACTCTTAATATCATCAGAACTCTTTCTTACCATAAATGATTTCTCTAAATCATTTTATGAACCTCATAGACCATGGTTAACACCTAGCATAGCATGCCATGGCCACCCAATTAGTAAAAAGGTTTACCTTAAATGAACCTATAATCATATGTTACCATGCACTAGAATCTCTCTGTTACAAAATCCCAACTCAAGCTGGAGTCATGGTTTATGTCAAACTCCATTTGCTATGAATATTATGTTCTCTTTTAATTCCAGTTCTTGATTAAAAAGATTTTCTCATCAGAAACTCTTTTCTGAATAAATCTATCTGTCCTGGCCAGGAACTTGAAACATCAAGAACAATTAAATGAACATAGGATTTTATCTCTATTTACTTAGAGGAACAGATTCCATCTTGATCAGCACCTACCTCCGTATATAACTAGTAGGAGCCAACACATGCCCATATACCCATACACAGTACAAAAATGAAAGCAGTATCAAACTCAAACTACCTATATACAAGATAACTGTGCTATCTCAGGTCTAAAGATTATATGCACTGATATGATTTATGACAAAACATTGACAAGAGTAAACTCCATGTGCTTGTCATAAGTGTCACTGGTTCGGCCTACTTATCATTTATAAGTGCCTATCATGTTTGTTATATGGCATGAGACTCACCATTCCATCTTATTTATATCTCATATAAATAACTTGGGAATAAACATGAATACAATCTTTCTGGATAAGTCATGTCCTTATTATGAAGTATCCTCGATTGTGAACCTATTTATGATACTTCGTGCTAGAAATATTGTCACTCATATTGTTAACAACTTAAGAATAATATTTCTAACAAAATATCAATGGACCTTTTCTATTACACATAAATATATTATGTAAACGGAAAAGTGAAAATGCCTTTTATTAATAAAAATATGTACAAGATAGATACTAAATGATATGCTCTAGGGCATACTACTAACAATCTCCCACTAGCACTAGAGCCATTCATTACAATATCTTAGACCTATCTTCTCAAGATATCGGTCTAACTGAGTCTATGACATAGGCTTAGTGAATGGATCAGCTGGATTTTCAGCTAATGCTATTTTCTGCATGGCTACATCGCCTCGCCTAACTATTTCTCTGATAATGTGGTAGCGCCTTTCTATGTGTTTGGATTTCTGGTGAGACCTTGGTTCCTTAGCCTGTATGACTGCTCCATTATTGTCACAATGTAGTGGAACTGCTGACTCAATAGAAGGAACTACTGTAAGTTCTGTCACGAACTTCTTTATGCAACTTTTCCTTTGCAGATCTCGATGCAGAATATACTCACCCTGTAGTGGAATCTGCAATGATCGTGCTCGCTTGGAACTCTTCCAACCGATCGCACCTCCATTACAAATGAACACATATCCAGAGTTAGACTTTCTATCATCGATATCTGATTGGAAATCAGAATTAGTATAACCATCCAATTGCAAGTCTCCACCTCCATAAATCAAGAATAAATCCTTAGTTCTTCTCAAGTACTTAAGAATATTCTTGACAGCTATCCAGTGTTCCAAACCTGGATTGGATTGATACCTGCTAGTCAAACTAATAGCATATGCGATATCCGGCCTAGTACACAACATTGCATACATTAAACTTCCAATAGCCGAAGCATATGGAATCCTGGCCATCTTATCTCTTTCTTCAGGTGTCTTTGGAGACATCTCTTTAGAAAGATGGATACCATGTCTCACTGGTAACAATCCTCTCTTGGAATCAAGCATGTTAAACCTCTTTAACACCTTTTCCAAGTATAGACTTTGGGATAAACCAATTATTCTTTTCGCTCTATCTCTATAGATGCGAATTCCAAGAATATAGGTTGCCTCCCCTAAGTCTTTCATGGAGAATGTATTTGACAACCATACCTTTATAGTCGTCAACATACCTATGTCATTACCCATCAACAGTATGTCATCCACATATAAGACAAGGAAAGTGATAGCATTGTCACTAACCTTCTTATATACACATGGCTCATCCTCATTTTTGATAAAACCAAAGGATTTAATGGCTTCATCAAAACGGATGTTCCAACTGCTCTAAGCTTGTTTCAACCCATAAATGGATTGCTTTAGCTTGCATACCTTGGAACCATCTTGGGATTCAAATCCCTTAGGTTGTTCCATGAAAATGTTTTCTTCAATGTATCCATTGAGAAAAGCTATTTTGACATCCATCTGCCAAATCTCATAATCATAGTATGCAGCTATTGCTAATAAAATCCTAATTGATTTAAGCATGGCAACAGGCGAGAAAGTCTCCTCATAGTCGATTCCTTGCCTTTGGCGAAACCCTTTCACTACTAGCCTTGCCTTATAGGTCTCTACCTTTCCATCAGAACCAATTTTCTTCTTGAAAACCCATTTGTTCCCTATAGGTATAATACCTTTAGGTGGGTCAACAAGATCCCAAACTTGATTCTTATACATGGAATCAATCTCGGATTTCATAGCATCAATCCATTTTGAAGAGTCTATATCTGATATAGCTTCTTCATAGGTAAGTGGATCATCTCCATGATCTACTTCTTCATGAGTAGACAACTCTTGTTCTTCTTTATGAAGAAAACCATATCTCACTGGTGGGTGAGATACCCTGGTTGTTCTACGAGGAACAGTTGTAGATGTTTCATCAACGGGTATTGGTTGACTAGATGGATCTATATCCATCTGATCTGTTTGTTGGTCAGAATTCTCCAATTCTAACTCTATTGGCCTTCCTTTGCCTCCTTCTTGAATAAACTGTTGTTCAAGAAATGTGGCATCTCTACTTATCACAACCTTTTGTGAAGTAGGCAAATAAAAATAATATCCAAAACTATCTTTTGGATATCCAACAAATCGACCTTTTTCTGATCTGGTCTCCAATTTATCAGTGTTCAGCTTTTTGATATAAGCTAGACAACCCCAAATCTTAACATGCTTACGACTTGATTTTCTTCCATGCCATATCTCATAAGGTGTGGAAGAAACTGATTTTGATGGAATCCTATTCAGAATATACAAAGCTGATTCTAATGCAAATCCCCAAAAGAAGATTGGCATATCAGTATAGCTCATCATACTACGTACCATATCCAATAGGGTGCGATTTCTCCTTTCAGATACACCATTCAGCTGTGGCGTTCCTGGAGGAGTCTGCTGAGAAACAATGCCATGCTCTCTCAAGTATTCATCAAATTCAGTACTCAAATATTCACCTCTATGATCTGATCGAAGAGCTTTAATACTCTTTCCTGTTTGATTTTCTAGTTCAGATTTAAATTCTTTGAACTTTTCAAAAGATTCATGTTTATATTTCATCAAATACAAATACCCAAACCTTGATTTATTATCAGTAAAGGTAATAAAATAATGAAAACCCCCTCTAGCCATTTCTTTAAATGGACCACATACATCACTATGTATTAGCTCCAAAATATTTTTAGCTCTTAGCCCTTGTCCAACAAAGGGTGATCTAGTCATTTTGCCCTGAAGGCAAGATTCACAAGTTGGAGTAGGCTCAGAGCCCAATGAGGATAGAATCCCCATTTTCTCCAATTTTGTAATCCTATCTTCTGCAATATGACATAATCTTAAGTGCTAAATATATTTTGAACTTGAGTTGGTTTTCACCATGGCATTGCATTCTTTTAGATCACTTGCATTCAATTTGTGTTTGTCATTATTATCCAAATAATAAAGACCATCATTCATATAACCCGAACCAACATATTT
This sequence comes from Hevea brasiliensis, assembly GCF_030052815.1. NCBI lineage: Eukaryota > Viridiplantae > Streptophyta > Magnoliopsida > Malpighiales > Euphorbiaceae > Hevea > Hevea brasiliensis. The sequence continues at coordinate 35,887,113 of NC_079507.1, read as the reverse complement.
ATTTCCAAAATAAATATTGCAAACATCATCAGTGAACTGAAATTCATAGCCATTTCTAGTCAAACTAGATATAGAAATGATGTTCTTAAAAGCATCAGGTACATATAAAATATTATCCAAACACAAAACATGTCCAAACATGTAAAAAGATTTAGATCCTATGGCTAAAGCTTCAACAGTTGAGCCATTGCCAATCCGGACTCTAATATCTTGAGAACGCAAGTCATATCGTTGCTAGTTCCTGCATATCATTAGAAATGTGAGAATTGGCACCAGATCTAAAACCCAAGTCAGATGAACTATGAGTATCATCAGAATCTAAATAACAAGATATGGACATACCTTCCGAAGGTGTATCCTTCTTGTCCTTCAGAGAAGCAAGATACTCTGGGCAATTCCTTTTCCAGTGCCCATCCTTTTGGCAGTGGAAACACTTTCCTTTGCCTCCATCAGCTTTAGTCTTCCTTTTCTGTTTAGCTATTTTCTTGGAAGGACCAGGAATCTGAGGTTTCTTTTTCTTATTGCCCTTCTTCTTGTTGGACTTTCCAGCAGAAGAAGATGCAACCAAAGCTACCTCTTTCCTTTATTGCCTGGCATATTCTTTTGGGCAATAACCAGCATGTTGAGTAAACCAGCTAAGGTGCATTCCTGTTTAGTCATATGGAAATTTGTCATAAAATTCCCAAAAGACTCAGGAAGGGACTGAAGAATCAAATCCGTCTGTAGTTGGAAATCCATGTTGAAGTCAAGATGTTCCAACTGCTCAATCAGCCGAATCATCTTGTGGACATGATCCCCAACATTCTGTCCCTCAGACATCCTCATACGAAATAGCTGTCTAGATATCTCATACCTAGCATTCCTGCTGTGCTCACCATACAACTCTTGTAGGTGAAGGAGGATCTCACTCGCACTCTGCATGTTCTCATGTTGCTTCTGTAACTCATTACTCATGGAAGCAAGCATGTAACACTTAGCTCTCATATTATGCTCCTTCCACTTGTCCAAAGTATCATGTTCCTCTTGTGTGGCCTCTGGAGGTAAGGGACCAGGAACATTTGAATCTAGAACATATCCTATATGTTCAAGGTTCAGGACAAGCTTCAAATTTCTTAGCCAATCAGACAGATTTGGTCCTGTTAACCTATTGTGATCAAGTATGCTTGCAAGGATATTGGATGGTGGGGTTGTTTTGTGCTCATTTTTATCAGAAAATTAACTGCAAAAAATAACCAGATTAATTAGTAAATGTATCATGTAATTAACCAAAATGATTATGGTCTTTTAATCAAATTGGTCCTCCCACTAACTTAGCGAATCCTACACTTCCAAAGTAGGAAATGGAAATCCTAGTTGGATGGATTTCTAGTGGGTGATTGAATTCTTATAATTCTATTGATCATCCTCAGGTACATCCATTATTGGAATTACAATAAACTATAAGTGAGCAACTCCTTGCCCATCACATCTTATGTGAGGTTCAATCCTTTACCTAACCCCTAATGCTCAAAATCTCAGGTACATCCATTATTGACTTATCTTGCATTAGTTAAGTTGATCCAATTGAGCCAGTAATTATGTAAATAATTTTAATGTCCTCAGGTACATCCAATATTCGCCACCAAACCATTTACATTTTTACAACATCTCATGCTTAACAATTATTCTTAAGAAAATCTCTTAAATTAATTGCATCTCATGCAACTATTTAAAATTTCTTAAAATAATTGCCCCAATGGAGGGCCTATGTTATAATTACTTTAATTATAGCATATACAACTTAATCATTTGTTTGGAAGATTTTATGGTCATTCTAATTACTATTAAGGTCTCACTTTGCACATTATCCATTTAGCATGCATATATCATATAATTGCATATATTCCCATACATCTCATGCATTCATGGATAAGCAGTAAATATGGTATGATCATGGACTTTCTAAGGGATTCAATTCTGAGCCACCAAGAATTGAATCAGGGCATTCCTAGGTGCATTTCATTCATTCATTTTACAAGAGTTGCTGAAGGAGTACATAATCAACACTTGATCTTGAATTCCTCCCACTGGTCCCACCAATGCTCTTGACCTCCTTGAACTTCTTGCAATCCAATATTACATAGTAATCCTTGGCATACCAACGCGAATTTACAAGAACTTAAATAAATGAAATTACAACCCAAAAATTATTAAAAACTTAATAATACATGCCCAAAATAAATTAAAATAAATTAATTAATTTACAATCCCAAAGAAACATAAAAGAAATAAATCTAATCAAATTGGTCTTTTATAGTCCATGATCATCCATCATTTATATCACTATTTAACAATTAAATAAAACATACATACTTAAATTAAATTGAATATCTCATATTCAACTTAAAAATCCAGAATTGAATATGATTCAAATAAATTTAAAAATTCAGATTTGAATCTCATTCAAACAAATTTAAAAATTCATATTTGAATCACATTCAAACAACTTCAAAAATTCATATTTGAATCACATTCAAACATTTTTTAAAAAATCAGATTTGAATCACATTCAAACATTTTTTAAAAAAATCAGTTCTGAATTTTATTCAATCAATTTTAAAAAATCAGATTTAAATATGATTCAAACAACTTTAAAAATTCAGATTTGAATCACATTCAAGCAACTTTTAAAATTCAGATTTGAATCACATTCAAACAATTTTTAAAATTCTGATTTGAATCATAATTTAATTGTGTGATTAAAAATCCTAATTAAACATTTTAATTAGTCATATGATGAACCTTTCATCATGCAACAATTGCAGAATTTAATAACAACCATGCGCACCATGATCTTCCAAAGCCATGCGCACCATGTTGGAGTTCATCAAGCATGCCGCCACACCTCTTGATCCAACCAGCAATGGATCAATCATCTCATGATCAAATCACACAATTAAATCATATAATAAACAATCTAAATGGCAAATATAGTGGCTCTGATACCAATTGAAGGAACGGAAGCGTGAAAAACACAAGTTTATACCATTGAATTCAAAAATTTTCACCTAGGGTCACTTGCATCATGCAAGATTTATTTTTATCTATTTGATTTCAATGATAAACAACAAATTAAAACTCTTTTAATATGTTTTTGGATCTGTATTTTCCATTTAAGATTTTAAAATTAATTAGATTAATTTTAGAACCCTAGATTAAATCAAGAACGATTACACTAACCTCTTGATGCACTGCAGCGTGTCTGCGCCTTTGAGATTCGTCTTCAGGACTCCAGATGTTGTCCCTCTAGCTTGTCCACACCAAGAACACCTATGGAAGCCCTTGAACAGCTTCTAAAGCCTTTTCTATTAATTAGAAATTCAAGTTCTGCCTTTTAAGAGATTAGAGATGTAAACAGGACACTAGAAACAATTTCTAGTGTTCTTAATTCAAGAGATTGATGGCTAATCTCTTTGAATTGATGAGAGATGAAGAAGAATAGAGGGAGGGCTGCAAAATGGCGTGACCAAGGAGTGTGGCTGCTGGTTGTATTTTATTTTCTCATAACAACACTTAAATAGCTAGGTTAACACATTAAACCCTTGCCACATGTCACCCTTTGATTAGCTCTAGGTTTAAGTGACCCAATCACATTGTGCCAAGTGTCAAACCTATATGTAATCTTGATTTTAATCATCTTACATGATTAACAAAAAAACATTTGGCAAGCTTATGTGTTATGCCATGAGTCACCATCTCATGGTGCCACGTGTCACACTGCAAAATGACCAAAATGCCCCTGTGTCTTAATTTTGAGTTCTCAACCCAAAATAATTAATTTTCTTCTTCTAATTAATTTATATCAAATATAAATTAATTAATTAATCTCTATTAATTAATTTCTCATTAATTAAATTCATATTTAAACACTTTAAATATAAATTTAACTTATATTATACATCCAATAATCGAGATTTGGTTTCAAGTCATGCTAGGGACTTTGCAAACTAATTGCAAACCAAACCTATTTAATTAATCAATTAAACTCTTTAATTAATTAATTAAATCAAATTTAATTAGGTGATAACTTGTGTATGTGTGTGACTTACTAGGCTCATCACTAATTGGCAATGAGACATGATATCAACTCTTAATATCATCAGAACTCTTTCTTACCATAAATGATTTCTCTAAATCATTTTATGAACCTCATAGACCATGGTTAACACCTAGCATAGCATGCCATGGCCACCCAATTAGTAAAAAGGTTTACCTTAAATGAACCTATAATCATATGTTACCATGCACTAGAATCTCTCTGTTACAAAATCCCAACTCAAATTTGGAGTCATGGTTTATGTCAAACTCCATTTGCTATGAATATTATGTTCTCTTTTAATTCCAGTTCTTGATTAAAAGATTTTCTCATCGAAACTCTTTTACGAATAAATCTATCTGTCTGGCCAGAACTTGAAACATCAAGAACAATTAAATGAACATAGGATTTTATCTCTATTTACTTAGAGGAACAGATTCCATCTTGATCAACACCTACCTCCGTATATAACTAGTAGGAGCCAACACATGCCCATATACCCATACACAGTACAAGAATGAAAGCAGTATCAAACTCAAACTACCTATATACAAGATAACTGTGCTATCTCAGGTCTAAAGATTATATGCACTGATATGATTTATGACAAAACATTGACAAGAGTAAACTCCATGTGCTTGTCATAAGTGTCACTGGTTCGGCCTACTTATCATTTATAAGTGCCTATCATGTTTGTTATATGGCATGAGACTCACCATTCCATCTTATTTATATCTCATATAAATAACTTGGGAATAAACATGAATACAATCTTTCTGGATAAGTCATGTCCTTATTATGAAGTATCCTCGATTGTGAACCTATTTATGATACTTCGTGCTAGAAATATTGTCACTCATATTGTTAACAACTTAAGAATAATATTTCTAACAAAATATCAATGGACCTTTTCTATTACACATAAATATATTATGTAAACGGAAAAGTGAAAATGCCTTTTATTAATAAAAATATGTACAAGATACACACTAAATAATATGCTCTAGGGCATACTACTAACAAACTTGAGTTCCAAAAACCTAATTGATATGATTCAAAAGGGAAAATAAAGAGAAGACATAAAGGAACCACTTCCATGAAGGAAGTGTGGCCAAACAGTAGCTACAAACTGATCAAATGGATAGGTAAAAGTAAGAAACAAAAAATTAAACCTAAAGAAAGGTTCATGAAATAAATTATCTTATGGTAAGAATTTAACCCTAATAACCCATTAAACACTAAATCACATGAAAGAGGTATGTGGGACCTATTTTTCCACTATAAAGTGACATGAACATTTCTAATAAATAAGTAATAATGTTTAATTGCCTATAGTATACCTAAACTTATTTATTTAATTTGGATCAATTGGTATACCAATTAGGGACTATAGATAGCAGTACTGCACATAAGAATAATCATTAACAGATAAAACCTGTCTGACATGATTGTTCTACAGGCCTTATGCTTGCCCGTTGGCCATTGTGCCTAATATTATATCTGGCTTAAATGCCTGCCTGTAGGCCTCATGCCTGACATGACCGACGTATACTGGATAGACATATGGCTGTCTAACTAGTATACTCTCGTGTATCCAGCTTTTATAATCTGTTATAGGTTTCTTGGGTACTGATAATGATTAATTAAGGCCTAATATACAATAAGTAAAAAGAAAAGATCCCGATAAATTCAATTGTTTCCAAAGTGCACTAAAAATGTAAAAGACCTAGAAATTATGAATTTTTCATATAAAATTCTTATTTCAATGGTTTAGTTATTGTTATTATAAATTATGCACCACTAAGCATTATGCTTAGTGCGTTGGTTTTTCATCGCGTAGGTACTGGAGACCAGTCCTAGTAGCCACAGCAGCAGTGCTTATACAGAGGCCAATCAGATTTACCAGTGTCTACTAATCGTGTCAACAGTTTTAATTTTGTTGGTAGGGCCCATGTATGTCTAGATTTTGTTCTTTTGTTCATTGTACATAAACACTTAATGTATTTTATTTTGGATTGTAATTAAACTTTGAGATTGGAAGTAAACTTGTAAATTATTGTCTATGAATTTCTATATGAATGCAATAGATGATACCCTTTTGAGATCTCATAAATAATTGTGAATGATATGATACAATAGAATATGATATGGAAATATATGAAATGAATATGAACATGTTAACAGACAATTAGTGGAACAGCCAGATGCTAACAAAATAGAGGAGGCTCTGTCCGGCTCTCCACAGAAACAAGTTGTACAAAAAAAAAAAAAAGAAATTTCTACACATGGATTACTTGTTTTAAATGATATTAAAAATTTATAATGGACATGATGAGACAAGATAGGGTGCTCCGGCACTGAATGTGGCATTTCTTGCTCGGCTATATAGTAAACGAGTAAGGGGCATCACATTTAGTGGTATCAGTGCCGAGGTTTATGCAGTCCTAGACCTAGATAGTTAGAAATAGATAGAGTGCATTACATGCATGGGCCTTTAAATAGAGTCGAGGTGATATTAATGCAGATATGTTCTTTGTCTGTTTTATAGGATCGATGGCATTTGATCCTTCAGAGCACGGAGCTCCAGGACTGATAGAGGAGGAGGTAGAGAGTCATGCACCTACACCTACTCCTAGTAAGGAGTGAAGCAGTAGAGCTGAGTCATCCCGTGATACTACAGTGAGAGCACAGCAGGCCTTCCTAGAACAGATGACTCAGCTACTCCATTAGGTCACCGGAGCTATACCTTAGCCACAGCCACCTCCACCTCCATAGCCACAGCCACTACCACCACATGTACAGCCACTACTGCCCCTACAGCTGTAACCTGTACACAGATCCCCATTAGAGAGACTACAAAAGTATGGGGCAATTGACTTTAAAGGTAAGAAGGAGGATGATCCAGCCACAGCAGAGTATTGGCTGGAGAGGACAGAGAGGGTATTGCAGCGATTGCTTGCACCAGAGCAAGGTTGGAGTGTGCTCACATCGCTCTGAGGAGGATGCATATAGATGGTGGGTGACAGTATCGAGAGTAATACAGCCTGCAGAGATCACTTGGGAGTTCTTTTTGGCTGAATTCAGAAAGAAATACATCAACCATGTGTACTTGAAGGCCAGAAGGAGAGAATTCTTGGCACTGAGATAGAGGTAGCTTACAATCTCCGAATATGAGTAGGAATTCATGAGACTTAGTGAATATGCATTGGAGTTGATGCCCATAAAAACTGATAAATGCAGAAGGTTTGAGGACGGACTGAAGGACAACATCAGGTTGATAGTCACATCTCACCACTTCACAGACTTCTCCCAGTTGGTAGCATCAGCCCTTGATTTGGAGAGTGTCAGAAATAAAGAGCAGTATAGAAAGGACAGGCAACGTAAGAGGGGTTCTGGATCTGGTCAGTCTAGTTTAGCAGACACGGGTAGTAAGAGGCCCAAGGAGTCTCAGAGTCAGACTCAGGGTCGAGGTAAGAAGCAGAGATCCCGATTTGCCCCAAGGAGAGGAGGAGGACAGTTTGGTGCATCAGTAGGTAGTTCTCTGGGTACAGCTACATGGGGATCAGCCCCACCACCAGCTTGTACACATTGTGGGAAACCTCATAGAGGAGAATGCAGATTATTGATTGGTGGATGTTTCAGATGTGGATCTATGGATCACTTCTTGAAGGATTGTCCACAGAGGAGTACTAGTGTTCCCATTGCTCCACCTCAGGCAGAGAGACCTACCTCGGTAGCACAGAGGGGTAGAAGACCTGCGAGGCCTGATACAGCTGGTACATCATAGGGGCCTACTACAGAGATAGTTCAGAGGTAGGAGATTAGAGTAGCACCTCGTACATATGTTAGTAGTATGCCCTAGAGCATATCATTTAGTATGTATCTTGTACATCTTTTATTAATAAAATGCATTTCCACTTTTCCATTTACATAATATATTTATGTGTAATAGAAAAGGTCCATTGATATTTTGTTAGAAATTCTATTCTTAAGTTGTTAAGAATATGAGTGACAGTATTTCTAGCACAAAGTATCATAAATAGGTTCACAATCGAGGATACTTCACAATAAGGACATGACTTATCCAGTAAGATTGTATTCATGTTTATTCCCAAGTTATTTATATGAGATATAAATAAGATGGAATGGTGAGTCTCATGCCATATAACAAACATAATAGGAACTTATACATGATAAGTAGGTTGAACCAGTGACACTTATGACAAGCACATGGAGTTTACTCTTGTCAATGCATTGTCATAAATCATATCAGTGCATATAATCTTTAGACCTGAGATAGCACAGTTATTTTGTATATAGGTGGTTTGAGTTTGATACTGCTTTCATACTTATACTGTGTATGGGTATATGGGCATGTGTTGGCTCCTACTAGTTATATATGGAGGTAGGTGTTGATCAAGATGGAATCTGTTCCTCTAAGTAAATAGCGATAAAATCCTATGTTCATTTAATTTTTCTTGATGTTTCAAGTTCCTGGCCAGGATAGAAAGATTTATTCAGAAAAGAGTTTCTGATGAGAAAATCTTTTAATCAAGAACTGGAATTAAAAGAAAACATAATATTCATAGCAAATGGGGTTTGACATAAACAATGACTCTAGCTTGAATTGGGATTTTGTAATAGAGAGATTCTAGTGCATGGTAACATATGATTATAGGTTCATTTAAGGTAAACCTTATTACTAATTGGGTGGCCATGGCATGCTATGCTAGGTGTTAACCATAGTCTATGAGGTGCATAAAATGATTTAGAGAAATCATTTATGGTAAGAAAGAGTTCTAAGAAAGAGTTCTGATGATATTAAGAGTTGATATCATATCTCATTGCCAATTAGTGATGAGCCTAGTAAGTCACACACATACACAAGTAATCACCAAATTAAATATGATTTAATTAATTAATTAAAGAGTTTAATTGATTGATTAATTAAATAGGATTGGTTTGTAATTAGATTGCAAAGTCCCTAGCATGACTTGAAACCAAATCTAGATTATTGGATATATAGTATAAGTTAAATTTATATTTAAAGTGTTTAAATATAAATTTAATTAATGAGAAATTAATTAATAAAGATTAATTAATTAATTTATATTTGATATAAATTGATTAGAAGAAGAGAAATAATTATTTTGGGTTGAGAACTCAAAATTAAGACACAGGAGCATTTTGGTCATTTCACAGGGTGACATGTGGCACCATGAGATGGTGACACATGGCATTACACGTAAGCTTTCCAAATATCTTTTAATCATGTAAGATGATTAAAGTTAAGATTAAATATAGGTTTGACACTTGGCACAATGTGATTGGGTCAATTAAACCTAGAACCAATCAGAAGGTGACATGTGGCAAGGTTTTAAGTGGTGACCTAGCTATATAAGTGTTGTTATGAAAAGAAAAATAACATAAGCTGCTGCTCCTCTTTGTGCCGCCACCCAAAGGCTCCTCTCCCTTCACTTCTTCTTCATCTCTCATCTATTCCAAGAGATTAGCAAATAATCTCTTGAATTAAAAATACTAGAAATCATTTCTAGTGTCCTGTTTACATCTTTAATATCTTAAAAGGCAAAACTTGATTTTCTAATTAATAGAAAAAGCTTTAGAAGCTGTTCAAGGGCTGCCATAGGTGAACTTGGTGTGGACAAGCTAGAGGGACAACATCTGGTTTCCTAAAGACACATCCCAAAGATACAAATACGCTGCAATGCATCAAGAGGTTAGTGTTTTTTTTTTTAAATTTAATCTAGGGTTCTAAAATTAATCTGATTAGTTCTAAAATTAATCTGATTAATTCTAAAATCTTAAATGGCAAATAAAGATCCAAAAACATATTAAAAGAGTTTTAATATGTTGTTTATCATTGAAATCAAATAGATAAAATAAATCTTGCATGATGCATGTGACCCTAGGTGAAAAATTTTTGAATTTAATGGTATAAAGTTGTGTTTTTCATGCTTTCACTCCTTCAATTGGTATCAGAGCCACTATAATTGCCATTTAGATTGTTGATTATATGATTTAATTGTGTGGAATAATCATGAGATGATAGATCCATTGGTGGTTGCAAGAAAGGTTGCGGCTTTGGTGAAGAACACCATCATTGGTGCGCCATCTTTGGCTTCCATGGGTGGCGCAGGGTTTGGCTTTTTAATTTGCAATTGTTATATGATCTAAAAGCTCATCCTATGTCTAATTAAATTGTTTAATTAGAGTTTTAATCACACAATTAGATTTTGATTCAAATCAGAATTTTAAAAATTGTTTGAATGTGATTCAAATCTGAATTTTAAAAGTTGTTTGAATGTGATTCAAATCTGAATTTTTAAAGTTGTTTGAATCATATTGAAATCTGAATTTTTAAAAATTGTTTGAATGTGATTAATTATTTGAATGTGATTCAAATCTGAATTTTTAAGGTTGTTTGAATGTGATTCAAATTTGAATTTTTAAATTTGTTTGAATGTGATTCAAAGCTGAATTTTTAAATTTGTTTGAATCATATTCAAATCTGTATTTTTAAGTTGAATATGAGATATTCAATTTAATTTAAGTATGTATGTTTTATTTAATTGTTAAATAGTGATATGCATGATGGATGATCATGGACTATAAAAGACCAATGTGATTGGATTTATTTCTTTATGTTTCTTTGGGATTATAAATTAATTAATTTATTTTAATTTATTTTAGGCATGTATTATTAAGATTGTAATAATTTTTGGGTTGTAATTTCATTTATTTAAGTTCTTATAAATTCGCCTTGGTATGCCAAGGATTACTATGTAATATTGGATTGTAAGAAAATCAAGGAGGTCAAGAGCATTGGTGGGACCAATGGGAGGAATTCAAGATCAAGTATTGATTATGTACTCCTTTAGCAACTCTTGTAAAATGAATGAATGAAATGCACCTAGGAATGCCCTGATTCAATTCTTGGTGGCACATAATTAAATCCCTTAGAAAGTCCATGATCATACCATATTTACTGTTTATCCATGAATGCATGAGATGTATGGGAATGTATGCAATTATATAATATATGCATGCTAAATGGATAATGTACAAAGTGAGACCTTAATAGTAATTAGGATGGCCATAAAATCTTTCAAATAAATGATTAAGTTGGAAATGCTATAATTAAAGTAATTATAACATAGGCTCTCCATTGAGGCAATTATTTTAAGAAATTTTAAATACTTGCATAAGATGCAATTAATTTAAGAGATTTTCTTAAGAATAATTGTTAAGCATGAGATGTTGTAAATATGTAAATGGTTTGGTGGCCAATATCGGATGTACCTGAGGACATTAAAATTATTTGTATAATTACTGGCTCAATAGGATCAACTTAACTAATGCAAGATAAGTTAATAATGGATGTACCTAAAATTTTGAGCATTAGGGGGTAGGTAAAGGATTGAACCTCACATGAGATGTGATGGGTAAGGAGTTGCTCACTTATAGTTTATTGTAATTCTAATAATGTATGCACCTGAGGATGATCAATAGAATTATAAGAATTCAATCACCCACTAGAAATCCATCCAATTAGGATTTCCGTTTTCTACTTTGGAAGTGTAGGATTCGCTAAGTTAGTGGGAGGACCCATTTGATTAAAAGACCATAATCATTTTGGTTAATTACATGATACATTTACTAATTAATCTGGTTATTTTCTGATAATAATAAGCACAGAAGAACCACCACCATCCAATATCCTTGCAAGCATACTTGATCGCAATAGGTTGACAGGACCTAATCTCTCTGATTGGCTAAGAAATTTAAAACTTGTCTTGAACCTTGAACATACAGGATATGTTCTAGACTCAAATGTTCCTGGTCCCTTACCTCCAGAGGCCACCCAAGAGGAACATGAAACTTTGGACAAGTAGAAGGAGAATGATATGAGAGCTAAGTGTTACATGCTTGCTTCCATGAGTAATGAGTTACAGAAGCAGCATGAGAACATGCAGAGTGCGAGTGAGATCCTCCTTCATCTACAAGAGTTGTATAGTGAGCACAGCAGGAATGCTAGGTATGAGATATCTAGACAGCTATTCCGCATGAGGATGTCTGAGGGACAAAATGTTGGGGATCATGTCCATAAGATGATTCAGTTAATTGAGCAGCTGGAACATCTTGACTTCAACATGGATTTCTAATTACAGACGAATTTGATCCTTCAGTCCCTTCCTGAGAATTTTGGGAATTTTGTGACAAATTTCCATATGACTAAACAGGAATGCACCTTGGTTGGTTTACTCAACATGCTAGTTATTGCCTAAAAGAATATTCCAGGCAATAAAGGAAAAGAGGTAGCTTTGATTACATCTTCTTCTACTGGAAAGTCCAATAAGAAGAAGGGCAATAAGAAAAAGAAACCTCAGATTCCTAGTCCTTCCAAGAAAATAGTTGAACAGAAAGGGAATACTAAAGCTGATGGAGGCAAAGGAAAGTGTTTCCACTACCAGAAGGATGGGTACTAGAAGAGGAACTATCTAGAGTATCTTGCTTCTCTGAAGGACAAGAAGGATAGACCTTCAGAAGGTATATCCATATCTTGTTATTTAGATTCTGATGATACTTATAGTTCATCTACAGCTTTGGTTTTAGATACTGGTGCCAGTTCTCACATTTCTCATGATATGCAGGAACTAGCAAATAGTAGCAGCTTGCGTTCTCAAGATGTTAGAGTCCGGATTGGCAATGGCTCAACTATTGAAGCTTTAGCCATAGGATCTAAATCTTTTTACGTGTCTGGACATGTTTTGTGTTTGGATAATATTTTATATGTACCTGATGCTTTTAAGAACATCATTTCTATATCTAGTTTGACTAGAAATGGCTATGAATTTCAGTTCACAGATGATGTTTGCAATATTTATTTGGCAATAAATATGTTGATTCTGGTTATATGAATGATGGTATTTATTATTTAGATAATAATGATAAATACAAAATAAATGCAAGTGATATAAATGAATGCAATGCCATGGTGAAGAACAACTCAAGTTCAAAATATATTGGGCACTTAAGATTATGTCATGTTGCAGAATATAGGATTGCAAAATTGGAGAAAATGGGGATTCTATTGTCACGACCCAAAATTCTGAATCGTGACCGGCGCATAATTTAAGTATTCTTAAATCATGCAAGCCTTATCAGAGTATCTTGAACGAATATATAGTCAATTACTAATCCTAAAAATAGACAAAATCCAAATAAATAAAATGCTGAATAAACATCATAAATATCCCATAGGTAAACTGCGGAGTCTCTACAGATTTCAAATAAAAACTTAAACTATTCAATAAACTAAATTAATTATTAGCCCGAGAAAACATGAATTCGGGCATACCATGAGAACAAATCAAAGTTGTCCCTCTCCAGAAAATGGACTGAATATTTGGATCAGCTGCAGAGTTCTACTGATCTGAAACAGATAACAGACAGAGAAAACGTGGTTTGAGCTAGATGCTCAGTAAATGATAATTATAGCACACAACGGAATAGGAACAGGCAGACGCTTGATTAATTTCACAATAAATTTTCTATTCAATAAAATCATGCTCATGCTGTCAAAATCATTAATAAAATAATTTCGTAAAACATATATATAAAATAAATTCATTCAATACAATTTTTATGGTACAGTGCACCAGGGTGATGATACCCCACATCACCAAAGGTCAGATGGTAAGCGCGCTACGGATATCGATACTTTCCTCCTCCTTCACGGATATCAATGCATATGATACTAATGCAACCATAAAGCGCAATGATGCATGACTCAACAATGCAACCTAATACCGTGATAGTCCACGGCGGGGCGGATAACGAAGCAGAATCGGGCACGGTACGATTCAAAACAGAAAACCAATTTGTACAAATCAATCAAAATCAATAAAAAAAATTTCAGATATCAAATAATAACTGATAGTGCAATTCCAATAGTGTATTTCAATAATTTCAGAGAGTCGAATAAATCAAATCAATCTCAAATCAATTCAATAAAATCAAATCAATCTTAATTCAATTCAATAAAATCAAATCAATCTCAAATCAATTCAATAAAATCAAATCAATCTCAAATCAATTCAGTAACACATCGGTAAATTTTATAGTCAAATATCAATCAATATAAATACATTAAATCCCAGATCCAGGAATCCTAATGGGTCTAATGCAGAGATAGTTAGCAAAATCAATTATTTAATCAAAATTGTAATAAAATTTAATAATAAAATAAAACTATAGAAAATCACATATAAAATCATTGTTAAAATATTAATTTAAAATTTTATTTAATAACAAACTTAATGCTAAGAAATTTTAAAAGGGACAAAAACGGTGCCATGCACTATAATTACCACTCACCTGGAACCTCCAAGACAATAATTATTTTCAATGGAAGAGAGACAATTTCAATTAGCTGATTGAATATTCGAATCTCCTACACACCCAAAATATTAAAAGAAAAATATTAAATAATAATAAAATAAAACTTTAATATATATATATATCTGATTCCGTTCACACGAACAGAGGGACGAATTCCTGTGTATATATATATATATAAATATATATAAACCTTGGATGGAACAGATTCAACGGCGTCGACTGGGTACAAGGACATGGATGAACAGGGGATGAACAGGAGATTTTATATATATATATATATATATATATATATATATATATATATATATATATATATATATATATAAACATATATAACAATAATTAAAAGATAAAGAAAATACCTGTTGAGAGTATTCGGTAGAAGAAGGAGGTGACAAACAGGTTTTGAGAGCAAAGTTTAGCAGAAGAGATGATTATGGTATATATAGATATTTCAAGAGTTCTATTAGGTGTAGAATGGGCTAAGAGTTATTATTGAACTGGGTTGTTCAGATTGCAGATATATATTTAATTTCAAAAATAATATATATATATATCTAAAAATAAATAAGCAGACCATCAAATAAAAATATATATATATATATTTTTTTATAAATATATTGAATTATTGTTAACTAATTAAAATAAAATAATAATAAATAATAATTGTATATGGGTTTTCACATACTTCCCCCCTTAAAAAAAATTCGGTCCCCGAATTTGGATAGACAAAAATTCTAACCTGAAGAATCAAATAAATGAGGATATTTGGCTCGCATTTCAGATTCTGCATCCCCTGTGGCCTGACTACTTTAGTTTTTATGCAACAAGACTTTGACCAAAGCCACTTCCTTAGACCGGAGTTTCCTAATTTGTCGATCTAAAATCTTTACTGGTTGCTCCTCATATGACATATCATCCCTAAATTGCATGGTTTGAGGTTGTAAAACATGAGATGGATCTGGTACATACTTCCTAAGCATAGAAATATGAAAAACTGGATGTACATGTGCAAAACCAGGTGGAAGGGCTAAATGGTAAGCAACTGCTCCAATTCTCTCCAAAATTTCAAATGGACCAACAAAACGAGGGCTAAGCTTCCCTTTCTTCCCAAACCTCATGATTCCTTTCATAGGGGAAACTCTCAGAAATACATGATCACCAATCATAAATTCTACATCTTTACGCTTAGGGTCAGCATAACTTCTCTGTCGACTTTGAGCAGTCAAAAGTCGATCACGAATTAGTCGAACCTTCTCTGAAGTTAATTGTATCAACTCTGGTCTAGTAAGCCTTCTTTCTCCAACTTCATCCCAACAAACCGGTGACCTACACTTTCGACCATATAATGCCTCATATGGAGCCATCTCTATACTTGCCTGATAACTGTTATTATAAGCAAACTCCACTAAAGGCAAATGATGATCCCAACTGCTACCAAAATCCATAACGCATGCACGAAGCATGTCCTCTAATATCTGTATGGTCCTTTCTGACTGTCCATCCGTCTGAGGGTGAAAAGCAGTACTAAAGTCTACTCGTGTTCCTAAAGCTTCTTGGAATTTCTTCCAAAATCGAGAGTACCACGATCAGAGACAATGGAAACTGGAACTCCATGAAGACTAACAATCTTGTTTATATACAACTGTGCAAGTTTAGCAAAGTCATATGTAGTCTTCACAGGAAGGAAATGAGCAGATTTTGTCAATCTGTCTACTATCACCCAAATTGCATTGTAACCACCTCGTGTACTAGGTAAACCCACAACATAGTCCATGGCAATATGCTCCCACTTCTAATCATGGATAGGCAACGGCTGAAGTAACCCAGATGGTCTCTGATGTTTTGCCTTAACCTGCTGACAAGTCAAACATTTAGCAACAAAGTCTGCAATATCCCTCTTCATGCCATCCCACTAATAATGCTCCCTTAAATCACGGTACATCTTAGTTGAACCTGGGTGTACTGTGTAAGCAGAATGGTGTGCCTCCTCCATGATTTCTCTTCTCAACTCATCAACATTGGGGACACAAAGTCTAGTGCCATAACGAAGAACTCCATCATCATTTAACATGAACCCTTGAGCTTGGCCTTGATGAATACTATCTACAATCTCACACAGCTGAGAATCCCTCTTTTGGGCAGCCTTAATTCGATCAATCAAGATAGGCCTAACTCGAAAATGTGCTAAGAATGATCCAGCTATGATTTCAAACTCTACTCCCTGATCTAGCAACTCATGTAATTCACCAATCAAAGGCCTCATCTTGGTAGATATATGGGCTAAACTACCAGAAGACTTCCTGCTTAGAGCATCAGCCACTACATTAGCTTTTCCAGGATGATACTGTATAGTGCAATCATAATCCTTCAGCAATTCTACCCATCTCCTTTGCCTAAGATTAAGATCACGTTGGTCAAATATGTATTTGAGACTTTTGTGGTCAGTGAAGATTTCACAAGTCTCACCATACAGATAGTGCCTCCAGATTTTCAAAGCAAAAATTACTACAGCCATTTCCAAATCATGAGTTGAATAATTCTGCTCGTGTCTTTTCAACTGACGAGAAGCATATGCAATAACTCATCCATGTTGCATCAAAACACATCCTAAACCAATCCTAGAAGCATCACAATATACTACATAACCCCCTGATCCGGATGGAAGGGCTAACATCTTTGTCAGAGTTAAACAAGTCTTAAGCTCCTGAAAACTTTTTTCACAAGCCTCAGACCATTGAAATTTCACATTCTTCTATGTCAACTTAGTTAAAGGTGCTGCAATACGAGAAAAGTCTTGAACAAACCGTCTATAATACCCTGCTAAACCCAAGAAACTACAAATCTCTGACACAGTTGTGGGTCTAGGCCAATGAAGCACTGCCTCAACTTTCTTCTTATCAACGCACACCCCATCCTTAGATACTGTATGGCCTAGGAAAGCCACCCTATCTAACCAAAACTCACATTTTGAGAACTTGGCATATAGCTTGTGTTCTCGTAAGGTCTGAAGGACAATTCTCAAATGCTGTTCATGCTCCTCCTTACTCTTTGAGTACACTAGAATGTCATCGATGAACACTATAACAAATTGATCTAAGAAAGGCTTGAAAACTCTGTTCATGAGATCCATAAAAGCGGCCGGAGCATTGGTAAGACCAAAAGACATTACAAGAAATTCATAGTGTCCATACCTAGTCCTAAAGGCTGTCTTGAGTATGTCTTCTTTCTTGACCCTCAATTGATGATACCCAGATCGAAGATCAATCTTGGAAAAATACTTTGCACCTTGAAGTTGGTCAAACAGGTCATCTATGTGTGGAAGAGGATACTTATTACGCACAGTTACCTTATTCAATTGCCTATAATCAATGCACATTCTCAAAGACCCATCCTTCTTCCCCACAAATAACACAGGAGCACCCCATGGAGAAACACTAGAGCGAATAAACCCCTTATCTAGTAGGTCATGTAGTTGCTCCTTTAACTCCTTAAGTTCTGCGGGTGCCGTATGATAAGATGGCATAGATATGGGCTCAGTTCCAGGAACTAAGTCTATACCAAACTCTACCTCTCGCTCTGGGGGTAAACCTGATAAATCTTCTGGAAACACATCAGGAAACTCCTTAACCATGTAACATTCTCCAAACCTGTACCTTCTACCTGAACATCTCTAACATAAGCTAGATACCCTTTACACCTCTTTCGCACTAATCGTCTAGCACTCACTACGGAGATAAGATTACTAGAGGCTGTACTGCGATCTCTCTGAAATTGAAATTCTGCCTCCCTAGGAATTTTAAAGAGTACAACTTTATTATGACAATCCAATGAAACGTGATAAGTGGCTAACCAATCCATGCCTAAAATCACATCAAACTCAAACATATCTAAAGAAACAAGACCTGTAGCTAATTCCTTATCTCCAATATGAACTATACATCCCCTATACACCATATCAGTGTCTATTGCGTTCCTTATAGGTGTTGATATAGATAAAGGATACTCTAACAAAGTAGGTGGTGTACTAAATATTATGGAAAAGTATGGAGAAACAAAGTAATGGTTGTGCCCCAGTCTTAGCCATAGGTGTCTGTTCAGATGTCTGACTAATAGTTTGAAGTGGTACCTCCCTTGTTGGATCAAGGTTTGCACCATTAAGACCCTTGGCCCTAGCTCTCCTCTTTCGTTTAACAGACTCAGGCACCTATTCATTTTAATAAACAAGTATTAAATCTGAAAATGTGAGTCAAATTAAGACAGTGAAAAATCTGAAGGGCCTTGAGATATCTAAAGCAATGATAAACTGAAAAGACGTTAAGGACCTATGCTCCGCAAGTTTACTAGACCTCAACCGAGCTCTGATACCAACTTTGTCACGACCCAAAATTCTGAATCGTGACCGGCGCATAATTTAAGTATTCTTAAATCATGCAAGCCTTATCAGAGTATCTTGAACGAATATATAGTCAATTACTAATCCTAAAAATAGACAAAATCCAAATAAATAAAATGCTGAATAAACATCATAAATATCCCATAGGTAAACTGCGGAGTCTCTACAGATTTCAAATAAAAACTTAAACTATTCAATAAACTAAATTAATTATTAGCCCGAGAAAACATGAATTCGGGCATACCATGAGAACAAATCAAAGTTGTCCCTCTCGGAAAATGGGTGAATATTTGGATCACCGCAGAGTTCTCTTGATGCAAAACAGATAATGCATGAGAAAACGTGGTTTGAGCTAGATGCTCAGTAAATGATAATTATAGCACACAACGGAATAGGAACAGGCAGACGCTTGATTAATTTCACAATAAATTTTCTATTCAATAAAATCATGCTCATGCTGTCAAAATCATTAATAAAATAATTTCGTAAAACATATATATAAAATAAATTCATTCAATACAATTTTTATGGTACAGTGCACCAGGGTGATGATACCCCACATCACCAAAGGTCAGATGGTAAGCGCGCTACCAGATATCAGATACTTTCCTCCTCCTTCACAGATATCAATGCATATGATACTAATGCAACCATAAACTGCAATGATGCATGACTCAACAATGCAACCTAATACGTTGATAGTCCACGGCGGGGCGGATAACGAAAGCAGAATCTGGCACAGTACGATTCAAAGCAGAAAACCAATTTGTACAAATCAATCAAAATCAATAAAAAAATTTGGATATCAAATAATAACTGATAGTGCAATTCCAATAGTGTATTTCAATAATTTCAGAGAGTCGAATAAATCAAATCAATCTCAAATCAATTCAATAAAATCAAATCAATCTCAATTCAATTCAATAAAATCAAATCAATCTAAAATCAATTCAATAAAATCAAATCAATCTCAAATCAATTCAGTAACACATCGGTAAATTTTATAGTCAAATATCAATCAATATAAATACATTAAAGGCCTGTTCCCGGAATCCTAATGGGTCTAATGCAGAGATAGTTAGCAAAATCAATTATTTAATCAAAATTGTAATAAAATTTAATAATAAAATAAAACTATAGAAAATCACATATAAAATCATTGTTAAAATATTAATTTAAAATTTTATTTAATAACAAACTTAATGCTAAGAAATTTTAAAAGGGACAAAAACGGTGCCATGCACTATAATTACCACTCACCTGGAACCTCCAAGACAATAATTATTTTCAATGGAAGAGAGACAATTTCAATTAGCTGATTGAATATTCGAATCTCCTACACACCCAAAATATTAAAAGAAAAATATTAAATAATAATAAAATAAAACTTTAATATATATATATATCTGATTCCGTTCACACGAACAGAGGGACGAATTCCTGTGTATATATATATATATATATATATATAAAATCTCCTGTTCATCCCCTGTTCATCCATGTCCTTGTACCCAGTCGACGCCGTTGAATCTGATGAACAGGGGATGAACAGGAGATTTTATATATATATATATAAATATATTTGAATCCTATCGACATTTGAATCCCTGTCGACGTCATTGTATTTGTTCCATCCAATGTTTATATATATATATATATATATATATATATATATATATATATATATATATATATATATATATATATATATATATATATATATATATATACAAACATATATAACAATAATTAAAAGATAAAGAAAATACCTGTTGAGAGTATTCGGTAGAAGAAGGAGGTGACAAACAGGTTTTGAGAGCAAAGTTTAGCAGAAGAGATGATTATGGTATATATAGATATTTCAAGAGTTCTATTAGGTGTAGAATGGGCTAAGAGTTATTATTGAACTGGGTTGTTCAGATTGCAGATATATATTTAATTTCAAAAATAATATATATATATCTAAAAATAAATAAGCAGACCATCAAATAAAAATATATATATATATTTTTTTTATAAATATATTGAATTATTGTTAACTAATTAAAATAAAATAATAATAAATAATAATTGTATATGGGTTTTCACATACTTCCCCCCTTAAAAAAAATTCGGTCCCCGAATTTGGATAGACAAAAATTCTAACCTGAAGAATCAAATAAATGAGGATATTTGGCTCGCATTTCAGATTCTGCCTCCCATGTGGCCTCACTACTTGAGTGATTATGCCACAAGACTTTGACCAAAGCCACTTCCTTAGACCGGAGTTTCCTAATTTGTCGATCTAAAATCTTTACTGGTTGCTCCTCATATGACATATCATCCCTAAATTGCATGGTTTGAGGTTGTAAAACATGAGATGGATCTGGTACATACTTCCTAAGCATAGAAATATGAAAAACTGGATGTACATGTGCAAAACCAGGTGGAAGGGCTAAACGGTAAGCAACTGCTCCAATTCTCTCCAAAATTTCAAATGGACCAACAAAACGAGGGCTAAGCTTCCCTTTCTTCCCAAACCTCATGATTCCTTTCATAGGGAAAACTCTCGAAATACATGATCACCAATCATAAATTCTACATCTTTACGCTTAGGGTCGGATAACTTCTCTGTCGACTTTGAGCGCGGTCAAAGTCGATCACGAATTAGTCGAACCTTCTCAAGTTAATTGTATCAACTCTGGTCTAGTAAGCCTTCTTTCTCCAACTTCATCCCAACAAACCGGTGACCTACACTTTCGACCATATAATGCCTCATATGGAGCCATCTCTATACTTGCCTGATAACTGTTATTATAAGCAAACTCCACTAAAGGCAAATGATGATCCCAACTGCTACCAAAATCCATAACGCATGCACGAAGCATGTCCTCTAATATCTGTATGGTCCTTTCTGACTGTCCATCCGTCTGAGGGTGAAAAGCAGTACTAAAGTCTACTCGTGTTCCTAAAGCTTCTTGGAATTTCTTCCAAAATCGAGAAGTAAACTGAGTACCACGATCAGAGACAATGGAAACTGGAACTCCATGAAGACTAACAATCTTGTTTATATACAACTGTGCAAGTTTAGCAAAGTCATATGTAGTCTTCACAGGAAGGAAATGATCAGATTTTGTCAATCTGTCTACTATCACCCAAATTGCATTGTAACCACCTCGTGTACTAGGTAAACCCACAACATAGTCCATGGCAATATGCTCCCACTTCCAATCAGGGATAGGCAACGGCTGAAGTAACCCAGATGGTCTCTGATGTTTTGCCTTAACCTGCTGACAAGTCAAACATTTAGCAACAAAGTCTGCAATATCCCTCTTCATGCCATCCCACTAATAATGCTCCCTTAAATCACGGTACATCTTAGTTGAACCTGGGTGTACTGTGTAAGCAGAATGGTGTGCCTCCTCCATGATTTCTCTTCTCAACTCATCAACATTGGGGACACAAAGTCTAGTGCCATAACGAAGAACTCCATCATCATTTAACATGAACCCTTGAGCTTGGCCTTGATGAATACTATCTATAATCTCACACAGCTGAGAATCCCTCTTTTGGGCAGCCTTAATTCGATCAATCAAGATAGGCCTAACTCGAAAATGTGCTAAGAATGATCCAGCTATGATTTCAAACTCTACTCCCTGATCTAGCAACTCATGTAATTCACCAATCAAAGGCCTCATCTTGGTAGATATATGGGCTAAACTACCAGAAGACTTCCTGCTTAGAACATCAGCCACTACATTAGCTTTTCCAGATGATATCAGATAGTGCAATCATAATCCTTCAGCAATTCTACCCATCTCCTTTGCCTAAGATTAAGATCACGTTGGTCAAATATGTATTTGAGACTTTTGTGGTCAGTGAAGATTTCACAAGTCTCACCATACAGATAGTGCCTCCAGATTTTCAAAGCAAAAATTACTGCAGCCATTTCCAAATCATGAGTTGGATAATTCTGCTCGTGTCTTTTCAACTGACGAGAAGCATATGCAATAACTCATCCATGTTGCATCAAAACACATCCTAAACCAATCCTAGAAGCATCACAATATACTACATAACCCCCTGATCCGGATGGAAGGGCTAACACTGGTGCTGTAGTTAAACAAGTCTTAAGCTCCTGAAAACTTTTTTCACAAGCCTCAGACCATTGAAATTTCACATTCTTCTGTGTCAACTTAGTTAAAGGTGCTGCAATACGAGAAAAGTCTTGAACAAACCGTCTATAATACCCTGCTAAACCCAAGAAACTACAAATCTCTGACACAGTTGTGGGTCTAGGCCAATGAAGCACTGCCTCAACTTTCTTCTTATCAACGCACACCCCATCCTTAGATACTGTATGGCCTAGGAAAGCCACCCTATCTAACCAAAACTCACATTTTGAGAACTTGGCATATAGCTTGTGTTCTCGTAAGGTCTGAAGGACAATTCTCAAATGCTGTTCATGCTCCTCCTTACTCTTTGAGTACACTAGAATGTCATCGATGAACACTATAACAAATTGATCTAAGAAAGGCTTGAAAACTCTGTTCATGAGATCCATAAAAGCGGCCGGAGCATTGGTAAGACCAAAAGACATTACAAGAAATTCATAGTGTCCATACCTAGTCCTAAAGGCTGTCTTGAGTATGTCTTCTTTCTTGACCCTCAATTGATGATACCCAGATCGAAGATCAATCTTGGAAAAATACTTTGCACCTTGAAGTTGGTCAAACAGGTCATCTATGTGTGGAAGAGGATACTTATTACATACGATTACCTTATTCAATTGCCTATAATCAATGCACATTCTCAAAGACCCATCCTTCTTCCCCACAAATAACACAGGAGCACCCCATGGAGAAACACTAGAGCGAATAAACCCCTTATCTAGTAGGTCATGTAGTTGCTCCTTTAACTCCTTAAGTTCTGCGGGTGCCGTATGATAAGATGGCATAGATATGGGCTCAGTTCCAGGAACTAAGTCTATACCAAACTCTACCTCTCGCTCTGGGGGTAAACCTGATAAATCTTCTGGAAACACATCAGGAAACTCCTTAACCATGTAACATTCTCCAAACCTGTACCTTCTACCTGAACATCTCTAACATAAGCTAGATACCCTTTACACCTCTTTCGCACTAATCGTCTAGCACTCACTACGGAGATAAGATTACTAGAGGCTGTACTGCGATCTCTCTGAAATTGAAATTCTGCCTCCCTAGGAATTTTAAAGAGTACAACTTTATTATGACAATCCAATGAAACGTGATAAGTGGCTAACCAATCCATGCCTAAAATCACATCAAACTCAAACATATCTAAAGAAACAAGACCTGTAGCTAATTCCTTATCTCCAATATGAACTATACATCCCCTATACACCATATCAGTGTCTATTGCGTTCCTTATAGGTGTTGATATAGATAAAGGATACTCTAACAAAGTAGGTGGTGTACTAAATATTATGGAAAAGTATGGAGAAACAAAGTAATGGTTGTGCCCCAGTCTTAGCCATAGGTGTCTGTTCAGATGTCTGATTAATAGTTTGAAGTGGTACCTCCCTTGTTGGATCAAGGTTTGCACCATTAAGACCCTTGGCCCTAGCTCTCCTCTTTCGTTTAACAGACTCAGGCACCTATTCATTTTAATAAACAAGTATTAAATCTGAAAATGTGAGTCAAATTAAGACAGGTGAAAAAGTACGAAGGACGCAGATATCTAAAGCAATGATAAACTGAAAAGACGTTAAGGACCTATGCTCCGCAAGTTTACTAGACCTCAACCGAGCTCTGATACCAACTTTGTCACGACCCAAAATTCTGAATCGTGACCGGCGCATAATTTAAGTATTCTTAAATCATGCAAGCCTTATCAGAGTATCTTGAACGAATATATAGTCAATTACTAATCCTAAAAATAGACAAAATCCAAATAAATAAAATGCTGAATAAACATCATAAATATCCCATAGGTAAATCATGAGTCTCTCTGATTTCAAATAAAAACTTAAACTGCTCAATAAACTAAATTAATTATTAGCCCGAGAAAACATGAATTCGGGCATACCATGAGAACAAATCAAAGTTGTCCCTCTCGGAAAATGGGTGAATATTTGGATCACCGCAGAGTTCTCGATCCAAACAGATATGACAGAGAAAACGTGGTTTGAGCTAGATGCTCAGTAAATGATAATTATAGCACACAACGGAATAGGAACAGGCAGACGCTTGATTAATTTCACAATAAATTTTCTATTCAATAAAATCATGCTCATCTTTGTCAAAATCATTAATAAAATAATTTCAGAAACATATATATAAAATAAATTCATTCAATACAATTTTTATGGTACGATTGCACTGGTGATGATACCCCACATCACCAAAGGTCAGATGGTAAGCGCGCTACCAGATATCAGATACTTTCCTCCTCCTTCACAGATATCAATGCATATGATACTAATGCAACCATAAACTGCAATGATGCATGACTCAACAATGCAACCTAATACCGTGATAGTCCACACGGCGGGGCCAGATAACAGAAACAGATACTGGGCACAGGTACCAGTTCAAAACAGAAAACCAATTTGTACAAATCAATCAAAATCAATAAAAAAAATTTCAGATATCAAATAATAACTGATAGTGCAATTCCAATAGTGTATTTCAATAATTTCAGAGAGTCGAATAAATCAAATCAATCTCAAATCAATTCAATAAAATCAAATCAATCTCAATTCAATTCAATAAAATCAAATCAATCTAAAATCAATTCAATAAAATCAAATCAATCTCAAATCAATTCAGTAACACATCGGTAAATTTTATAGTCAAATATCAATCAATATAAATACATTAAAGGCCTGTTCCCGGAATCCTAATGGGTCTAATGCAGAGATAGTTAGCAAAATCAATTATTTAATCAAAATTGTAATAAAATTTAATAATAAAATAAAACTATAGAAAATCACATATAAAATCATTGTTAAAATATTAATTTAAAATTTTATTTAATAACAAACTTAATGCTAAGAAATTTTAAAAGGGACAAAAACGGTGCCATGCACTATAATTACCACTCACCTGGAACCTCCAAGACAATAATTATTTTCAATGGAAGAGAGACAATTTCAATTAGCTGATTGAATATTCGAATCTCCTACACACCCAAAATATTAAAAGAAAAATATTAAATAATAATAAAATAAAACTTTAATATATATATATATCTGATTCCGTTCACACGAACAGAGGGACGAATTCCTGTGTATATATATATATATATATATATATATATATATACAAACATATATAACAATAATTAAAAGATAAAGAAAATACCTGTTGAGAGTATTCGGTAGAAGAAGGAGGTGACAAACAGGTTTTGAGAGCAAAGTTTAGCAGAAGAGATGATTATGGTATATATAGATATTTCAAGAGTTCTATTAGGTGTAGAATGGGCTAAGAGTTATTATTGAACTGGGTTGTTCAGATTGCAGATATATATTTAATTTCAAAAATAATATATATATATCTAAAAATAAATAAGCAGACCATCAAATAAAAATATATATATATATATTTTTTTAATAAATATATTGAATTATTGTTAACTAATTAAAATAAAATAATAATAAATAATAATTGTATATGGGTTTTCACATCTATCCTCATTGGGCTCGGAGCCTACTCCAACTTATGAATCTTGCATTCAGGGCAAAATGACTAGATCACCCTTTGTTGGACAAGGGCTAAGGGCTAAAAATATTTTGGAGCTAATACATAGTGATGTAAGTGGTCTATTTAAAGAAATGGATAGAGGCGATTTTCATTACTTTATTACCTTTACTGATGATAAATCAAGGTTTGGGTATTTGTATTTGATGAAATACAAACATGAATCATTTGAAAAGTTCAAAGAATTTAAATATGAAGTAGAAAATCAAATAGGAAAGAGTATTAAAGCTCTTAAATCAGATCGTGGTGGTGAATATTTGAGTACTGAATTTGATGAATACTTGAGAGAGCACGGCATTGTTTCCCAACTGACTCCTCCAAGAACACCAAAGCTGAATGGTGTATCTGAAAGGAGAAATTATACCCTATTGGATATGGTACGTAGTATGATGAGCTATACTGATATGCCAATCTCCTTTTGGGAATTTGCATTAGAATCAGCTTTGTATATTCTGAATAGGATTCAATCAAAATTAGTTTCTTCCACACCTTATGAGATATGGCATGAAGAAAACCAAGTATTAAGCATGTTAAGATTTGGGGTTGTCCAGCTTATATCAAAAAGCTGAACACTGATAAATTGGAAACCAGATCAGAAAAGGGTCGATTTGTTGGATATCCAAAATATAGTTTTGGATATTATTTTTATTTGCCTACTTCACAAAAGGTTGTGGTAAGTAGAGATGCCACATTTCTTGAACAACAGTTTGTTCAAGAAGGAGGCAAAGGAATTAGAGTTGGAGAATTCTGACCAACCAACAGATCATATGGATATAGATCCATCTAGTCAACCTACACTGATTGATGAAACATCTACAGCAATTCCTCGTAAAACAACCAGGGTATCTCACCCACTAGTGAGATATAGTTTCCTTCATGAAGAAGAACAAGAGTTGTCGACTCATGAAGAAGTAGATCATGGAGATAATCCACTTACCTGTGAAGAAGCTATATCAAATATAAACTCTTCAAAATGGATTGATGCTATGAAATCCGAAATTGATTCCATGTATAAGAATCAAGTTTGGGATCTTGTTGACCCACCTGAAGGTATTGTACCTATAGGGAACAAATGGATTTTCAAGAAGAAAATTGATTCTAATGGAAAGGTAGAGACCTATAAGGCAAGGCTAGTAGTGAAAGGATTTCGCCAAAGGCAAGGAATCGACTATGAGGAGACTTTCTCGCCTATTGCCATGCTTAAATCAATTAGGATTCAATTAGCAATAGCTGCATACTATGATAATGAGATTTGGCAGATGGATGTCAAAATAGCTTTTCTCAATGGATACATTGAAGAAAATATTTTCATGGAATAACCTAGGGGTTTTGAATCCTAAGATGGTTCCAAGGTATGCAAGCTAAAGCGATCCATTTATGGGTTGAAAAAAGCTTTGAGGAGTTGGAACATCCGTTTTCATGAAGCCATTAAATTATTTGGTTTTATCAAAAATGAGGATGAGCTATGTGTATATAAGAAGGTTAGTGACAGTGCTATCACTTTCCTTGTCTTATATGTGGACGTCATACTGTTGATGGGTAATGATATAGGTATATTGACAACTGTAAATGTATGGTTGCCAAATACATTCTCCATGAAAGACTTAAGGGAGGTAACCTATATTCTTGGGATTCGCATCTATAGAGATAGAGCGAAAAGAATAATTGATTTATCCCAAAGTCTACACTTGGAAAAGGTATTAAAGAGGTTTAACATGCTTGATTCCAAGAGAGGATTGTTACCAGTGAGACATGGTATCCATCTTTCTAAAGAGATGTCTCCAAAGACACCTGAAGAAAGAGATAAAATGGCCGGGATTTCATATGCTTCGGCTATTGGAAGTTTAATGTATGCAATGTTGTGTATAGGCCGGATATCGCATATGCTGTTAGTTTGACTAGCAGGTATCAATCCAATTCAGGTTTGGAACACTGGATAACTGTTAAGAATATCCTTAAGTACTTGAGAAGAACTAAGGATTTATTCTTGATTTATGGAGGTGGAGACTTGCAATTGGATGGTTATACTGATTCTGATTTTCAATCAGATATCGATGATAGAAAGTCTACCTCTGGGTATTTGTTCATTTGTAATGGAGGTGCAGTCAGTTGGAAGAGTTCCAAATAGAGTACGACCATAGATTCCACTACCGAGGCTGAGTATATTGCTGCATCATATGCTACAAAGGAAGCTGTTTGGATAAAGAAGTTCATGACAGAACTTGTAGTAGTTCCTTCCATTGAGTCAGCAGTTTCACTACATTGTGACAACAATGGAGTAGTTATACAGGCTAAGGAACCCCGGTCTCACCAGAAATCCAAACACATAGAAAGGCACTGCCACATTATCAGAGAAATAGTTGGACAAGGCGATGTAGCCATGCAGAAAATAGCATCAGCTGAAAATCCAGCTGATCCATTCACTAAGCCTATGTCATAGACTCAGCTAGACTGATATCTTGAGAAGATGGGTCTAAGATATTATAATGAATGGCTCTAGTGCTAGTGGGAGATTGTTGTAGTATGCCCTAGAGCATATCATTTAGTATGTGTCTTGTACATCTTTTATTAATAAAAGGCATTTCCACTTTTCCGTTTACATAATATATTTATGTGTAATAGAAAAGGTCCATTGATACTTTGTTAGAAATTCTATTCTTAAGTTGTTAAGAATATGAGTGACAGTATTTCTAGCACAAAGTATCATAAATAGGTTCACAATCGAGGATACTTACAAAGAGGATATGACTTATCCAGTAATATTGTATTCATGTTTATTCCCAAGTTATTTATATGAGATATTGTAACACCCTAGGCAAATCCCACATCGGCAAAACACGGGAGAGATGCTGGGTTTATAAGTTGGCAGTTCGTAACCCTAGTGATGCATTTTAAAACAGTGAGGGCTTCGGTCCAGAGCGGATAATATCACTAGTGGGCCGAGCCATTACATTTGTGGTATCAGAGCCGCTTCGCGTGAAACCTTGACCGATGGTGGGGCAAACCTCAGCGAGGATGCTGAGTCCCATAAGGGGGGTGGATTGTAACACCCTAGGCAAATCCCACATCGGCAAAACATGGGAGAGATGCTGGGTTTATAAGTTGGCGGTTCGTAACCCTTAGTGACGCGTTTTAAAACCGTGAGGGCTTCGATCTAGAGCGCATAATATCACTAGTGGGCCGGGCCATTATAAGATGGAATGGTGAGTCTCATGCCATATAACAAACATGATAGGCACTTATACATTATAAGTAGGTCAAACCAGTGACACTTATGACAAGCACATGGAGTTTACTCTTGTCAATGCATTGTCATAAATTATATCAGTGCATATAACCTTTAGACCTGAGATAGCACAGTTATTTTGTATATAGGTGATTTGAGTTTGATACTGCTTTCATACTAGTACTGTGTATGGGTATATGGGCATGTGTTGGCTCCTACTAGTTATATATAGAGGTAAGTGTTGATCAAGATGGAATCTGTTCCTCTAAGTAAATAGGGATAAAATCCTATGTTCATTTAATTTTTCTTGATGTTTCAAGTTCCTGGCCAGGATAGATAGATTTATTCAGAAAAGAGTTTTTGATGAGAAAATCTCTTAATCAAGAATTGGAATTAAAAGAGAACATAATATTCATAGCAAATGGGGTTTGACATAAACCATGACTCCAGCTTGAATTGGGATTTTGTAATAGAGAGATTCTAGTGCATGGTAACATATGATTATAGGTTCATTTAAGGTAAACCTTATTACTAATTGGGTGGCCATGGCATGCTATGCTAGGTGTTAACCATGGTCTATGAGGTTCATAAAATGATTTAGAGAAATCATTTATGGTAAGAAAGAGTTCTGATGATATTAAGAGTTGATATCATGTCTCATTGCCAATTAGTGATGAGCCTAGTAAGTCACACACATACACAAGTAATCACCAAATTAAATATGATTTAATTAATTAATTAAAGAGTTTAATTGATTAATTAAATAGGTTTAGTTTGCAATTAGATTGCAAAGTCCTTAGCATGACTTGAAACCAAATCTAGATTATTGGATGTATAGTATAAGTTAAATTTATATTTAAAGTGTTTAAATATGAATTTAATTAATGAGAAATTAATTAATAAAGATTAATTAATTAATTTATATTTGATATAAATTGATTAGAAGAAGAGAAATAATTATTTTGGGTTGAGAACTCAAAATTAAGACACAAGGGCATTTTGGTCATTTCATAGGGTGACATGTGGCACCATGAGATGGTGACACATGACATTACACGTAAGCTTGCCAAATGTCTTTTAATCATGTAAGATGATTAAAATTAAGATTAAATATAGGTTTGACACTTGGCACAATGTGATTGGGTCAATTAAACCTAGAACTAATCTGAAGGTGACATGTGGCAAGGGTTTTAAGTGGTGACCTAGCTATATAAGTGTTGTTATGAAAAGAAAAATAACATAAGTTGCTGCTCCTCTTTGTGCCGCCACCCAAAGGCTCCTCTCCCTTCACTTCTTCTTCATCTCTCATCTATTCCAAGAGATTAGCAAACAATCTCTTAAATTAAAAATACTAGAAATCATTTCTAGTGTCCTGTTTACATCTTTAATATCTTAAAAGGAAAAACTTGATTTTCTAATTAATAGAAAAAGCTTTATAAGCTGTTCAAGGGCTGCTATAGGTGAACTTGGTGTGGACAAGTTAGAGGGATAACATCTGGTGTCCTAAAGACGTATCCCAAAGACACAAATATGCTGCAGTACATCAAGAGGTTAATGTGTTTTTTTCTTGATTTAATCTAGGGTTCTAAAATTAATCTGATTAATTCTAAAATCTTAAAATGCAAATACAGATCCAAAAACATATTAAAAGAGTTTTAATATGTTGTTTATCATTAAAATCAAATAGATAAAATAAATCTTGCATGATGCATGTGACTCTAGGTGAAAAATTTTCGAATTCAATGGCATAAACTTGTATTTTTCATGCTTCTGTCCCTTCAGCATATGCTATGAGAGTTCGAGATGAGCTAGAGCCAGCTGAAGTCATAAGGGGTACTTTCTCACTTTATGATCTATCTGTATATGCATTAACTGATCTTGGTTCCACACATTCTTATGTGTGCATTGCACCACCTGTTGGTAGAGGGGTATAAGTAGAGGAGTTAGAGGAGGACATACAAGTTATAAACCCTTTAGGCCATAGTGTCATGATGAAAAAGGTCTATAAGGGTTTTCCTCTGAGGATATAGGGTTATGAGTTTCCAGCTGACTTGATTATGCTACCATTCCATGAGTTTGATGTGATATTGGGAATGGATTGGTTATCACGTTATCAGGTGATGGTAGATTGTCTGCTGAAGAGGATTTGACTACAAATAGCAGAAGGGGATGAGATTATAGCTGTGGGTGAAGGAACGGGTTGTCTTTCTACTATCATATCAGCCAAAATAGCCAGAAGAATGATAATAAAGGGCTGTGAGGCTTTCTTAGCACATGTGGTTGACACTAAGAAGACTAACCCAAGCATACAGAAGATCCTCACAATATGTGAATTTATGGATGTGTTTCCTGAAGAGTTGCTGGGTTTGCCATTTGATAGAGAAGTGGAGTTTGCTATAGAGGTTATGCTGGGTACTATACCAATCTACATTACTCCATATAGGATGGTTTTATGAAAAGTGAATCACTATATTATTTCTTTATATATTCTATATTCTGTATTCCTATTTAGGATTTCTTATTTAGGATTTCTTCCTAATTAGTAGAACACAATTATAGGAATCAATTGTATATATATTGTAACACCCTCCCTGTACCAACTCCGTACATTCTACTGTTCCGGTGACCGGTGTCGGTCCGGACAGCTAGAACATCCGAAAAAATATTTAAACTAAAGTCGGGAATCATAATTAACTCAAATATTAATAAGAAAAATTTAGTAAAAATTTTAGAAATAAAATACAACCAAGTTAAACGAGCCGGTGCCCTAGCGATGGGTAACCAGAGGGAAGTTGCGGTTCTCGTAACGAGGAGCCCTAGACCCGGGGGAAAAATTATAAAATAATTTTTGGGACTCCAGAGAAGGGTTATTGAGGTTCCCATGGCATTAGAATGCCAAGAAAATACCTAGAAAAAATTTTCAATCGGTACAGACAATTTTGACCCGTTAAGCCAAACGGAGGGCATTTTGGTCATTTCGCCTTCAGAGGTGATTTTTGGCCGACTTGTCCAGTTGAGTAAATAATTAATATGACATAAAATATGAATAAACATTACTAGAAATTAAATTGAAAATTAGTGTCGCAATGGATTTTGCGGTCGCCTGGACGATCACTCACCGAAGTGGGAAAGAGTGAGGAGTCGCCACCTTAGTTTTGAGGGAAACTAAAGAAAACCATTTGAGAAGTTAAATTAAAAATGAAACCACTTCAAAACAGAGATTCTAAGTTCGGGGTCCGTAAACGGGTGGGGAAGGTGTTAGGCACCCCACCTCGTCCCTTAATAAGGGTAAGTAGATTTAATTCTGCGTCCTTTATAAATTAGTTAGGAAGGCTTAGACGGCAATGTTAATCCTTTTGGTAGAAGGAATATTTGATTTTTCACTAAATTTGGATCACCCAGATACATAAGTAAATGAGACAACCTTAGTGAACGGGTGTGAGAATCGGATAAGAACTCTCCTCCGATCTCTTTTAAGTTGTTTATTAAAATTTTGAGGGAGACCTGATAAGAACCCTCCTCAGATCGATCCTTTAGAGTTATTTATTAAAATTTTGGGGGGAGACCGGATAAGAACCCTCCTCCGATCTCTTTTAGAGTTATTTATTAATGTTTTGAGTTGAGACCGGATAAGAACTCTCCTCCGATCCCTATTTAATGTTTATTAAAATTTTGAAGGGAGACCGGATAAGAACTCTCCTCCGATCTCTTTTTACGTTTATTAAAATTTTGGATTGAGACCGGACAATAACCCTCTTCCGATTTCTTTCAGATTAACAGGAGCCTGAAAGGGATTTCTCCGATCTCCCGGATTTTTAATTTCAACTACATGACATAAGAACCTAAAGCTAAGGATTCTGGCGTTCTAAGATGCTGGGGATAAGGCTTCTCGATACCTTTTGACTAGATAGGGAAAACTAGACTTGATTTACCGACCTTCCATGCGTTCATTTTACCAATATCTATTAATGACCGATCTACTCTGTTTCGTTTACTTTGGTCTTATTCCACTTTATGACATCTTTGTCGAATTGCTGTTTACGTCGGCCTAATAGTTTGGCTATCTTCCTGACGTGTTATTCATGTTCTCTCTTTTAAAAGAGACCCCTAAGTTGCAGTTACCTACGTTTACCCAACCATTTACATATTACTAGGAGTTAGAAAACTTGCTTTCAGAAATGACGGAGATCAATAAAATGAACTGATCACTAAAAGATGATTTGAGAGTGACTTTCTTTGGGGATTGCTTGTGCAGAAGTGACCTTGAAGAAAATAGTAGACGTAAGAAGAACAAGGAAAATGCGGAAAATAAACGTAGATACTTAATAAAACAGTAGCATGAACTCTTACAATAACATTTTTCTTGGGTTCTCTTGTACAAAATAACCTTGAAGAAAGTTGCGGATGTATGAAGAACAAAGAAAGTGTGGAAAATAACGTAAACAGCAATATGGACTCTTACCTGTGAGGAACTGGCTCTAATAAAATAGTTATGGATTGGCAAGCAGGATAAGGCAGTGGGACCGATTAGCCTGAGGGCGGTGTTCTTTGTGAACTGGAGAGTACTTAGCTAAAATGCAATCAGATCAAAAGAAACGAGTGATATTGAGCTTGGACAGTGAAAACAGAGATAATAAAAGGCAGAAAGTGAGAGTATGACCAGATAATGAACAAACTGGAAATGTAGAATTCCAGTATTCAGAATCTCTTCAAGAAAACACTTCAGAAAACTAGTTTCAAAAGTCTTTTTGCTCGATACTTCTAAATAGCAGAGTAACAAACTAAATGAACTTTCAGAGTTCCTCTGCTATAATAACAACCTCTTGTCTATTTTTCCGTCCCTCCCTTGAACAATTTTTATGCAGGAATTTATAGGAATCGGGTTCTCTTCGTGAAGGGTCAGGATTGATTTTGAGGAAGATGGAGGGTCAAGATTTCGAAGGACATGATCGGAGGTTCAGGAATTAAAGAGAATCAAAATGAATGGTTGAGATCACTCTTCATAATATTTGTCCTTTTCTTCTTTCCATCCGACGGTCCCAAATTTCCTTGTCCGGAACGATCTGAGGGCTAAGAGCGAAAAGACGCCGGTATTGTCTTCTCTCTTGATCTAAGGGTTCCGGGTTTGTCCTTACAAGTAGGATCAACGGTGGAGATTGGAATGTACAAGACTGTCATGACATACCCTGGCACCTGTCAGTATTGCGGGCGATTCTTAGGCGTGCGGTGGAGATCTCGTCTGCAACGCCTTAACTACCTCGGCTCTGATTCTGACGACGGTTATTGGAATTTGTCTTATTCTTTTTGCCTACCGATCCCTCCTCTTTCTGATCTCTTTCACATGTTCTTTCCGACCTTTCATGCTGGTCTCCCACCTTCCGATCTATTATTCCGATCTCTCCTTTTCTCTGGTCCGGTCTGGTCAAAGCATTAATTGTTCAAATTCACCCCAACTCGTGGCGGATCTTGGTAGCTTTCCGAGGTCTATGCCGAGCTAAGGGAATCAGACCTACGGCTAAGGTGTTCGCCGAGCTGCACAGACTAACTCGCCGAAAGGATGACGAACACTGGTTCTTTCAGGCGAAGCCTCATTGCGGGCTCTTTTCCGATCTGCCCTCATCCCTTAAGAATTGGAAGAACCGGTTCTTCATTCTGAGGAGTAAAGATCTGAGCTGCTTTGAGGACTTTCCTCGTAGCTGGTGGTACCAGGGCCCTCGCTCAAGCACATTACCCTGAGTCAAGAGGAAAGCTTAATAGTGATGGATCTGAAGAGTCAGGCCGCCACTCTAAAATATTCCTGTCCAAATGCGGTGACTGCCGAACTGCACCATTGGACCATGTAGCTGATCACCGGCCAAGATCGCGAACTTCCGCTCTCTGACCTCGGCATTGGTATTTTCTATATCTCAGTTCTCAGGACCTTAGCGATCTCACTAACCTCTTTTCTGTGCAGGTATGGCGGGCGGTGAGGGTTCTAAGAAGCGAAAGAAGGACAAAGAGATCTCCCGGAAGATAAAGGAGATGAAGCGTTCGGAACGACTTCAAACGCCGATCCACGAACACGGGAGATCTGAGAGAGACCCGCCTCAACCTTTGGATTTGCCGACCGCTGAAGCTGTCCGATCACCTCCTAGATCGGAAGAGCAGCCTCCACCTCACCCAATTGTTCCAAGTACAGAAAGGGGTCCTTCTCAATCTTCTGAGAGGACCTCTTCTCGTGGCGCTCAAATACTGATCGACTCCTTGAAGAATAACCGGACTGTTAGGGAGAACCCCGATTTTGCCAAAGTCCTGGGGTCTACCATCTTCTTTCAGGAGGATCGGGACAGGCTATCCCGGAATGGTCTCGATGATATCTTGACTCGATCCATGAGCTTGAATGTGGAGTGTCTGGTGAACCAGACCATGGTTGAGAAAAGATTCGGCGTGCAGGTAAGGAGATCGGGAAGAAAAATCAGGAATTGGCTTCCCTCCGATCCCAACTCTCATCCGCTCGGGATTATATATCTCAAGTTGAGGGACGGGCGAAGTACCATGAAGACAAGCTGGCCGAAAAGTCTCGTGACCTGGCTGAAAGGGAACGGGCTCTCAGAGAAGTCCAGGCACTTCAGGCCAACGAAGCTGCTCAGGTCGCCCAACTCATCGAAGAGCTTAAGGAGAAAGACGAGGAGCTTAAGGCGAAGGATGTGGAGCTTAAGGAGAAAGACGAAGAGATGGTGACAGGGATAGCCGGAGCCTATGTGAATGCTCACAAGGACCTCTTGGCCGAACTCCAAAAGCGCTACCCTGAAGAGGACTTCTCCTGGATGGACGACCTGGCTCCCGAGGGCGACGGCGAAGATAGTGAGGAGGAAGCCGAACCAGAGGGAGAGAGAGTGAGCGAGCCAAATGTAGATCAGGCTGGGGGTGATCCCCCAGCCGAATAACTTGTACAAATTATGATATGAAATGAAATGCCTCTTTGTTCAATGAATGGTTGTGATCGGAAAATTTTAAACCATTGTTTGTCTGAGTATTTGATTGTATGAGCACAGCAAATCGAAAACTAAATGCGATTATTATTCTAAGTATAAGAGATCGGAAAGTACTTTAAGCATGAGATCGGTAGGGAAGAAATGCTGAACGGAACTTGATTGAAAATTTAACTCGAACACTTAAGATCTGAATCCTCATTAAATCGAACCAAAACTTTAGCTCTTAAACTTTTGGAAAGGAGGTCGGTAATAAAACAGGTAGGAAAAGATCTATTGCCAGTTCATTTTATCAACAGAGATCAGGAATATACTCGACAGGTCCGGAAATTCGACAGCGGGTTTGAGAGTTCTGTAAATGTTTTGAGAGATCGGAGCTTTGACGAATGTAAGGACTTAGCGTTGATTCAATTCCTTTTAAGGAGAGATCGGAATAATGACTACCTATCAAAGAAGGATCGGAAATGTAATTAACTGTCCAGAGGAGACTTAGTACCAGAGATCGGCTTCAAAGTTTTATTGATTTTGGGGATCGGCCAAAATATGGTGTCGACAGCTGCCCCTCTTTACATAATTTCTATTGAAGGAAAATTTCCGTATAGGAATTATGTAAAGATTCAGACTCATATTTTGGACGATTAGGTGTACCTAAGTTAACGACCTAGAAATTGGCAAAGGAAGTTAGAATACTTAGAAAATTAAAATCAACTTGGATCAAGAAACCAGAGGTTGATAGCAGGAAAATTAAATTGCGGAAAAATAAAATTGCAAGAATTTAAAATCAACTTAGATCGAGGAACCAGAGGTTGATAGCAGAAATTTAAATTGCAGGAAATTAAAATCAACTTAGATCAAGGAACCAGAGGTTGATGACATAAAATGTAAATTGCATAAAATTAAAATCAAATTAGATCAAGGAACCAGAGGTTGATAGCAGAAATTTAAATTGCAGGAAATTAAAATCAACTTAGATCAAGGAACCAGAGGTTGATGGTGGAAATGTAAATTGCAAGAAATTAAAATCAACTTAGATCAAGGAACCAGAGGTTGATGACATAAAATGTAAATTGCATAAAATTAAAATCAACTTAGATCAAGGAACCAGAGGTTGATAGCAAGAAATTTAAATTGCAAGAAATTAAAATCAACTTAGATCAAGGAACCAGAGGTTGATGACATAAAATGTAAATTGCATAAAATTAAAATCAACTTAGATCAAGGAACCAGAGGTTGATAGCAGAAATTTAAATTGCAGGAAATTAAAATCAACTTAGATCAAGGAACCAGAGGTTGATGACATAAAATGTAAATTGCATAAAATTAAAATCAACTTAGATCAAGGAACCAGAGGTTGATAGCAGAAATTTAAATTGCAGGAAATTAAAATCAACTTAGATCAAGGAACCAGAGGTTGATGACATAAAATGTAAATTGCATAAAATTAAAATCAACTTAGATCAAGGAACCAGAGGTTGATAGCAGAAATTTAAATTGCAGGAAATTAAAATCAACTTAGATCAAGGAACCAGAGGTTGATGGTGGAAATGTAAATTGCAAGAAATTAAAATCAACTTAGATCAAGGAACCAGAGGTTGATGACATAAAATGTAAATTGCATAAAATTAAAATCAACTTAGATCAAGGAACCAGAGGTTGATAGCAAGAAATTTAAATTGCAAGAAATTAAAATCAACTTACAAGGCAAGTCTAACCCTGACACATGAAGTTTTTCCCCGATGAATCGTACTTAACAAGATACCGACAGCCGATGACTAATGGAAAAGGAGTTGCAAGACTTGGCCCATGACCCCATTTCTTCAAATGCCCCTCTTCTGTTCCTGACTTTTCTTCTTGTTTTATGGAAAGCGCCCTTGCGGGTTTTCACTTTCTTTCCGTTCATTTGACCAGAAGCGCCCTTTCGGGTTTTCACCTCTAGTTTTTTTTTTTTTTTTTTTTTTTTTTTTTTTTGGTGAAGGCCATTCCCTGCAAATCTCATAATAAAGTACGTGAGGTTATCAATTTTCGAATTCAAATCTTATGGCAAAAATTTAACAAATTAATAGCACATTAAACAAAGAGAAAGGATAATATTAAGAGGTGAGTAAACAAAAGCAGAAGGAATAAAGTATGACTTTATTATGGCTTTAAGAGAAACAGGGATAGACTTTCAAAGGCAAAGGAAGGGTACAAGGATAGATCTCACATATCCCTTACAGTTGGTTTTGAAGTCTTTTAACTGCCATTATTTCAAGTTCTCTGAAGTCCCATGCCGTGACGGTTTCTTCTCCATCCTCGATTCCATACCCCCTTCCTTATTTCTCCATTTCGGTTCTTGGGATGCCCTTTTGGGTTTTCACCCCAAGTTTTTTTTTTTTTTTTTTTTTTGGACGCCCTTTCGGGTTTTCATCCTTCACTCATTTATGCATAGTACCTCTTGACAGTGTCGGCATTCACAGGTCTCTGAAACTCTTCACCGTCCATTTGGGTCAAGATCAAAGCTCCT
Organism: Hevea brasiliensis; assembly: GCF_030052815.1. NCBI lineage: Eukaryota > Viridiplantae > Streptophyta > Magnoliopsida > Malpighiales > Euphorbiaceae > Hevea > Hevea brasiliensis. Next base: position 35,847,799 of record NC_079507.1, on the reverse strand, counting down.
CCGGAAAATACCTTTTTAACCACATAGGGTCCCTCGTAGGTTGGTGACCATTTGCCCCGGGGATCGTTTTGGTTTGACAGCACTTTCTTCAGAACTAAGTCCCCGGGTTGGAATTCGCGTGGGCGAACGCTTTTATTAAATGCCTTAGCCACCCTCCTCTGATATAATTGCCCATGACATGCTGCTGCTAACCTTTTCTCATCAAGCAAGTTTAACTGATCTAACCTTGACTGAATCCATTCTGACTCATCAATTCCTGACTCCTTCAGGATTCTTAGGGAAGGGATTTCAATTTCAATAGGCAATACTGCTTCCATCCCATAAACCAGTGAGTATGGAGTTGCCCCGGTCGAGGTTCTCACGGAAGTTCGGTATGCATGAAGAGCGTAGGGAAGCATATCATGCCAATCCCTATATGTGACCGTCATTTTCCGGATTATCCTCTTGAGGTTTTTGTTAGCGGCTTCCACCGCTCCATTCATCTGGGGACGGTACGGGGAGGAATTGAGATGCCGAATTTTGTACCGATCACATAGTTCCTGAATCTTCGGACCATTCAAGTTCTTGGCATTATCAGTGACAATTTCATTCGGGAGACCATGCCGACAGATGATATTACTTCTGAAAAATTTGAGAAACGTGTTCTGTGTGATGTGGGCGTATGACGTTGCTTCGACCCACTTGGAAAAATAGTCGATGGCCACGGGATGAATCGTGTCCATTGGATGCCTTAGGATTGATGGGACCAATCACATCGATGCCCCACATCGCGAAAGGCCATGGTGAGACAAGGTTGAACAACTTATGAGGTGGGACATTTATCGGATCGGCATAGATCTGACACTTATGGCACTTCCGAAAATACTCGATGCAATCCTTTTCCATTGTGGTCCAAAAATACCCACGTCGCATGATTTGCTTGGCCATCATGTGCCCATTGGCATGGGTGGCGCAGTTTCCTTCATGAGTTTCAAAGAGGATTTTCTTTGCCTCTTTTGCATCTACACATCTCAATAATTCGCCGTTGGAGTTCCTCTTGTATAGGGTTTCTCCACTGGGAAAGTACCCCAATGCTAATCTCTGAATCATCTTCTTTTCATTTTTGTTTGCTCCCAAAGGGAATTCTCTGGTTCTACAATAGACCAGGATGTCATGATACCAGGGCTTTCCATCGGGCTCTTCTTCAATCATGAAGCAATAAGCTGGCTCATCCCTTGCTTTGACCCTCAATGCTTGAGTTGTCTGCCCTTCTTCCATTTGAGCCATAACGGCCAGAGTAGCTAAAGCATCAGCAAATTGATTCTTGTCTCTGCTAAGATGAGTGAAAGAGATTTCTTCGAATTCCTTAATCAGCTCCAGTAAGTACTTCTGATATGGGATTAGCTTGGGATCCTTGGTTTGCCATTCTCCCTTGACTTGATAAATTATCAGAGCCGAGTCTCCGTACACTTCCAACTTTCTGATTTTCATTTCGATAGCTGCTTGTAGACCCATTACACAAGCTTCATACTCTGCGACATTGTTGGTACAGTCAAACCTTAACTTGACAGCTATCGGGAAGTGTTTTCCGTCCGGGGATACCAATACAGCTCCGATTCCATTTCCGGATAAATTGACTGCCCCATCAAAATACATTTCCCATACGTCGGTTGATCCTTCCTCTTCGCAGTCTACTTCATTAATATGCTCATCAGGGAACTCAAAATCCAGAGCTTCATAATCCTGGATGGGATTTTCTGCTAGGAGGTCAGCGATCACGCTACCTTTTACTGCTTTCCGGGTCATGTAGACTATATCATATTGGGAGAGTATAACCTGCCACTTGGCTATCCTTCCTGGCACGAATGGGCTCTCGAATACATACTTGATGGGATCCATCCACGGAGATGAGCCATGTCTTGTGATTCAACATGTAGTGTTTGAGGCGATTTGCTGTCCAGGCTAAAGCGCAGCAAGTCTTTTCTAAGGAAGAGTACCTTGATTCACAGTCGTTGAACTTCTTGCTTAGGTAATAAATGGCCCTCTCTTTTCGGCCGGTATCGTCATGTTGTCCCAAAACACATCCCATCGAGTTTTGCTGGACCGCCATATACAGGATCAAAGGCCTGTCCGCCACAGGTGGAACCAATACTGGTGGATTTGACAGATACTGCTTGATTTTCTCAAAAGCCTCTTGACAAACTGAATCCCATTGAGTAGAGTTGTTCTTCCGGAGTAGCTTAAAAATAGGCTCAGCTTTGGCAGTGAGATTAGAAATAAATCTTGAAATGTAGTTCAACTTTCCTAGAAAACTGCGCACCTCCCTTTCTGTCTTTGGGGATGGCATTTCTTGAATAGCTCGAACTTTGTCTGGATCTACTTCTATTCCTTTCTAAACACTATGAATCCCAACAACTTTCCCGATCTAGCTCCGAATATGCATTTGGCAGGGTTCAGTTTCAACCGGTATTTCCTGAGCCTTTCGAATACCCTCCTCATCACCTGAACGTGACTCTCTTCTCCCCGGGATTTGATGATCATATCATCCACATATACTTCCACTTCTCTATGCATCATGTCGTGGAATAATGTGACCATTGCGCATTGGTAAGTAGCCCCGGCATTCTTCAACCCGAAGGGCATGACCCGATAGCAAAATACCCCCCATTGGGTGATGAAAGCAGTTTTATCCTTGTCTTCCTCGTCCATTGGGATCTGATTATACCCTGATGCTCCATCTATGCACGAACATCTACCCAATCCCGCAGCATTGTCAACTAACACATCAATGTGGGGGAGAGGGAAATCGTCTTTCAAGCTAGCTTTATTAAGATCTCTGTAGTCAACGCACTTTTGAACTCTCGTCCTTCTTCATTCACGGACGACGTTAGCCACCCATTGGGGATATTTGACCACTTCGAGAACCCAAGTCATCTTGTTTCTTGACTTCATCCCGAACCTTAAGCAGTGTGTCGGGATTCATTCTTCTTAGTTTCTGCTTCACCGGAATTGTTCCTGGGATTAAGGGAATCTTGTGCGTCACTATCTGAGGGTCCAAACCCACCATATCATCGTAGTTCCAGGAGAATACATCGAGGAATTCCTTAAGCAGATTGATCATATCTCCTAATTCTTTACTCTCCACTACCTTAAGTTCCCTTTTTTCTTCTTCCGTGCCTAGGTTTATTGTGCGCGTTTCGTCTCCACAAGGCGCGAGGGAAGGTTCATCCTTTTCACTGTCTCCTTGTGTAAGGTCTTCCTCAGAATCACTTGAAGTAATGGCAGTTATGGGGATTTCAAAATTAACCAGAGGAATTTCTGAGTCTATTGGATTATTAGGTGTTAATTGATGAATGGTCCTGAATGAATAAAGAAGAGAACATGTTATAAGGATGGAATTAAAAGGAAAGAAAGAGAAGATTGGATTTAAAATGTGCTATCAATTCATTAATATTAATGCCATAAGAAAAGGTCCATTTACAGTATTACACTTGTCACCATGGACAAAGTGATCAAGTGTAGATAACCGAAGGTACTTTACTCGAGATTGAGTATAGGAATGTCCTCTGCTGTCCAGTTGTTCAGCTCTTGCCCCTCAGCCATTGGTGAGACCGGGACTTCATATAAGGAATCGAGTTGGATGACATCAATGGATGGTTCATCGGGCGATTCTTCTACCTCCGTCGGATTTTCAATGACCATCTTGGTGAAGACTTCCGTGATTCTCGGGACTACCTTCCTTTTTCCCATTTCCTGGTCGAACCTCTGATCCCGAAGTATTTTCCTCATCCAAAACCGCCCATCCACGAGGGCATCCTCCTCATATTCCAAACCACAACGACCTATCTTCTGAATAGCTGGTATAGGTTCGACAATCCCTTGTAATGTGGCGCCTAGGCCTTTACCCTCTTCATACCCGTTCTTTGACAGCACTTTGGCTACCATAGCCATAGCCCCCTCCTTCCCGGTATCTTGCAGTTCAAGGGCCTGGAAAGAACTCTCCAACGATTCCTCAGCTGCTTCCACATAAGGAAGTGATTGCGGCTTGGTGACCAGTATGGCCTCTTCGCCTCTTACAGTGATGATTTTGCCGTCCTTAATGTATTTAATCTTCTGGTGCAAAGTTGAAGGAACAGCATTCGCAGAATGGATCCATTGTGACACCCCTTACCCGTGTACAGTATACCCGAGTAAGTAATGCCACACGGTGTATCGGCACACTCTAATATACCTTACTTAATTTGTGTCATGCTTTTGAAATTAATTTATGAAATATGATTTATTTTAACCATTTATCAAAAGTATTATTTCATTTGAGGTTCCGAAGATTTTAAAGAAAATCCGGCGGAGTACCGGCTAAAAATGGAGAAAACAGTTCTTCGGAACCTGTTAAAAACACTTTCAATATACAATTTCATTCATTCTCAACTCCAATATCATCCATAAAACTCAATATCAATATCTCAGTAATTTGTCAATTTCAGGTCTCAACAACCTTTTCATTTTTCAAAACATCCCTTTCTCAGGGTTCTCATACATAAACAACGATTAAATATTCAAATTAATACCATACATAACCATAAATCTTTATTATTTACATGAACCTCAAAATACATTACATAAATCCTAAATACATATGAGAAAATAAAAAGTTAATTACAAGATGACAAAATGGCATCTAGTGTCCTACCAATGCACTGCAGGTGACGAGGTGACACAGACACTGAGCAGAACTGTCAGATGGACCCACCCAGTCTTTGGTCTACTGGGCTCACGATCGGGATCTCCAGTTCCTACGCTGCGGCAAAAGCAACGCGCTAAGCAATAATGCTTAGTGGTGCAATAATAAAATAAAAGAAAATAGCAGATATAAATATGTATTGCATGTGCATGTTTTGTTTGTCATGTATTTGTATATTCATTCCTTTATTTCTTCTACGTTGCTCATTTTCATTCATTTGCTGCCCAAGTAACCTACACTAGACGATCGATCGATAACGGGTAACCGCACTGGTACCTAGTACCTCGGCCGTCACACCATCGGTCACATATGTATCTCCGGCAGTGTAACAGCTAACAAGTCAGAATAATATCAGGCACAAGGCCAAGTCTCAATGCAAAGTCAGAATGGCTAAAAGCCATGAAATCACAGAATGGCATTTTTGCCATGTGCAGTACTGCTAACTGAACCCTATTGGCATGCCAAACTATCCAAACCAATCTTGTTAGGTATACTAGGGCATTTGAAACTCTTAAATTCGTCAATTTGTGAATTTCAACTTTTTTGGTGTTACTATTCATCATTGGTCAACAAAAATGTTGACTTTTAGAATAAAAATGTGTACATCAACTTTGGCACTCCCAACATACCACATTTGGTGTTTAAAACTTGTTGGCATTAAGTGTTTTTGCAATTTCAAAGTGCAACCCACACTAGCAGAAAATTTCAGTTTTGGTGCCCTAACTTCACTGTTCCATTGGGCACTGTTACTGTTGGAATTTGAAGAAATGTAAAACATGAAAGTTGTTCCTTATTTTGTCTAGTTGAATTTCCTTTTTTGAATCACTCCATTTGGAGTTTTGTAGCTCCAGATATGGCTCAAAAACCCAAGCTGCCCGGATATGCAGTCTGCAGAATTTTACCATATCTACAGTGCATGAACAGTGACTTGAGTCACTTGGTTGAATGGGTTCTGGCCATAATTTGGGGTAGGTTCCTTCATGAAAGTTGTTTGTCTATGTCTTGACTTGTTGCTGTAAAAATTTCAGACCAATTGACCAAATCTACAGTGACTTATGGCCAAATGAACAGTTACTGTTCATTTGGCAAATTCTGCAGAATTCAGTTTCAGGGTTCCGGATTGTGGCTGAGTTTTGACCCTTTTGCTTTGGTCTTTTGGGCATGGTTTCTTCAGCAAAAATGTGCCATTATAAGCCTAGTTTCATGTCCAATTGGCCAAACATCAATTGGACAAGCACAGCCCAAGTTATGGCTGTGCAAAGGGACTGAAATTTCAGTCCCTATGCTGCTGTCCATAGGGCAGCCTGCAACCTCTCCTTGCCATAATATTTTTCAGTCCCATTTATGGTTAACACATCTAAAATGGTCACTAATTGACCATTACAATGTGCCCTAACAATTCCCTAAGCCAAATCAATTTTCACCTTTCCTAAACCCTAATTCAATTCCATGTTTTATACAATTTACTTTAGTTAGCTTTTAATTCATTATGCTTGTGTTTATAAACTTCTAACATGATTCTAGCTCACTTCAAGCTCATCAAAACACTCCTACATATTCCTTTTCTAGGGCAGCCAACATTCAAGAGCTCATACACATAGGTTTTTATTCATTTAAATTACAAGTCTCACTAAATTTCAAGTCCAAAATCATGAAATTTAAAAGTTTTATGTTTATAGTTGCACTAACCTCTTTGCTCAACTTATTGAGCTTGTGAAAACTCAAGAATTCCTCCTCTTTGTGGCTGCCTAGAGCTTGCTTAGGGTGTATAGGTTAATTTTTGTGAAGATAACTTAGGGTTTTGGGGTGAGGGTTGAGAGATCTTCAAGCTTGAGTGAGGAAGAACAATGGAGGTTTGCTTCTTGGCTATGGTGTGGCTGAAATGGAGAAGGAGATGGCTGCCCACGTTTTTGGTCTTCTTTTGGTCTTTATTTAGTCTTATTTATCTATTTTATTTGTTGGTTAAATGGGTGCTTAAGTGTGATTGGTTGGAAATTACAAATGACATCACATTGATGTCATAAATTGCATTTTATTGCATTTTATTGCATTTTTCTTTTCTTTCCTCCACTACTCATTTTCAATTTAATTTCTAGCAATGTTTCTTCATATTTTTTTTCATATTAATTATTTACTCAACTGGACAAGTCGGCCAAAAATCACCTCGGAAGGCGAAATGACCAAAATGCCCTCCGTTTGGCTTAACGGGTCAAAATTGTCTGTACCGATAGAAAAATTTTTCTAGGTATTTTCTTGGCATTCTAATGCCATAGGAACCTCAATTACCCTTCTCTGGAGTCCCAAAAATTATTTTATAATTTTTCCCCCGGGTTTAGGGCTCCTCGTTAGAATCAAGAACTTCCTCCTGCTACCCATCGCTGGGCACCTACTGCTTTGCTTGGTTGTATTTTATTTCTAAAATTTTTACTAAATTTTTCTTATTAATATTTGGGTTAATTTTTGGTTCCTGACTTTAATTTAAATATTTTTCTGGACATTCTAGCTGTCCGGACCGACACCGGTCACCGGAACAGTAGGATGTACGGAGTAGTTACCGGGAGGGTGTTACAACTCTTCCCCTCTTATTTAAATTTCGTCCTCGAAATTTACCTGACTTAAGTAATCGGGGAGTTACTACCTCCTTGTTTCTTCACTTCCTTGTATTGCCTCATCAGTGTCTGGGTTTGGCTCTTCCTGAGCTTCCATTGCATATACTTGTGGTGCCACCCTGACTTCGGGCTTTTCAACTGTCTCAGAAACAATCTTCTGTGAAATATCAGCCGTTTCTGCTCTACCCGATCTTTTACCCCTTTGAACTACAAGGAAGGTCTATCAACTTGTACCGAGCTATTGAACCACTCCTCCGAGGGCAATCTCTTATGAAATGATCCGCACCCACACTTGAAACACTTCCCGCCAATGACACTCCCCTCTATGTCTTCTGCCACAATGCATACATTCAGGCGCTGGGGTTGATCCCCTTGTTATTGCGCCCGGAGAACTAGCTATAGACATTCCAATCTGGCCTTTGTGGCCCTGTGTCTGATCTTGTGAACCAGAACCCTTAAACTTCTTACTATCAGTCGGTATGCTTGACTGTCCTGGTCCAAATTCCCTTTTACGCTGCCTATCTTTCCTATTTTGTTCATTTATTCTCACTTTCTCCACTTTTAATGCAGCTTCCACTAACTTGGTAAATTCCGTGATTCCCAGGGCAGTGAGCTGGATCTTGATGTTGTCATTTAGTCCCTCTTCGAATCTCTTACACCTTTCAGCTTCATTAGGGACTATCTCCCTTCCATAGCGGCTTAATCGGACGAATTCTTTCTCATACTCGGCCACTGACAACTGTCTCTGCCTTAGGTTAATGAATTCTCTTCTTCTCTCTTCCAAATATACAGTACCCACATACTTCTTCTTGAATTCAGAGAGAAAGAAATCCCATGTCATAACTTCTGGCTGCACTTCACTGGATACCGTGTCCCACCACTCATAAGCATCATCTTGCAACAAGGATATAGCAGCTTCCAGGTTTTGCTCTGGAGTGCAGTGGAGCTGTTTTAGTACTCGCCTGCCTGCTCAACCAGCTTCTACCGCAACAGAGTCATCTTCTCTCTTGCCATAGAAGTCCACACTCCAAACTTCCTTAACCTTTCCGTGTGATTTACTGCGTGGAGCCGGTGGTGGCGGTGGTGCCTGGCATTACTCCACCATCCGTCTAAAGAAGTCGGCCATTTGTTGGAACATGGCTCGTGGAGGCCGAAAGGTGCTCGCCGAGCCGGGTGGAGCAGATTCTCTCATGCCCCAGCCTCACCGCCGCAGTGGAGCATGACTCTCCACTTCCTCCTCAACGGCTCTCTGAGATGAAGGATCCATATCCTATTCAAAATAAGAAAGATAAACAGATCTGCGTTAGTGTCACCTCGACTCTTACAAATGCAATGCATGGTATGGACTCAATCTAGGCCCAGAAACGCCTAAACCGTGCTCTGATACCACTAAATGTGACACCCCTTACCCGTGTACAGTATACCCGAGTAAGTAATGCCACACGGTGTATCGGCACACTCTAATATACCTTACTTAATTTGTGTCATGCTTTTGAAATTAATTTATGAAATATGATTTATTTTAACCATTTATCAAAAGTATTATTTCATTTGAGGTTCCGAAGATTTTAAAGAAAATCCGGCGGAGTACCGGCTAAAAATGGAGAAAACAGTTCTTCGGAACCTGTTAAAAACACTTTCAATATACAATTTCATTCATTCTCAACTCCAATATCATCCATAAAACTCAATATCAATATCTCAGTAATTTGTCAATTTCAGGTCTCAACAACCTTTTCATTTTTCAAAACATCCCTTTCTCAGGGTTCTCATACATAAACAATGATTAAATATTCAAATTAATACCATACATAACCATAAATCTTTATTATTTACATGAACCTCAAAATACATTACATAAATCCTAAATACATATGAGAAAATAAAAAGTTAATTACAAGATGACAAAATGGCATCTAGTGTCCTACCAATGCAATCGCAGTGACGAGGTGACACGCATAATCGAAAGTAATCGCCGATGGACCCACCCAGTCTTTGGTCTACTGGGCTCACGATCGGGATCTCCAGTACCTACGCGTGGCAAAAGCAACGCGCTAAGCAATAATGCTTAGTGGTGCAATAATAAAATAAAAGAAAATAGCAGATATAAATATGTATTGCATGTGCATGTTTTGTTTGTCATGTATTTGTATATTCATTCCTTTATTTCTTCTACGTTGCTCATTTTCATTCATTTGGTTGCCCAAGTAACCTACACTAGACGACTGGACTGGATAACGGGTAAACTGGCACTGGGTACCTAGTACCTCGGGCCGTCACACCATCGGTCACATATGTATCTCCAGGCAAATGTAACAGCTAACAAGTCAGAATAATATCGTGCACAAGGAAAAGTCTAAATGCAAAGTCAGAATGGCTAAAAGCCATGAAATCACAGAATGGCATTTTTGCCATGTGCAGTACTGCTAACTGAACCCTATTGGCATGCCAAACTATCCAAACCAATCTTGTTAGGTATACTAGGGCATTTGAAACTCTTAAATTCGTCAATTTGTGAATTTCAACTTTTTTGGTGTTACTATTCATCATTGGTCAACAAAAATGTTGACTTTTAGAATAAAAATGTGTACATCAACTTTGGCACTCCCAACATACCACATTTGGTGTTTAAAACTTGTTGGCATTAAGTGTTTTTGCAATTTCAAAGTGCAACCCACACTAGCAGAAAATTTCAGTTTTGGTGCCCTAACTTCACTGTTCCATTGGGCACTGTTACTGTTGGAATTTGAAGAAATGTAAAACATGAAAGTTGTTCCTTATTTTGTCTAGTTGAATTTCCTTTTTTGAATCACTCCATTTGGAGTTTTGTAGCTCCAGATATGGCTCAAAAACCCAAGCTGCCCGGATATGCAGTCTGCAGAATTTTACCATATCTACAGTGCATGAACAGTGACTTGAGTCACTTGGTTGAATGGGTTCTGGCCATAATTTGGGGTAGGTTCCTTCATGAAAGTTGTTTGTCTATGTCTTGACTTGTTGCTGTAAAAATTTCAGACCAATTGACCAAATCTACAGTGACTTATGGCCAAATGAACAGTTACTGTTCATTTGGCAAATTCTGCAGAATTCAGTTTCAGGGTTCCGGATTGTGGCTGAGTTTTGACCCTTTTGCTTTGGTCTTTTGGGCATGGTTTCTTCAGCAAAAATGTGCCATTATAAGCCTAGTTTCATGTCCAATTGGCCAAACATCAATTGGACAAGCACAGCCCAAGTTATGGCTGTGCAAAGGGACTGAAATTTCAGTCCCTATGCTGCTGTCCATAGGGCAGCCTGCAACCTCTCCTTGCCATAATATTTTTCAGTCCCATTTATGGTTAACACATCTAAAATGGTCACTAATTGACCATTACAATGTGCCCTAACAATTCCCTAAGCCAAATCAATTTTCACCTTTCCTAAACCCTAATTCAATTCCATGTTTTATACAATTTACTTTAGTTAGCTTTTAATTCATTATGCTTGTGTTTATAAACTTCTAACATGATTCTAGCTCACTTCAAGCTCATCAAAACACTCCTACATATTCCTTTTCTAGGGCAGCCAACATTCAAGAGCTCATACACATAGGTTTTTATTCATTTAAATTACAAGTCTCACTAAATTTCAAGTCCAAAATCATGAAATTTAAAAGTTTTATGTTTATAGTTGCACTAACCTCTTTGCTCAACTTATTGAGCTTGTGAAAACTCAAGAATTCCTCCTCTTTGTGGCTGCCTAGAGCTTGCTTAGGGTGTATAGGTTAATTTTTGTGAAGATAACTTAGGGTTTTGGGGTGAGGGTTGAGAGATCTTCAAGCTTGAGTGAGGAAGAACAATGGAGGTTTGCTTCTTGGCTATGGTGTGGCTGAAATGGAGAAGGAGATGGCTGCCCACGTTTTTGGTCTTCTTTTGGTCTTTATTTAGTCTTATTTATCTATTTTATTTGTTGGTTAAATGGGTGCTTAAGTGTGATTGGTTGGAAATTACAAATGACATCACATTGATGTCATAAATTGCATTTTATTGCATTTTTCTTTTCTTTCCTCCACTACTCATTTTCAATTTAATTTCTAGCAATGTTTCTTCATATTTTTTTTCATATTAATTATTTACTCAACTGGACAAGTCGGCCAAAAATCACCTCGGAAGGCGAAATGACCAAAATGCCCTCCGTTTGGCTTAACGGGTCAAAATTGTCTGTACCGATAGAAAAATTTTTCTAGGTATTTTCTTGGCATTCTAATGCCATAGGAACCTCAATTACCCTTCTCTGGAGTCCCAAAAATTATTTTATAATTTTTCCCCCGGGTCTAGGGCTCCTCGTTATAGAACCGCAACTTCCTCCTGCTACCCATCGCTGGGCACCTACTGCTTTGCTTGGTTGTATTTTATTTCTAAAATTTTTACTAAATTTTTCTTATTAATATTTGGGTTAATTTTTGGTTCCTGACTTTAATTTAAATATTTTTCTGGACATTCTAGCTGTCCGGACCGACACCGGTCACCGGAACAGTAGGATGTACGGAGTAGTTACCGGGAGGGTGTTACATCCATGGCCTTCCCAACAGCATAGTGTAGGCAGGCTCAATGTTCATCACTTGGAATGTAACGCTGAAAGTGCATGCGCTAATCTGAAGCGGCAAGTCAATATCTCCCAACACTTCTCTTCTAGTACCGTCGAAGGCTCTCACCACCATGGTACTTTGACGTATGTCCGATTGGTCAACTGGCAACCTAGCCAAAGTAGCGCTAGGCAGTACATTGAGGGCTGATCCATTATCGATGAGAACCTTGGCCACTATGCAGCCCTTACATTTGACAGTTACATGCAGAGCCTTATTGTGCCCTATGCCTGCAGGGTCTATCTCGTCCTCCGAGAAAGTAATGAAACTGGACGCCTGTATTTGTCCCACTATCTTTTTAAACTGCCCCGGTGTGATGTCGGGGTTCACAAAGGCTTGATCCAGGATTCTCTGCAAGGCTTGTCGGTGGACTTCCGAGCTCAGGATCAGTGATAACAGTGAAATTCGGGCAGGTGTCTTCCTCAATTGCTCCATTACATCATACTCACTTTGTTTCATTATTTGGAGCAGTAGTTCTTCCTCTTCTTTATGTTCAGTAGGCTCTACTTCCCCTGCTTTCTCAACCTCCTCTTCTGTATTTTTTGAAGACTCTCCCATTTTTACTTTCCCTTTCCTCTTTTCTCTTTCTTCGTTCCCGTAACACCTCCCACTTCGAGTTATAAACTCAACTTCTTGCTCAGGTGGAGAGGACTTTGTTGCGATAATGGGCCGAGAACTGGTTTGGGGAGTAATGTTGCTGGTAGGTCCAGCATAAGTCATTCTGAAATGCTCGTGAGGAGCGAAACATGGTTTTGGTGGTGCCGGAGGTGAGGCGAGACTGGGAGTGGATGTACTGCTTGACGCATCCTGAGTGAAAACTTGGAAGTTATAGTTCCAAGGGACAGCGTGAGTATTGGTGATGGGGAGCTGGGGTGGAGTTTGGATAACCGTTACTGGTGGTGAGGCTACCGGGGGTGAGAAGGTGATTCTGGGCTTGGAGGTAGAAGCAGTTTGGCTGAACCTAGTGGTGTTCACTCCCTCTTCCGTCTTTGACCTCTTCTGATATCTCAGAACCTTGAGAGACAATAAGTTCCGGACCTCTTGCCTGAACCCCTCACAATCTCGCAGCTCATGGTCAGCTGCCCCTCCATGATAAGGACACTCCGTACTCTTTTCGGATCCCGCTATCTGAGGGCAAAGGTAGCCCTCCCTTATTGCTACAGTAAAAATCTCCTCAAAGTGAGGGACCAGCTCGTCTACTTCCAGTGTTGGTTCTTCTCCATTAGACTCTATCATATTTATACTACTGCCCGCATTATGGTTAGGCAGTGGGTTTGAGGTAACGTTGGGGAGGGAACCATTTCCCTCGACCTTCAACCACCCGTTTCGGATTAAAGCGTGCACTCTCCCTCTGAGTGCCCCGCAGTTATCAGTTGAATGCCCTTGTGCCCCTCCGTGATACTCACACCGGGCAGTGGCATCATACCACCTGGGATATGGCGACTGGATCGGGTCTAAGGGGACTTGTACGATTTGGTTTATACCGACAAGGTATCGGTATATTTCACTGAGAGGAAGGGGAAGAGGTGGATCAGGGTTCCTTGGAGGTCTCGGGTTGTTTTGTGGTGGTCTTGGTTGAGCTGGAGGAGGAGGTGGTCTTGGTTGGAAATTTGTAGGTGGGGCGTATTGTGGGCGTGGTTGTGGATAATTAGGGAAAGAAGGTGGAATGTTTGCGATGGTTTGGCCATGAGAGGGAGGATATGGCCGGTAGTTATTTTGGGGAAACTGGGAGTAATTATTCTGACGGGTGATAGAGTGTACATCACCCTCCTTCTTCTTGCCAAAGCTGGCAGTCTTCTTTACAGGGTTCTCAGCCAACTCCTGTAGTCTTCCTATTCTCAGATTAGCTTCAATTCTCTCACCAGCTTGGATGATATCTGAGAAGCTGTTGGAGGTATTGCCAATCATCAGGTTGAAGTAGGGAGCCTTCAATGTTTCGATGAATAGGGAGCAGAGTTCATTGTCGGTCACCGGAGGATATACTTCTGCAGCCTTCTCCCTCCATCGTTGGGCATACTGCTTGAAACCTTCCCGGTCTTTCTGCACTGTGCTCCGAGGTCCCTCCTTGTGGGTGCCGCATCACAATTGAATTTGTACTGCTTTAGAAAGGTATCGGCTAAATCCTTCCAGGAGTGCAGCTTGCTCCTGTCCAATTGTATGCACCATCTCGTAGCCGCTCCGAGAGGCTCGTGAAAGAAGTGAATGAGAAGTCTATCGCCTTCGTTAAGGCGGACATTTTGGCAATGTAGGTTGCCGTGTGGATGCGGATCCGAAGTTTCCTGTATTTGTCGAAATCCGGAACCTTGAATTTGGGTGGTACCACCACATCTGGCACCAATCTCAGTGATGCCACATCCACAGAGCCATACATATTCAGACCTTCAATTGCTCTTAATCTTTCCTCTAGAGCAGACAGTTTCTCACTTTCTTTTGACTTATTTTCCACTCCCACTGCCTGGGATATTCCCCCAGCTGGGAGATGAGGGGTGAAGTGAATTAGAGGGATTGAATTCGAAGGATAAGGGTCGGTGTTTGGATTGGTCGGGTAATGAGAGTAAGGGAGGTCATTATTTGTGGTAACCGGATTGACAGTGATTGTCGGGTCCGGGATAGGGGACTGAAAGGTAAAAGAAGTTGAAGCTTGATGAGGATCATTTGTTATAGGAGGCGGAGGAGGTAATGGTGGGCTAGGCTCTGAGGTAGGTTTATTCTGAGACATTTCCTTCATTAGCCTCATAATTTCAGAAAGCTGATCCTTCAACTCGGAGACCTGCCCCTGTAGGTTTTGTACTTGCTCCTGATTTTCCATTATCTTCTTTGTTCGAGATCTCGTTAAGTACACTCGCTGGGGTTGAACCGTGTGCTTGGTCAGACTTGCGTTGTTAGAAGCAATATTGATTTCCTGTAAGGAGTAAAAAAAGAAAATTTTAAATAAACTTCGAATTTTGCAAAGAAACTAAAAGTCCTGGTCTGGACGAAGGATACAGTGGCATTTGAGAGCCAGGTTGAAATCTGTAAAAAGGATAATCGTCTCAGCTTTATCATGGCATCGTTCGATAGTCTGACCGTGAATGACGGGATTGAATGCGCATTTATGATACCTGTTCATATGGCGCATTTCAATTTTTCACATAACCCTAGCGAGGAAGTTCCTACGGGAATCATACTATTCATTCACAAATTTTGCTAAACACTGGTCCAAAAATCACTTCATTAACTGAGTAATTTGTACATCGTATCTTTTACATTGGCCTAAGCTCTGGAAGGTTCTTTATAATAAGATGACATTTTCTGAGATACTCATATAACCTTTCTTCTTGCTTGGCGGGGTCAAATGCTTTCGTATGCACTCGGATTCTGTAATAATTCTTGTTTTCCCCGTGCTATCGTTCTTTCCAGCTGGTCCACATTCTCTTTCAACTCTTGATAGAGAGCAGTTTGTTTTTCCTTTTCCTTTCTTTCCTTAGTACACTCTTTCAAGATATCGTCGATGAGTTGTGCCTGTCCTTTCAATTCGAGCTTCTTCTTTTTGTTTTCTTGCTTATATTCTTCAACGAGTACCTCTTGGTATTTCATCTTTTCCTGAAGCTTATTATTCTGCACTTTCATCTCTTTTACCTCAGCTTGGAGAGTCTCTTTCCCTTTCCCACTGCACTCTTGCTCCTCGATCCCCATCCTTTCGGCCCTTACCTCTTCCTTAAGTCTTCTTACTTTCCTTTTAAGTTTCTGTTGGTCCTTGGTGACTTATTTGTTCCTGCAGCTGTGAGTTCTCGTGATAGCCTCTCGTAGTGAGTCATCCAGATGGCCATTCGTTTCTTCTAATAGGACATCTCGGAGCGGGTTACTGTCTTCGAATTTCACAGTTGAATGTTCTCGATCCCTGTCAGCTCTCCATTTAAGATAATCGCCCGAGGTGCTTGGGCCCTTAGGCGATCTCTCCATCAGAGTGACGTTTTCCCACGATTTGCGAGCCTTTTTCAACCCTTCTTCTCCTTTGAGCTCGTGGTAGAAGCGACCTTGGTGGTATTCTTCAACGTTGATCACAGACTGTGTTGAGCCGAACTGCCTCATTACCAATGCCGGAGTGTAACTTGTGTATCCGGTTACTCCGATCAGGGACACCGACTGAATACCCCCTGTACCGATCAAA
Source organism: Hevea brasiliensis (assembly GCF_030052815.1). NCBI lineage: Eukaryota > Viridiplantae > Streptophyta > Magnoliopsida > Malpighiales > Euphorbiaceae > Hevea > Hevea brasiliensis. Next base: position 35,831,699 of record NC_079507.1, on the reverse strand, counting down.
ACGGGTTGGCTTGACGTCCACAGCTTCCTCCAACAGTAATCATGGCTATTGAAACTCAAAATCTGTTCCCACCACTGTTTTTCATTCTTACGGCTGATCACTAATCGGATCATCTTCTCAATGGGAGGCTGGTCAAGGTACCAAGTCAATCCTTTTGTCTCCACAGGACACATGTGACTGATAATCCAGAGGTATAACAGTTGAGAACAACACTTAAGGGATCCTCTGCCCTGTTGTCTGCAGTAGGTAAGGGTTAATAAAGTATCCGCAAGGATTGCAGGAAATGGATTAATCTGCTGCCTTTCCACCGTCCAGAATACTTCCACCGCGTTGCAAGTTATGATTCCCAATGGTCCCGGGAACAGAATCAGACCGTAGATTCCCAAAGCGAGAGCTACTGAAACCCGGTCCCACTGTTTCTCATGGAGGCATTGATCTAAACATTTCTGGAGATATGTCCAATACCAACCATGTGTTTTTCCTTTGGCCGTTTCTTTGGACTTTACTTCTTCTGGGGGAGAACCCAACATATGTGCCAACCGTTTCCAGGTTTGCCTATGCTCGAGGTGTAAGTAGATCCGGCTCTGCAATGAGTATGGGATCCCCAGCAATGCCTGATATTCTTCCATAGTGGGGACCGTATCAATGTCATTGAAAGAGAATACCCCGTACTTAGGATTCCAAGCCGACAACATGGCTTTTAATGCCGGGATTTGGACCTTGACTTGCATTAAGGTTGCAATCCTCCCGTACTTCTCTTCAAAACGTACCTTGGCCTGATCGGGAAGCGACCTCCATCCGTTAGACAGACCCTCTAGGCTGTTCATTCTGACCTCTATTTTATTCAGATCCAGCGAAGGTAGCGAGCTAGCAGGTGCCTCGGAAGCATCATTTTGCGAGGGTACCGGATTATGAGCTGATTTGGACCAAAGTTTAGCATTCTGAACCTTTTCTGCCGACTGACTCGAGGATGCCATGATATAAATGATGCCTATCCTTTTACAGACTCTTGGTTTGGTAACGCCTGCGGAAAAATTCGTTAGCAAGATAAATTGGGGTAATTTTGAATCATACTGTTGACAAGGTGACACATACACATTTATCGAAGTAGGAAAATGTGTAGGTGTTCCAGTAGAATTCAAGATTACCCTTATAAGATGAACAAAAGGAAATCAAAGCAGAGTAAGGTAAGAGTAAACATGTCTCTTTTGTCCTATAATAGGAGACTCGATCTGGGATAAGCGCTACCTATTTGGGATAGTTCTATCTTATAAGGTAGCTTACTACGGCTTTCAGCTATCGTGATAGTTAAGCTCAGGATCTAATTTTCTAATAGCCACAGGTTCCCAAATTGCCCCTACTGTAAACAGTAGAGCCCCATTCTATCCCCATGATATTTTCGGGAAAATTCCACGGATATCACGGTAAATAGAACGAGTTTCAATTTGAGCAGAAGCCTTCACGGATACTAACGGGGTAAAACCCACGGGTACCGCTACATGACCCCCTCCTACTTTCCTAAAAGGGTAAGAAAGCCCGGGTTAGGACCATAGTGTGTGAGGACATTGTGTAAGTGTTCAGTGTGTGAAGGGACACCTTTACCTCTTCCCAATTCGGGGGATTTTATTTTTTCATTTTTCCCCTTTTTTGAAACGAAGAGCACTGTGAGGATAGGACAGGTAAAACAAACAAAATAGTTAGTAGCAATAATAATTAACGCATACAACATCGCCGAATGAGCCTATCTAACTATAATTTGATCGGGCAAAATTTGATCGGACAAAATTAAATCTACTTTTGGACCACTAGACCGGGATATAATCCCCAGTGGAGTCGCCAAGCTGTCGCAATGGATTTTGCGGTCGCCTGGACGATCACTCACCGAAGTGGGAAAGAGTGAGGAGTCGCCACCTTAGTTTTGAGGGAAACTAAAGAAAACCATTTGAGAAGTTAAATTAAAAATGAAACCACTTCAAAACAGAGATTCTAAGTTCGGGGTCCGTAAACGGGTGGGGAAGGTGTTAGGCACCCCACCTCGTCCCTTAATAAGGGTAAGTAGATTTAATTCTGCGTCCTTTATAAATTAGTTAGGAAGGCTTAGACGGCAATGTTAATCCTTTTGGTAGAAGGAATATTTGATTTTTCACTAAATTTGGATCACCCAGATACATAAGTAAATGAGACAACCTTAGTGAACGGGTGTGAGAATCGGATAAGAACTCTCCTCCGATCTCTTTTAAGTTGTTTATTAAAATTTTGAGGGGAGACCGGATAAGAACCCTCCTCCGATCTCCTTTAGAGTTATTTATTAAAATTTTGGGGGGAGACCGGATAAGAACCCTCCTCCGATCTCTTTTAAGTTATTTATTAAAATTTTGAGGGGAGACCGGATAAGAACCCTCCTCCGATCTCCTTTAGAGTTATTTATTAATGTTTTGAGTTGAGACCGGATAAGAACTCTCCTCCGATCCCTATTTAATGTTTATTAAAATTTTGAAAGGAGACCGGATAAGAACTCTCCTCCGATCTCGTTTTACGTTTATTAAAATTTTGGATTGAGACTGGACAAGAACCCTCTTCCGATTTCTTTCAGATTAACAGGAGCCTGGAAGGGATTTCTCCGATCTCCCGGATTTTTAATTTCAACTACATGACATAAGAACCTAAAGCTAAGGATTCTGGCGTTCTAAGATGCTGGGGATAAGGCTTCTCGATACCTTTTGACTAGATAGGGAAAACTAGACTTGATTTACCGACCTTCCATGCGTTCATTTTACCAATATCTATTAATGACCGATCTACTCTGTTTCGTTTACTTTGGTCTTATTCCACTTTATGACATCTTTGTCGAATTGCTGTTTACGTCGGCCTAATAGTTTGGCTATCTTCCTGACGTGTTATTCATGTTCTCTCTTTTAAAAGAGACCCCTAAGTTGCAGTTACCTACGTTTACCCAACCATTTACATATTACTAGGAGTTAGAAAACTTGCTTTCAGAAATGACGGAGATCAATAAAATGAACTGATCACTAAAAGATGATTTGAGAGTGACTTTCTTTGGGGATTGCTTGTGCAGAAGTGACCTTGAAGAAAATAGTAGACGTAAGAAGAACAAGGAAAATGCGGAAAATAAACGTAGATACTTAATAAAACAGTAGCATGAACTCTTACAATAACATTTTTCTTGGGTTCTCTTGTACAAAATAACCTTGAAGAAAGTTGCGGATGTATGAAGAACAAAGAAAGTGTGGAAAATAACGTAAACAGCAATATGGACTCTTACCTGTGAGGAACCGGCTCTAATAAAATAGTTATGGAGTGGCAAACAGGGATAAGACAGTGGACCGATTAGCCTGAGGGCGGTGTTCTTCGTGAACTGGAGAGTACTTAGCTAAAATGCAATCAGATCAAAAGAAACGAGTGATATTGAGATTGGACAGTGAAAACAGAGATAATAAAAGGCAGAAAGTGAGAGTATGACCAGATAATGAACAAACTGGAAATGTAGAATTCCAGTATTCAGAATCTCTTCAAGAAAACACTTCAGAAAACTAGTTTCAAAAGTCTTTTTGCTCGATACTTCTAAATAGCAGAGTAACAAACTAAATGAACTTTCAGAGTTCCTCTGCTATAATAACAACCTCTTGTCTATTTTTCCGTCCCTCCCTTGAACAATTTTTATTCAGGTATTTATAGGAATCGGGTTCTCTTCGTGAAGGGTCAGGATTGATTTTGAGGAAGATGGAGGGTCAAGATTTTGAAGGACATGATCGGAGGTTCAGGAATTAAAGAGAATCAAAATGAATGGTTGAGATCACTCTTCATAATATTTGTCCTTTTCTTCTTTCCATCCGACGGTCCCAAATTTCCTTGTCCGGAACGATCTGAGGGCTAAGAGCGAAAGACGCTGGTATTGTCGTCTTCTCTATTGATCTAAGGGTTCCGGGTTTGTCCTTCAGGCCAACGAAGCTGCTCAGGTCGCCCAACTCATCGAAGAGCTTAAGGAGAAAGACGAGGAGCTTAAGGCGAAGGATGTGGAGCTTAAGGAGAAAGACGAAGAGATGGTGACAGGGATAACCGGAGCCTATGTGAATGCTCACAAGGACCTCTTGGCCGAACTCCAAAAGCGCTAACCTGAAGAGGACTTCTCCTGGATGGACGACCTGGCTCCCGAGGGCGACGGCGAAGATAGTGAGGAGGAAGCCGAACCAGAGGGAGAGAGAGTGAGCGAGCCAAATGTAGATCAGGCTGGGGGTGATCCCCCAGCCGAATAACTTGTACAAATTATGATATGAAATGAAATGCCTCTTTGTTCAATGAATGGTTGTGATCGGAAAATTTTAAACCATTGTTTGTCTGAGTATTTGATTGTATGAGCACAGCAAATCGAAAACTAAATGCGATTATTATTCTAAGTATAAGAGATCGGAAAGTACTTTAAGCATGAGATCGGTAGGGAAGAAATGCTGAACGGAACTTGATTGAAAATTTAACTCGAACACTTAAGATCTGAATCCTCATTAAATCGAACCAAAACTTTAGCTCTTAAACTTTTGGAAAGGAGGTCGGTAATAAAGCAGGTAGGAAAAGATCTATTGCCAGTTCATTTTATCAACAGAGATCAGGAATATACTCGACAGGTCCGGAAATTCGACAGCGGGTTTGAGAGTTCGGTAAATGTTTTGAGAGATCGGCGGAGCTTTGACGAATGTAAGGACTTAGCGTTGATTCAATTCCTTTTAAGGAGAGATCGGAATAATGACTACCTATCAAAGAAGGATCGGAAATGTAATTAACTGTCCAGAGGAGACTTAGTACCAGAGATCGGCTTCAAAGTTTTATTGATTTTGGGGATCGGCCAAAATATGGTGTCGACAATGAGTAGTGGAGAAAAGAAAGGAAAATGGGAAAAAGACTTATTTATGACATCATTGTGATGTCATTTAAAATTTTCCACCAATCACACTTAAGCAACTAATTGACTAACAAATAAAAGAGACTAAAAGAAGACTAAAATAACAAAAATTGCAGCAGCCATCTCCCTCCCCAAAAGCCAGCCGAAACATGCCCTAGACACCTCCATTGATTTTTTTTCAATCAAGCTTAATTTCTCCCTTTGTTACACCACTAAACCCTAACCGCTTTCATTAAACCTTGACCATATCTCTTGGGGAAGCTTTTGCAGCCAAGAAGAAGAAGGAAAGTGAAGTTTTGAGCTTGGGAAAAATCTCCCTACAAGAGGTTAGTGCATATATGTAGTTAAAACTCATTAATTCCATGATTGAGGCTTGTAATGGATGAGAAATTGTGAAATAAATGAAACAAGTTCATGTGCATGTCCACCATAGAATTCGGCAGCCCTAATAGAGGAATGGTTTTGATTGTTTTAATGGACTTAAAGTGAGCTAGAAATGGTGTTTAAGGTATGAATATGCATGGATGTTGAACTAGTGTGCTAATTGAGGTTTATGGATAAATTGAGTTGGACATTAGGGTTTTGAGAAGTGAAACTTTGACTTGGCTTATGAAACTGTTAAAGAACACTCTAATGGTCAATTAGTGACCATTTGAGGTATGTTGACCATAAATTGGACTGAAAAATGGCTTGGCAAAGAGAATGACTATGCTGCCTAAAGACAGCAGAATGGGGACTGAGAATCTAGTCCAATTACACAGCCATAACTTTGGCTGTGTTGGTCCAATTGGTGTTTGGCCAATTGGACATGAAACTAGGCTTATAATGGCACATTTTTGCTGAAGAAACCATGCCCAAAAGACCAAAGCAAGAGGACCAAAACTTGGCCCCAATCCGGATACCCTGCAACTGATTCTGCAGAATGACCAAATGAACAGTAACTGTTCATTTGGTCATTACGCACTGTAGATTTGGTCAATTGACCTGAAATTTTTACAGCAACAAGTTAAGACATAGACAAACAACTTTCATGAAGAAACCTACCCCAAATTATGGCCAGAACCTAACCCAAATGGCAGTGGCAGTCACTGTTCATGTTACTGTAGATATGGTCAATTCTGCAGATTGGCAATCCGGCCAGCTGTGGTTTTTGGACCATATCTGGAGCTACAAAACTCCAAATGGAGTGATTCAAAAAACGAAATTCAACTATACAAAATACGGAACAACTTTCATGTTTGTCATTTCTTCAAATTCTCACTGCAACAATGCTTAATGGAACAGTAAACATATGCTTCAAAAACTGAAATTTTCTGCCCTCTTGGTTTTAAGTTAGAAATGGTAATGGTGACCAATTCTAACAAATTTTAAATGTAAAATGTGGTATGTTGGGAGTGCCAAAGTCAATGTACATATTTTCTATCCAAAATTCAACATTTTTGTTGACCAATGAGGTGAATAGTGACACAAAAACTTGAAATGCACAAATTGAAGAATTTAAAAGTTTCAAATGCCCTAGTATACCTAACATGATTGGTTTGGATAGTTTGGCATGCCAATAGGGTTCGTTAGCGATCGCACATGGCAATATGCCATTCTGTGATTTCATGGCTTTTAGCCATTCTGACCTTGTATTGAGCTTTGGCCTTGTGCCTGATATTATTTACAGCTTGTTAGCTGTTCTGTTGCACACCGGGAGATGCCTATGTGACCGATGGTGTGACGGCCCGAGGTACTTGATACCTAGTGCCAGTTTACCCGTTTATCCAGTCCAGTCGCCTAGTGTAGGTTACTTGGGGCAATCAAATGAATAAAAGTGGACAAAGATAATGAAATAATGGACATACCAATACCAAACAAAGAGATCATACACATTTTATACATACTTATTTTCTGTTATTTTCTTTTATTATATTATTGCACCACTAAGCATTATTGCTTAGCGCGTTGCTTTTGCCATGCGTAGGTACTGGAGATACAGATCGTGAGCCCAGTAGACCGCAGACTGGGTGAATCCATCCTGCAGTTCTGCACAGTGTCCGTGTCACCTCAACTTCTGCAGTGCATTGGTAGGACACTAGGTGTCATTTTGGCATTCTATAATTAATTTTGATTTTCTTATATGTAATTAAACTTGTGTAATGTATATTGATGTTCATATAAATTATGAAAATTGTATTTGTAAATGGAAAGGTAAATGTTTATTTGTGATATATATGTGATCATCACATGTGATGGATGACTGAGAATTGAAATTGAAATGTTGAGATTTTGGATATTGGAGTTTGAGATGATGGAATACAAATATTGGAAGTGTTTTTAACAGGTTCCGAAGAACTGTTTTCTCCATCTTTAGCCGGTACTCCGCCGGATTTTCTTTAAAATCTTCGGAACCTCAAATAAATAATACTTTTGATAAATGGCTAAAATAAATTATATTTCATAAATTATATTCACAAGCATGGTATAAATTAATTAAGGTATATTAGAATGTGCCGGTACACCGGGTGGCATTACTTACTCGGGTATACTGTACACGGGTAAGGGGTGTCACATATATACCCATGTACAGATTAATTAAAATAAATGAGAATCATCTCGTACTACATGGTATCAGAGCAGGTCATTTATCTTGAGTGACTATTTGTTCTCACCACCCAGCTCAGGAGAGACCTTGGCCGCCGACCGGCCGTCCACTCTGATCTGGGGCCGAAATCCAAGCGCATGAGGCTTATGCACCCAACTGAAGTTCTCGCTTTTTCTTCACTCGCCGACGTGTGGAGGCGCGTCCGCTGGCCATTTTGACTCTGATCAGCATCACCGGTGTCGTGTTAACCCCCTCATTCCACCACTGTGTGCTGTTGCCTGATCCAGTACACCATTAAAGGACTTCTGAGGTTTGGCTCTCAGGTCCTATTTTGGTATTTTCTTGATTTGTGATTTTGGGTTATTTTGCAGCTGTAAGCACTTTGGATTAACATTTTGGTTAGTTTTTTTTGTCCCAACAAATGGCAGACAATAAGAATGTTATTTCTGATGTGATTTCAGTGATGACTAAGATCACGGAATACAAACTTAATGATTCGAATTACCTGGAGTGGAGTAAGACTATTAGGGTCTATTTGTATAGTATTGATAAGGATGATCACCTTACTAAAGAGCCACCTACTGATGATACACGGTAAACTTGGCTAAGGGAGGATGCTCGGTTGTTTTTGCAGCTTCAGAACTCGATTCATAGTGAGGTAATTAGTTTAATTAATCACTGTGAATTTGTTAAGGAATTGATGGATTACTTAGATTTTCTGTATTCTGGTAAAGGTAATATCTCCCGTATTTATGATGTTTGTAAGTCATTCTACCGTGCTGAGAAAGAAGATAAGTCTCTCACAGCTTATTTTATGGATTTTAAATGGGTATATGAGGAACTTAATATATTGTTGCCTTTTAGTTCTGATGTGAAAGTTCAGCAGGCCCAACGGGAGCAACTGGCTATTATGAGTTTTCTTGCAGGCCTTCCTTCAGAGTATGAGACTGCTAAATCTCAGATTCTCTCTAGTTTTGAGATTTCCTCTTTGCATGAAATGTTCACAAGGGTCCTTCGTATAGAGAGTACTCAATCTTCACAACCTGTCAATAGTGCTCTTATTAGCCATAATCCAAATAGACAACAGGGTAATAGAAGAGAAAGTAGAGGAGGAATTACAGGCAACAGAGGTAATCAGCGTAATGGGGTTGATTACTCTGATACTTTTTCTCCTGTAGCTAAACTTACTTCTGTTCGCTTGTTTATCTCTTTAGCAGCTACATATGATTGGCCCCTATACCACTTGAATATCAAGGATGCTTTCTTTCATGGTGATCTTCAGGAGGAGGTTTATATGGAGTAACCACCTAGGTTTATTGCTCAGGGGGAGTTGGGTAAAGTTTGTAGGCTTCGAAAGTCTCTTTATGGCTTGAAACAAAGTCCTAGGGCCTAGTTTGGGAGATTCAGTGAAGCAGTATAGGAATTTTGTATGCAAAAGAGTAAGTGTGATCACTCAGTATTTTATAGGCAATTTGAGACTGGTCTAATTCTCCTGATAGTCTATGTGGATGACATTGTCATCACTGAGAGTAACTCTGCAGGTATTTCATCTATTAAAACCTTCCTCCAAACCCAGTTTCAGACCAAAGACTTGGGATTGTTAAAGTATTTCTTGGGTATTGGAGTTATGAGAAGTAAGAAGGGTGTTTTCTTTTCTCAAAGAAAATATGTCCTCGATCTATTGACAGAGACAGGAACATTAGGTGCTAAGCCTTGCAGTGCACCAATGACTCCAAATTTACAACTGTTAGCAGGGGATAGTGAGTTGTTTGAAGATCCAGAGAGATACAGGAGATTGGTAGGAAAATTAAACTACCTTACAGTCACTCGTCCTAATGTTGCTTATGCCGTTAGTGTGGCAAGTCAGTTTATGTCTTCCCCAACTATTGCTCATTGGGAAGCCTTGGGACAAATCTTGTGTTATCTGAACGACGCTCCAGGAAGAGGTTTGTTATATGGTAATCATAGGCATTTGAATGTTGAATGTTTTTCAAATGCTGACTAGGCTGGATCTAAGGTTGACAGGAGGTCAACTACTAGATATTACATTTTTGTTAGAGGAAATTTGGTATCTTAGAAAAGTAAAAATTAGAGTGTAGTTTCTCGATCTAGTGCTGAATCGGAATACAGAGCCATGGCATAATCAGTATGTGAGGTAATGTAGATACTTCAATTACTAGATGAGACAGGTTTTAAGACCTCCTTGCCTGCAAAATTATGGTGTGATAATCAAGCTGCTCTCCATATTGCTTCTAATCCAGTGTTTCATGAGCGGGCCAAGCATATTGAGATTGATTGTCACTTTGTTTGTGAAAAGATTCAATAACAGATCATCTCAACAGGACACATCAAAACTGGAGAGCAGTTAGGAGATATTTTCACAAAAGCTCTGAATGGAGCTAGGATTGACTACATTTGTAACAAGTTGGGCATGATTAACATCTATGCTCCAACTTGAGGGGGAGTGTTATGGAAAGTCAATCACTATATTATTTCTCTATATATTGTATGTTCTGTATTCCTATTTAGGATTTTTCTATTTAGGATTTATTTCTAATTAGTAGAACACAATTATAGGAATCAATTGTATATATATACCCATGTATATATTAATTGAAATAAATGAGAATCATCTCTTTCTACATATGGCACCTACTGAACTGAGAGAGTTGAAAGTTTAGTTATAGGGGCTACTAAACAAGGGCTTCATATGCCCTAGTGTGTCTCCCTGGAGAGCACCGGTGCTGTTTGTAAAGAAAAAAGATAGTACACTTTGGCTATGTATAGACTACCGGCAGTTGAATAGGGTGACTATGAAAAACAAATATCCTTTACCTCAGGTAGATGATCTGTTTGATTAGTTGAGGGGAGCAAAGTATTCTCCAAGATAGATTTGAGATCAGGCTATCACCAATTGAGAGTGAAGGAGACAGATGTTCCTAAAATTGCTTTTAGGACTCGGTATGGACACTATGAGTTTCTAGTAATGCCATTTGGGCTGACGAATGCACTAGTAGCTTTCATGTACCTAATGAACCATATCTTTCATCCTCACTTGGATTGATTCATCGTGGTTTTTATAGATGATAGCTTGGTGTATTCTAAGAATCGAAAAGAGAATGATGAATACCTAAGAGTAGTACTATAAACACTACGGGAAAAGCAGTTGTATGCCAAGTTGTCTAAGTGTAACTTCTGGTTGGATGAGATATCCTTCCTTGGACACATTGTATCAGCAGATGGGATGAGGGTAGATCCTAAGAAGATTAAAGCAATAGTTGAATGGAAGCCTCCTAGAAATGTAACAGAAGTCAGAAGCTTTTTGGGGTTAGCTGGATACTACAGGAGATTGGTGAAGGGATTCTCCCTTATAGTAGCCCCACTGACTAAGTTATTGCATAAGAATGCAAAGTTTGACTAGAATGATAAATGTCAAACCAGTTTTGAGAAGCTGAAGGCTATGCTTACAGAAGCTCTAGTGTTGGCATAGCCAAAGTCAGAGAAAGACTATGTGATCTACAGTGGTGCCTCTCATAATGGGCTTGGGTGTGTTCTGATATAGGAAGGGAAAGTAGTTACCTATGCTTTCAGATAGCTAAGGCCACATAAAAAGAACTACCCAACTCATGATCTGGAATTAGCTGCAATAATATTTGCATTGAAGATATGGAGGCATTACCTATATGGTGAGAAATGCTACATATATACAAATCACAAGAGTCTGAAGTATTTGCCAACCCAGAAGGAACTCAATTATGACTATGTCATTGACTACTATCATGGGAAGGCAAATGTAGTGGCTGACGCACTGAGCAGGAAGTTCATGATGGCTTTAAGAGCACTGAATGCTCGGTTGTCTTTAGCACAGGATGGGGTACTTTTGGCTGAGTTGCTTGTAAAGCTAAGCTTGTTACAGCAAATACAAGAAGCATAGCCAAGGGATGAAAAGTTGCTAACTAATATAGGCAGAACTCAAGAGGGGAAGGAGATTGATTATGAGTTAAAAGGAGATGGATGCCTGTATTATAAAGGTTAATATTTGTACCAAGAGATGAGGAACTGAAGAAGAATATCTTGAAAGAGGCGCATAGTAGCTTCCATGCTATGCACCCAGGAAGTACCGAGATGTACCAAGACTTGAAAACACATTATTGGTGGCCTGGAATGAAGAAAGAGATTGGTGATTTTGTGACCAGATGTCTTACATGCCAGCAGGTTAAGGCTGAGCATCAAGTTCCATCAAGGTTATTGCAACCTATATCCATACCAGAGTGAAAATGGGACCACATCACCATGGATTTTGTCACTGGGCTACCATTAACACAGAGGAAGCATGATACTATATAGGTGATTGTGGATAGATTGACCAAGTCAGCTCACTTCCTACCAGTTAGAGCCAACTAGTCACTGGAGAGGTTAGCAGAGATTTACATAGATGAGATAGTCTAGCTACATGGAGTGCCAACAATGATCATATCTGACTGAGACCCGAGATTTACTTCAAGATTTTGGAAGAGGCTATAGGAGTCCTTAGGCACTCAACTGCACTTTAGTATGACTTTTCATCCACAGATGGATGGACAGTCAGAAAGGGTGATTCAGGTAACCCTTAGAACTTAATGAATTGCTGTAATTATTAAAGGAATGATAACAATGACCTGACATTAATGACATGGATTATATGATATGATAGGTATTGGAGGATATGTTAAGAAGCTACATCATTGATTTTGAAGGAAGTTGGGAGAAGTATATTCCCTTGGTAGAGTTTGCTTACAACAACAGCTACCAAGCTAGCATAAAAATGGCTCCATATAAAGCATTGTATGGAAGGAGATGCAGGACTCCCTTATGTTGGATAGAAATGGGGGAAGAGAAAGTAGTGGGCCCAGACTTGGTGAGGCAGACTGAGGAAAAAGTGAAACTCATCAGAGACAATTTGAAAGTCACCTCAGACAGACAGAAGTCATATGCTGACTTGAGGAAAAATGATATAGAGTATGAGGTTGGCGATAAGGTGTTTCTCAAGGTATCACCTTGGAAGAAAGTGCTAAGATTTAGTAAGAAGGGTAAGTTAAGCCCTAGGTTTATTGGTCTATACGATGTCATTGAACGTGTAGGTCCAGTAGCCTACAGGCTAGCTTTACCACCTAAGCTGGACAAGATTCACAATGTATTCCATGTATCGATGCTCAAGAGATACAGATCAGATCCTTCACATATCATTTCAGCAGAGGAGATAATTGTACAACCTGATTTGACATATGAAGAATAACCAGTCAGAATCTTGGCATGGGAAGTGAAAGAACTCAGAAACAAGAGGATCCCACTAGTGAAAGTCTTGTGGAGACACCACAACACAGAAGGAGCGATATGGTAGAGCAAGGAAACGATGAGGCAGTAGTTCCCTCAGCTCTTCACATCAGGTAAATTTCGAGGATGAAATTTTTATTTAGAGGGGAAGAATTGTAATGCCCTCACTGTAGGTAGTCCATACATTTTACTGTTACGACGACTAATGCCTGTTCGGACAGCCAGAATGTCTAGAACTACAAATAAACTATAGTGAGTAGACATAAATTGATGGAATAAATGTTAAGAAAATATAGAAAAAATTTAAAGAAAATAAAATAAAATTTAAGAGAATTTATTAATTGGTACAAAAAAAAATAATAATAACACGATGAGCACCATGAAGGGCATTTTGGTCATTTTACCCCTAGAGGTGAATTTTGACCTAAATGTCAAATTAAAAATTGAGAGAATAAAATAATTAACATAAATTAAATTTATGAATTTGAATTAGGAAAATGAGAAGAGAAAGAAGAAGAAAAGAAAAGAAAAGAAAATGGACTTATGATATTATAAAAAAATAAAGTACAATAATTATATATATATGAGACAAAACCTACCTACCACAAGTCACCTTCTTCTTCCTCTTCTCTCTCCTTGGTCGACACCATGGTCCCTTTCTTCCACCATTTTTATCAAGCTCTGAGCTTGAATTTCTCTTCACTCACTCACCAAAACCCATAGTCCCCTTCACTAAAATCATCCCCACACCATAAGAAAGCTATTGGTAGCCATAAGAAGAAGGAAATTTGAAGTTTTGGGAAGTTCAAAGTTGGGTCACAAGAGGTAAGTGCAAGATACCACTCCCTCTCTTCTTTAAATCTTGTAAGAATGATGAGGTGAGTGAGTATCACTTGAAAATGAAAACAAATGATAAGAAATTGAAGAACCCAAATTTCGTTAGCCATGAAACTCTTCGTGGTTTGATGTTTTTAAATTATGAAAATTGGTTCCATGAGGATGTTTGATAAGTTGAAATGATTAGGAGTTTGAATGTGTTGTGTTTGTATAAATTGGATAATTGAAATTAGGGTTTGTGTACATGAATTGGGGATTTGTGTACTTGTTGAAATTGACCTAATTGAGATGAAATTGTTACTTATAGAAGTGCTATATATGCCAATTGAAGTAAGGAAGTTGGAGGAAATTGAAAAATTAGGAGTGCTTTTTCTGCAGGTTTGGGACTCATTGAGTCCAGCTTGAGTTTTAAGCCATAACTAAATATGTGTTGCTCCAATTGGTATGAGGCCAATTGGAGGTGAAACCAGACCCAAAAAACTGCATTTTCCATGAAGAAACCATGCCCAAATTCTATCCAAAACTTGACCTAAATACTGTCCCAATCCGAATGACCCTACACAAAACCCAGAAAAATGACCAAATGAACAGTATGTATTCATTTGGTCACAACGCCCTCTATACTGGTCTAAATGACCTGAATTTTCTACCATTGGAAAGATTAGACATAGGGCTACAATTTTCATGAAGATCACAGAACCCAGAAATGCCTTAAACTAAGCCAAATTGTTGGCCCAAGTTTGGTCACAAAACTGTCCAGAACTAGGTTGCCCAGAAACTGCTGGACATAAACTTACCTGACCAGTTTTGGCAAAATGGTCATAACTTGTTCTATGATAAGTGCATAATTTATTAATTTTACTCCCATCACATTTAGTGTTTCTAGTGTATTTTTATGCTTAATTCAGTTGATTAAAATATAATTATCATTTTGGCATATTTTTAGATAGTTGTTCAAATAATTGTGTTAAATGGAGAAATTTTTAGCATGTGCATAATTTGACCTTTGCTGTATTTTTTAGGTGTTTCTAAAGTTGTGGGTCTTCAAATTGAGTGCTGTTTAATTTGTTGAAAAGATAAGCCAGAGCACTACAAATGACAAAGAGGGACTAAAGCCCAAACCAGTCTCCAAGGTTGATAAAATAAGCTATGGATCTATTGCAAATGCCTAGACTTGATGTGTCACAATCAAATTCAGTATTTATTTTGTATCTGGAGCTTCGGAGGTCCAAATGAAGAAAACCCATGCCCAATTGAACCTTAAGAGCTACCTTTAGAATTTCTATGAAGGGCTAGAAGCAAGATAAGGCCATTTTAATTGTCAAAAATGGCAATGAATTTGTCATTATGGGCTGGATACTCAGTCAAAATCGGTCTCAATTTTTGGGCCATAGCTTGGACTGCAGACCTCGGATTTGGTCAAATGAGTACCCATTGGAAAGCTAAGAAATAGGGCTGTAACTTTCCTGAAGAAGGCAAAGGCAGATTCGAAGGGGAAGTGGCTGAAAAACTACCTTGATTGTAGAGTAGAAAATCTGTCTTTTGAATTTTAAAACTTTTCCAAGTTTGGCTCTCATCTTTGGGATTAATTTTTTTATTATAAAGACCATCTTTGGGCAGCAGCCGACATATAACTAACTAGACCTTCGAACACCATAGAAGACCTTCATTCTCCATTCTCTTTTTAGATTTCTTCTTTATTTTTTCTTTAATTTTCTGTAAGCCATGAGCATGAGTGGCTAAGTTCTAAATTCAGTTCAACGGATTCTAGTTCTATTGCATGATTTGTGAGACTAGGTTCTTAATTTAAATTATGTCTTTTTGAATATCTATTTATTTCCCGATTTCATTGTTTTTGATCTATTGAATGATTTGCTAAAAAAGCCTATTAGTTAATTGTTTGATTTGATCAATTGCTAATTCATCTTCATAATCCGTAATTGTTGTATAAGATTGAATGTGAGTGGCAATTAGGTTTTATTGATTATGATCTAAGTTTTCAATAATAACATAAGAAAACAATAGGATGAATTAAATGGTTTATGCTTTATAAATCATTATTCAGCTTAACTACTTCCTGTTCTTAAAGCAGTTATTAATTTGATGAGGATTGTTCAATACCAATTCATTTAATAATTAGAGTCAACAAGAGTGCTGGGCTCGAATTGATGAGTATGGGGAAGTTAGGGGTTTTACCTCACTGTTTGGTAAATATACATTAAGTATTTAATAAGAGATAATTGTATTTCTTTTGTCTATGATCGAGTCATGCATTGGAATGTGAATTACCTTGGACTGAAGTTTGTTTAATTTGAGAGTTTCATATTTAAATTTAGAATGTGATTTCTTTCTTCTGATTTAGTGTTACAACTCGCCCCCACCTTTTCTTTTTCTATTACACAAGTGCACGAAAATTAATAATTCAGTCTCTAGGGTTCGACCTGGATTACCACTTGCTGCAGAAAATATTTCATTATTGGTAATTTCAGTTAATTTAATTTTTAGTGGATTTGAAGACCATCAGTCTATAAGAATTCAAATGAAATGAAACTAGTGAAAAAATTTTCACAAGACACAGATCTAAAAAATTTGTACTTTGACCAAAACCCAGAAATCAAGAGAACTAGGTCAAATTGCTAGCACAATTCAATACATCAAAACTTGGAATCTGACCAAACTTCATTTAACCCCAGAACAATCTTTTAGTCATATCTTCCATTAGAAAACTCCAATTGGGATGATCCATACCTTTCTAGAAACCTAAGAAACAGGGTTCCAACTTTGTTTTAGGAACCTTCCTTAAATTATTAAAGTAAGAACCTTAAAAGTTAACCTGCAGTCACTAATCTGAACTGAAATCCTATTGGCACAGGGTACATGAGTCTAGGTCAGTAAATTGGTCATAAATAATTCCACAAAACTTGAAAAAATTGTGATTCAAATTTCTCAATGATCATAAGACATAGGGCAACAATATCTATGGAGATCACTAGGCCTAAAAGTGACTGCAACATGTTTCATTAATTAGGTAAATTTAAGTTTAAAAGCTGCTTAATTAAGGAACCAGAATTAGGAAATAAATCAGTTATGGTTATCTGACCATAACTTGAGTTCCAAAAACCTAATTGACATGATTCAAAAGGGAAAATAAAGAGAAGACATAAAAGAACAACTTTCATGAAGGAAGTGTGTCCAAATAGTGGCTACAAACTAATCAAATGGATAGGTAAAATTAAGACACAAAAAATTGAACCTAAAGAAAGGTTCATGAGATAAATTATCTTATGGTAGGAATTTAAACCTAATAACCCATTAAACACTAAATCACATGAAAGAGGTATGTGGGACCTATTTTCCTACTATAAAGTGACATCAACATTTCTAATAAATGTAACACCCCTATTTGCATAGTCTGATATATTTTTTTGTTCCGGTGACCGATATCGCTCTGGACAATTAAGAGGATTAGAACCACATCTAAGACAATTAGATAAACCCTAAACATAAATAACTAGTAATTATCAAATAGTTAAGTATAAATAAGAAAAACAGAACAAAAGAAGTTAAATGAGCTGAGAGTCACAATGATGGGTGACCTTCTAGGGAAGGACTGCGAGGTAGATTTAAACTCGAATTTCGAACTGTAAAATGTGACGCCGTAGTCCTTAGGATTATTGCGAACACAGTGGAAAAGAGAAAATCACGAAAAAGAATTGTTAAGCTGGTCAAATAATTAGGTCAGGGATTCAAAAGAAATATTGAATTATTTGCAAACTTGGTTGAACCGGCGAGGGGCAATTTGGTCAATTGACCCCTAAAGCTGACTCCTGACCTAGCTGTCAAATAAAATCGGAGAAAAGAAAATTTTGAGATCAAGAATTAAATTAAAGAACTAATGAAAAAATAAATACAAAAGAAAAAAAAAAGAAGAAAAAGTTTATTTACATAACTTGGATGGCATCATCATGATGTCAAAACTAATTTTACTTTTTCTACAAATATTGACCAAGTCAACTAAGACTAAAAGAGTTAAAAATACATTAAAAATAAACAAAAAATCAGACCTTCTCTCTCACCAATGGGCTGCCCTTCTCTCTCTCACTTCACCATTGAAGAAAACTCCATTAAAGCTTGAAACCAAGCTTCTTCCAACCACCTAACTCCACTTTGTCCCCAAATTACCCATAAAAACTTGTTAGACCATCTTGAGAAGGTGATTGATCAAGAAAAGGAAGGAGGAAAAATAGAGATTTGAAGATTGGAAATTCATGAAAGGGTTAGTAATCTAAACTTGAATATTTTAGTTAAATGTTTATGTTCTCAGTTCAATTAACTTAGAAATATACTTAAAATTAAAAGAAAACTATCCTTGGGGACCAAATAGAAATTCGGCCAACAATAGGTTAGGGCTTGAAATGAGTGAATTTGATGCATTTGAATGGTTGTTTAGGTTGAATTATGTATGTAGACTATGGATAGGTGTTTAGAATGCATTAGATTTGAATTTTATGAAAGTTAGGGTTTTGGACCTAGGGTTTGGGAGATGAAATTGTGAGAATTAGTCAAATGGTGTGTTTGACCTTGTTTGAGTAGAAAAATGGTCATGTATGACTAATTGTGGTATGTTGGAAGTGTTAGAATTAGGTTTAAATTCGGATTGCTTAGGGCCATTATGAAGGCAGTAGGACCAAGGTCCCTTTTAGGGACCAAAACTAAAAATTTACCCACCCAATTGGTGTGAGGCTAATTGGGGATGAAACTAGACACAAAATGACACATTTTTCATTTAGGAATCATGCCCAAAGAGTGACCATAGCATAGTGAACAAATTGACCAAATCTAGATTAGATAATCTGACCTATACAAAAATGATGAAATGAATAGTATTTGTTCATTTAGCCATAACTTGGGCTAGGCAGATCTAAATGACATAAAATTTTACCAGTAGAAAGCTAAGATATTGACCTAAAACTTTCATGAAGAACACAAATCCAAATTATACCCTTAACCAAGTCATTTAGCCACCCAAATTTAGTGACCTAAAACTGCCAGAATCAGTTTTGGTGCCCAGAAAATCTGGGTTAGACGAATCCGGCCAGCTATGTTCAAATGACTATAACTTGAGCTACAAACTCCAAATGGAGTGATTCAAAAAGTGAAATAAATTTAAGGCAATAAGGAACAATTTCTATGAAGAAAATTTAGCCAAATTCTAACATCAACATGACCAATGGAACGGTACAAAATAGGACACCAAAATTGAAAATTTGCAATTTTGCCTAAAAGACTTAAATTTTGAGAAAACAACCAAAACCAACAAAATTGGTGATCAAAATGTGGTATGTGAGTATAGTTGGAGTTCCCATACCTTTTAAGCATAAGAAAGTCAATATTTTTGACTTGAATAGTGCCATGAATAGTAACCCCAACATGAAAATTTTCAAGAATGTAAGTTTAAGCATATTGGGATTAATTATTGGAATTATTGTGAGGCAAAGATACTAAGACACTATAAATTTTGTGTTTCAGCTAAAAAAGACCCGGAAGGCCTAGAGGTGACTAAGTCCAGGTTTGTGCACAATAACATTAAATTATTGTTTTCCCACTGAAAACTTGATTTGTATGCATTGTGTTAATTATGGGTTTTGAGAACTACTGTGTTGCCACTTGTGAATGGAAATTTGACTTTGGAAATTGATTGTGTTTTGTATAAAATATTTAAATAACTTGATTTAAATTGTTTTTAATTCACACTTGGCATGGCAATATTAATATGTTCCTCCTCCACTTGTGGGGTGAGTTTGATATTTGATCACTTTCCTCCCTCTCTAGCTTCCCAGTCTGAGGGATGAGTTTGAATGAGTACTCATTAGCTAGCTAGCCACCTCCCTCATTGATTTCGATTAGTGGGGTGAGTTTGCCTTGTCCTGGTGTACAACACGGCATGTTTGAAAATTTTGTGTCATGGCCTAAGTTGTGTTATTTATTGGCAACACTATGTTTATTAAATTGTTTGATCAATGTTGTGTTATATTAAGCTTGAAAATTATGATTTGTTATAAATGTGATTAAAAAAAATTGGGAAATGTGATTATCAGATTTTTGAATTATGAATTGTTCATAAATGTTTTATATTATGCATTTTATACTTTATTGTGCACCACTGAGTATTTTTATACTCAGTGATAGCTTTAACTTGCTGTCGAAGATAGAGAAAAGGACATAGCAGCAGAGTGAGCTGCTATAGTCAGAGAGGAGCAAAGTTGAAGAATTTTTGTACGGGTATTTGTCTATACCCTGGTAGTTTAGTTTGATGTAAATATGATAGTATGCATATGTATCTCTGTAGTTTGAGCAGTTGTACTGATAAAATTGTAATAATATTATTTTGGATTTTCTTTCTGTATATTAAGATTTTGTATGTAAAATTAATTTTAATGCCATGTTTATGAATGGAATTATTTTAAAAATATTTGAAAAGTGAATTTTGATTTAAATTGTGGTTGACTGTATTGTTTGGGATATTATTGGAGATTGAGGCTCTGAAATGAAATTATTTGGAAGTGTTTTTCACAGGTTTTGAAGAACTGTTTTCTCAAAATATAGACGGCACTCTGCTGAAATTTTTATAAAATTTGCGAAAAAATAAAAATGGACAAAAATTTTTACTAGTTTGAAACTTCAATTAAATGTTTTTTATTCCTACCAAAACGCTCACCACTTCCAAAATGTAAGAAAATGGTTTTAAAATCCCTTGTAGTTTATTTAATGGGTTACCGGTAGGCGAAGTACGGTAATTCATTAGATGTACTACGAGATCATGTTATATCTTACGGAGGGGTAGGGTGTGACATGTTTAGTGGTATCAGAGCAAAGGCTTTAAAATAAATTTTGAATTGTGAATTTGATATATTTTGTCGGTAAATATAAGTACTCAAATGTTTGATACATATGACATATTTACATCATGAATATGCACTAAAGGAGGTCAACCTCCTTGTGTTTGTTATTAGAGTAGAAAATTTCTGAAAGCAAAATGGAAGAAGGAGATGTAACACCCTAGGAAAATCCCACATCGACAAAAAACAGGAGAGATGCTGCGTTTATAAGTTGGTGGTTCGTAACCCCTCGTGACGAGTTTTAAAACCATGAGGGCTTCAGCCTAGAGCTCACAATATCACTAGTGGGCCGGGCCGTTACATTTGTGGTATCAGAGTCGCTCTGCGTGCAACCTTGAGCGATGGTGGGGCAAACCTCAGCGAGGATGCTGAGTCCCATAAGGGGGGTGGATTGTAACACCCTAGGCAAATCCCACATTGGCAAAACACGGGAGAGATGCTAGGTTTATAAGTTGGTGGTTTGTAACCCCTAGTGTCGCATTTTAAAACTATGAGGGCTTCGGCCTAGAGAGAATAATATCACTAGCGGGCCGGGCCATTACAGGAGATCCTTCCGTGGAGTAATTTGTCGAGGCTGAGGTCCAAGGGGAAGCCCCAGCACTTCAGAATGTGAGTGGGTCAACCACTCTAGCTCCTACTCTAGCACCGCAGTTTCTTGCTCAATTTGCACAGCAGATGGCTGCGTTTTTCCAACAAATGGCGAGAAATGTGCCACTTTAAGCTCAGATGCAAACACCTGTAGCACAACCACAGCCCTCGGCTCAGCAATATGAAAAATTAATGAAATTTGGGGCCACTAAGTTTAAGGGTACCGTGGATCCATTGGAGGCAGAACAGTGGTTAGAAAGAATGGAACGGGTTTTCAGAAAGCTGCAGTGTGTAGAAGAGTTGAAGTCCAAATATTCAGTATTACTTCTGCAAGAGGATGCATATGAGTGGTGGAAGACCATCCCCCACAGCCTGGTAGAGCCACCAATCCTCACATGGGCAGACTTTTTAATGGAATTTTGGCAAAAGTGGGTCCCCGATACTTATGTAGACATGAAGCTGTAAGAGTTTTTAAGTTTGAAGTAAGGGGACAGAATTATAGCAGAGTATGAGCGAGATTTCTCTCGACTAAGCCACTATGCTAGAAGCTTAGTCACCACCCCCAGAGACCGGTGTAAGAGGTTTGAGGCTGGGTTGAGGCCCAGCTTGAGAATACAAGTGGTGGGGTTCCGACACCAGAACTTTTCTGAATTAATTTCACAAGCCCTAGAACTGGAAAGGATAGAATCAGAATGGGCAGTGAAAAAGAGTACAAAAGAGAGAGAAAACTGAAAAGTTTACTGGCCAAGCTACTGAGAGTGGCTCTGGGAAAATAAAACATTTTAGAGGATCTAGTTCATGCGAAACGGGTAGCGGTAGATCTTCTGGACAGAAACTATCCCAATCTGATTAGCAAACTCAACAGACATGTAGAAATACGCTGTCGGACTGACTTTGTGAAACTTGTGGTAAACCACATAGTGGAGTATGTTATAGAGCTATAGGAGCATGTTTTAATTGTGGAGGGACTAGTCATTTTGCTAAGGATTGTGTAAGTCCATGCCATTATGGATCATTTACCACGTCGGAAGGATCAGCCCAAGTTTCTACCCCGAAGAGTTCACCAGCAGTTGGTAGAGGTAGAGGTAGAGGTAGGGGTAGTACACCTGGAAGTCAGAGTACTGTGAATCAAACCAGACAAGGTGATGCTCCAGTGAGAGTATACACTATGCAACAGAGGGACGAGGATGAGACTTATGACATGGTTGCTGGTATTTTCTCGATTCTTAACTAAGATATGTATATGTGTAAAAAAAAAAAAACAATTTTGATATGTTAGTGACTAGTCTTTTTAAAATTAATTTTGGAAGCATCTGTTAGTGAAAAATATTTGCTAGCACACAAGAATTTGTAAAGTTAATTAGTAAGCCTAATTAGGTAAGGCAAGAGAACCTAAACGTAAGTTATAGTAATATAGCTACCTTAGATGCAGGTAAAGGTATTACTGCTGATAAATGTCAGTGGGTAACATAATCAAAATAAGTTTAAGATATTAGTGGATTTGAAAGAAATAAGATATAGGGAAGTTTGATCTATTGGGATGTATTGTAGTAACTATACAATATTCTTGATGTTGTGCTGTAAGCTGCAGATTACAGTACTAACTTGGGATTTATTGTGTAGAGCTACGTACTACCCAATAGTACGCAAGGATAAAAATAGTTGCAAATGGCATCTGTTTTGGTATAGATATGATAAGATAAAGTTTTTTTTATTGGAAAGGAGTTTGAAAATCCTAATCTGGGATTTAAAACTCTAAAGTTAGAATATTGAAAGGTTATAGTTTAGTACAAGAGAAAGTAATGACTACACATCAGTGCAAAATAAGCTATAGAATATTGATAGATAAAAATAAATAGAACAGTAAGAAATGAGAAAAACACTAGATGAGAAATTGTCACCAAGGCAAGCAACTTGCTTAAGACGCGTAACGATATCTTGAACTATTTTATCAAGAAAGAAATAAGTTAAACCAAAGCAAACAAGATAGTGTAAAGTAGCACTTAGGCCTTGGTCATAAATGGAGATGGTAAGATAACGGTTATAGACCTATGGCCAAGAAGGAGATAAGCAGTTTATATATGATCGACAAGGTCATTAAAAAAAAAAAAGAAAAAAGAGAAGACTACAAAGGAAAATAATTGCTAAAACAACAGCAAGAAAAGAGTAAAACTAAGTTCTCACCCATAGGATCGTACAAGATCCTAGAAAAAGCAGATCCACGAGGTAAGCAATCGATAAGTAAATAGCGTTAGTTAAAGTGCTATGGACCATTATTCCGATTACGAAGCTACGTAGAAATGTGAGAAAAATATGAGAAAATAACACGTATGACTATTTGAGGACAGATTGTAACACCCCAAACCTTCGAGTTATGAATAGTACAATTTTTGATCCGTGACTAGTACTATTCAAAGACACCTTGAGGACCAAAAATAAATAAAAAATTAATTGAGATAGACACAATAAAAATTCAAGTGACCCAAAAATATAAGGACTCACTGGGTATATTGTAAAAGAGGGATTATGACCCGATAAGGGGCATTTTGGTCAATTCACTTTAAGAGTTGATTTTTGATCAAAATGTCAATTTAATTAAATGAAAATAAAATATTGAATTATGAAGAAATATTGAGGAAAAAATTAGAGTAAAAGTGGAAAGAAAATAAAAGAGGCAAAAATCTAGAATTTAAATTTCATTTTTGACCTAATTAAAATTAATGACTTATGAGCTTTTGACAATTAAACTTAATTATTTAATTGAAAAGGAATAAATAAGTATAAAAGAAGACAAGTCTCCTTCTTTCCCTTCTTCCATGCCACCAACCATCTTCCCTCTCCCTCTCTTTTCTTTTCTCTTCTTCTCCAATCTTCTTCCACCATTGTTTTCCCATCCAAGTCTTGATTCACTTCAATTCCCTTCATAAATTCCATAGCCCACTAAAAGAAAACATCAAAGAGATCTTTGATTGAGAGATTAAAAATAAGAAGAGCAAGATTTGGAAGAGATTGGAAGTGGGAAAAATCATTAAGTGAGGTAAGCTCTCTCTTTCATTTTTGATTAACCAAATATGCTTTGAATCAAGTTTGGGTGTGATGAATTTACATGAGAAAGCATGAAATTTCATAAGAAAATGAAAGAAAACATGTATGAAATCTAACTAGGGTTTTGGCCAAATTGGAGAAAAGTTAGGGTTTGATGTCTTTGAATGAAATTTATGATGAGATTAAGGTTAGTTGAAGTAGTACACATGATTAGGGTAAAGAAATTGCATGAAATGTGTATAAATTTAATTATGGGAGATTAGGGTTCATGAGAAAATTGAAGTTTTGGTACTAGAGAGTGAAATTGGTGTGTGTAATGTTAAATTATGGTCATTTGAGGTTTATTTAGTTTGAATTGACATTGGGTTGATGAATGGAGGTAATGAAATGGTAGGATTAGGGAAAATTGCAAACTTTGGTGTTTGAAAATTGTTTGTTTGTGCTAGGAAGTGACAATGATGTGTCAATGCTAAATTATAGTCATTTTGGGTGAATTAAATGTGAATTGAGGTTGGCTAGTGGAAATAATTAAAGAAATGAAAAATTTGAACCTAGAGCAGAATTTGCACACTGAGTTCAGTGTGTTTGACAGCCCATAAATTGAGCTAGACAACTCTAATTGGTGTGAATCTAATTGGAAATGAAACTTAGGACATAGGGCTAGAATTTTTGTGAAGATACCCTACCCTGAAAATGACCTTAAGCTATCCGAAATGAGCCTTGAACTTAAAGATAAAATTCTAGAACCTGTAGAATTTGACCATATGAATAGTAAACTTTATATGGCCATAAATCTCTCTAGAAAACTCCGATTTAGGCGATTCTTGAACCGATGGAAACCTAAGACATATTAGAACATTTCATATGAAGAACTTAAGGCCAAATTATGGACTTAACCCAATCAAATTGCTAAGCAAAGTTGAATCACCAAATCTACAGAACTGCAGATTTACCATATGAACAGTAAATTTTGCATGGTCATAACTCTCTTTAGAAAACTCTGATTTTGGAGATTCTTGAACTGATAAAAACATAAGACAAATTAGAACATTTTGTATGAAGAACATTAGACCAAATTATGGACTCAACTTGATCAAATTGCTGAACGAAATTGGATCAATAAATCTGCCAGAACTAAATCTGCAGGATGAACAGTGATGTGAACAGTAATCGTATTTTTGTCATAACTTGAGCTACATAGCTCCGAATTAGGCGATTCAAAAAGGAAAATAAAGTTGAGACCTAAATGAAAAATTTTTATGAAGAATATCTCACCAAATTATGATCGAAACTAGGTAAAAATTGGGTTCAAATATTAGGGCCCCAAGCTGTCCCAAAACTAAAATATTCTAAAATTTTCAAAGCTAACTTGGGATGCATTAGACATACATGTAATGAGTTCTTGGTAGCAATTGAGATTGGCATTGAGGTATTCTATTTGTGTATTTTCAGTAGAAAAAGAAGTTGGAACGGACAAGGAGAAGGTAACAAGGAAGGAGAATTATTGAAAGTTTGTGCACAACTAACCTTTTTCTTTGTTTTAGCTTCATAAATTGATTTGAATGAGTTTGATTTGAAATGAGTTTATTTTGAATGAGGTATGTTTTTCTCTCGTATTTGAGGAATTTGTGTTTTGCCACCCCTTTTATGGGTTTTATAATGATTTGAATATGTTATTGTTTTGCAAACATGATTATTGATTTAGAAACTCTTGAAAGTTGTTTTGAAAGCATAGTTAGCATGACAGTCCCTTCGGAACTCCCTAGTAGTAACGGCTACTTGGGGTTTTATAATTGATATTAATTATGTCTTCCATTAATAACGGTTAGTGGGGTAAGACTACATGAGTACTCATTAACTAGCTAGCCCTTCCATCATTGATAACGGTTAGTGAGGTTGAGATTGCTTTGTCATGGTGTACAGCACGGCACTGATCGTGAAATTTTGTGTCATGGCCTAAACTGTGTGTTGATGTTGGCAACACTAATGCTTTGTGAATTGTGATTTATGAAGTGTGATTTCTCTTTTAAAATGTTTTTCCAATAAATGGCTCTTATGGACTTAGAATTATTGTGAAATTTTCATGCTTAAGAAAAATGTGATTTATTATGCTTTGACAAACTGTATTTTATCTTAAATTTTAAAGTTATTAGTTGTGCACCACTGAGTGATATACTTGGCGATAGCTTCTTTATGCTGTCGTAGGTAAGGGAAAGGAGAAGGCTGCCAAGTGAGAGACTTGAAAGCAGCATTTTGGTATTGTTTATGGGTATTTACATTAGATATACCCTTGTGATTCCTTTGGATGTATTTTGTACCTATATGTAAGGATGTACGGATATTGAGCAGTTTGTATTTAAAAGCATTGCATTGCTATCACATTTTGAGTTTGTAACTATTTTGTATTTAACTTTGAGACTTAATGTAACTTTTGCAATATTTAGTCTATCATTATTCCCAATGAATGTTTACATGGAATTTTAACTATTCTCATGCAGTTTTCCGCAAAAGAATTAATAAGTTAAAAAGCTATGGTTTGTTTTAAAATCCTTTGTAGTATAACTAATGGGTTATCTGTAGGTGGAGTTCGGTAATTCATTAGGTATGCTACGGGAACATGTCATGCCTTACAAGGGATAAGGTAAGGCATGACATGTTTTAGTGGTATCAGAGCTTTGGTTTTTATACAAGTTTTGAAATTGCATGTTTGAAAATTTTTTATAAGTACAACTGCTCAACTGTCATTAATTGATACATATAGTGCATTACATCATAAACATGGACTAATGGAGGGAAATCTCCTTGTGTTGGTTGTCCAGTGAGTAGAATTCTTTGTGATTCAGTATGGAAGAGGGGGATCACACAATGAGCAATCGATGTAGGTAGTGCAGGGGAAGCCCTAGCTCCTCAGAATGCCTGTGGATCAGCTGCACCCGTCCCACCCATGCAGTTTCCTGCTCAGTTTGCTCGGTAGATGGCTACACTATTTTAGCAAATGGCTGGTAATATACCAGTCCAAGCTCCTGTGCAAGCACCTCCAGTGCAACCACCATCCCCAGCTAGACAATATGACAAGTTAATGAAGTATGGGGCAATAGAGTTCAAGGGTACAGTGGACCCATTAGAAGCTGAGCAATGGTTAGAACGGATGGAGAAAGTATTCAAGAAATTGCACTACACCGATGATTTGAAGTTTGAATACTCGGTCTCTCTACTACATGGAGATGCATATGAGTGGTGGAAGACCATTCCTCACAGTTTGGTTGAGCTCCCTATGTTGACATGGGATGACTTTCTTAGAGAATTTAAATAGAAGTATGTTCCTGACACATATGTAGATATGAAGCTACAGGCGTTTCTCAGTTTGAAGCACGGGAACAGGACTGTAGCTGAGTATGAGAGACTTTTCCCTCCTCAGCCACTATGCTGGAAGCCTACTCATTACCAGTAGAGACAGATACAAATGGTTTGAGGCCGGTTTGAGGCCTAGTTTGAGATTGCAAGTGGTTGGGTTTCAACATGACAACTTCTCTGTGTTGATATCATAGGCCCTTGAATTGGAAAGGATAGAACTGAAAGGGGAATTTAAGAAGGTAATCACTGAAAAAGAGAAAAGCAGTAAGCCTACAGGTCAGAGTCCAAGTAACAATTCGGGTAAGAGGAAGAGCTTTGGGGGACCAAGTAACAGAGGATCTAGTAGGGGAAGATTCTCAGGGCAGAGGCCACCTAGATCCGGACAGTAGATATCTAGGGGTTCCTTTCCAACCTGTGCTTGTGAGACTTGTGGCAGGACTTATGGAGGAGTATGTTATAAGGCCATAGGAGCCTGTTACAACTGTAGTGGAAGTGGGCATTTTGCTAGAGATTGCACTAGTGCCCGTAGATCTGGGCCGCCTACTACCACTGAGGGATCTGTTCAAGGTTTTGCTTTCAGAGGACAACAGACAACTAGTAGAGGCAGAGGCAAGGGTAGAGGTAACACTTCTGGCAGCCAGGGCACAGTGAGCCAACCAGAGCGCAGTCTTTGCACGGTCGAGTGTACACCATGTGCCCGAGGGATGAAGCTGAGACATCAGATGTTGTGGCTGGTACTTTCTCCATCTTTGGTAGAGATGTATATGTGTTGTTTGACCCTGGTTCTACACATTCTTATGCTAGTGCCAGTATTGCATGTTCTGTTGCCATTCCTTACTTGAAAATGGATTATGATGTGCTAGTGACTAGTCCCTTAGGACAAGAGGTTAGGGTGAACAATTGTATGAAGATTGTCCTTTGGTGATCCAAGGACATACATTCAGGTCAAACTTAATTGAAATGCCCTTCCAAGATTATGATATCATCTTGGGCATGGATTGGTTAGCCAAGCATCATGCCATGATCGACTGTAGACTAAAGATAGTCAATTTTGGTCTTCCCGAGTATGCAGACATATTAATACATGGGGAGAGGCAGTTATTGCCATCCAATATCAATTCAGCTGCACTTGCTAGAAAGATGATTAGAAAGGGATGTGAAGCTTATCTAACTCATGTGATAGACACCCAGGTGGGGAGTCCAGATCTTAAAGATATTCCTACGATATGGGGGTTTTCGGATGTCTTTTCAGAAAAATTGCCGAGATAGCCTCCGGAAAGACAGGTGCAGTTTGAAATTGAGACTATGCCTGGTGTGAAACCAATCTCCATCACTCCTTATAGGATGGCACCTGCTGAGTTGAAAGAGTTGAAAATGCAATTGCAAGAATTGTTAGATAAGGGGTTTCATCCGCCCTAGCGTGTCATCTTGGGGAGCACCAGTATTATTTGTGAAGAAAAAGGATGGTACTCTCCACCTATGCATAGACTACAGGCAGTTGAATAAGGTGACCATAAAGAATAGATATTCTCTGCCATGGATCGATGATTTGTTTGATTAGTTGAAGGATGCAACTGTATTCTCTAAAATTGACTTGAGATCGGGCTACTACCAGTTGAGGGTGCAGGAGTAAAGTATTCCTAAAACTGCCTTTAGGACTCATTATGGCTGCTATGAGTTCTTGGTGAAGGAACGTAAGCGTGAAAAATACAAGTTTATACCATTGAATTCAATAAATTTTCACCTAGGCTCACATGCATCATGCAAGATTTATCTTTATCTATTTGATTTCAATGATAAACAACATATTAAAACTTTTTTAATATGTTTTTGGATCTGTATTTGCCATTTAAGATTTTAAAATTAATCAAATTAATTTTAGAACCCTAGATTAAATCAAGAACAAACACACTAACCTCTTGATGCACTGCAGTGTATTTGCGCCTTTGAGATGTGTCTTCAGGACACCAGATGTTGTCCCTCTAGCTTGTCCACACCAAGAACACCTATTGCAACACTTAAATAGCTTCTCAAGCTTTTTCTATTATTTAGAAAGTCAAGTTCTGGCTTTTAAGAGATTAAAGATGTAAACAGGACACTAGAAATGATTTCTAGCATTTTTAATTCAAGAGATTGTTTGTTAATCTCTTGGAAAGATGAGAGAAGAAGATGAAGAAGAGAGAAACCTTCTTGGGTAGCGGCACCAAAGAAAGAGGCTACTGGTTGTGTTATTTTCTTTTCATAACAACACTTATATAGCTAGGTCAACACATTAAACCCTTGCCACATGTCACCCTCTGATTAGTTTTAGGTTTAATTGACCCAATCACATTGTGCCAAGTGTCAAACCTATATTTAATCTTAATTTTAATCATCTTACATGATTAAAAGACATTTGGCAAGCTTATGCGTAATTCCATGTGTCACCATCTCATGGTGCCACATGTCACCCTGTGAAATGACCAAAATGCCCATGTGTCTTAATTTTGAGTTCTTAATCCAAAATAATTATTTCTCTTCTTCTAATCAATTTATATCAAATATAAATTAATTAATTAATCTCTATTAATTAATTTCTCATTAATTAAATTCATATTTAAATTCTTTAGATATAAATTTAACTTATACTATACATCCAATAATCTAGATTTGGTTTCAAGTCATGCTACGGACTTTGCAATCTAATTGCAAATTAAACCTATTTAATTAATCAATTAAACTCTTTAATTAATTAATT
Organism: Hevea brasiliensis; assembly: GCF_030052815.1. Taxonomy (NCBI): domain Eukaryota; kingdom Viridiplantae; phylum Streptophyta; class Magnoliopsida; order Malpighiales; family Euphorbiaceae; genus Hevea; species Hevea brasiliensis. The sequence goes on along the minus strand of NC_079507.1, from coordinate 35,801,424 downwards.
AAATCATATTTAATTAGGTGATTACTTGTGTATGTGTGTGACTTACTAGGCTCATCACTAATTGGTAATGAGACATAATATCAACTCTTAATATCATCAGAACTCTTTCTTACTATAAATGATTTCTCTAAATCATTTTATGCACCTCATAGACCATGGTTAGCACCTAGCATAGCATGCTATGGCCACCCAATTAGTAATAAGGTTTACCTTAAATGAACCTATAATCATATGTTACCATGCAGTAGAATCTCTCTGTTACAAAATCCCAACTCAAGCTGGAGTTATGGTTTATGCCAAACTCCATTTGCTATGAATATTATGTTCTCTTTTAATTCCAGTTCTTGATTAAAAAGATTTTCTCATCAGAAACTCTTTTCTGATTAAATCTATCTATCCTGGCCAGCAACTTGAAACATCAAGAATAATTAATCAACATAGGATTTTATCTCTATTTACTTAGAGGAACAGATTCCATCTTGATCAACACCTACCTCCATATATAACTAATAGGAGCCAACACATGCCCATATACCCATACACAATACAAGTATGAAAGCAGTATCAAACTCAAACTACCTATATACAAGATAACTGTGCTATCTCAGGTCTAAAGATTATATGCACTGATATGATTTTTGATAAAACATTGATAAGAGTAAACTCCATGTGCTTGTTATAAATGTCACTGGTTCGGCCTACTTATCATTTATAAGTGCCTATCATGTTTGTCATATGGCATGAGACTCACCATTCCATCTTATTTATATCTCATATAAATAACTTGGGAACAAAACGTGAATACAATCTTTCTGGATAAGTCATGTCCTTATTATGAAGTATCCTCGATTGTAAACCTATTTATGATACTTTGTACTAGAAATACTGTCACTCATATTCTTAACAACTTAAGAATATAATTTCTAACAAAATATTAATGGACCTTTTCTATTACACATAAATATCTTTTATAAACGGAAAAGTGGAAATGCCTTTTATTAATAAAAACATGTACAAGATACATACTAAATGATATGCTCTAGGGCATACTACTAAACAATCTCCCAGTAGCACTAGAGCCATTCATTACAATATCTTAGACCCATCTTCTTAAGATGTCGGTTTTGCTGAGTCTGTGACATAGGCTTAGTGAATGGTTCAGCTGGATTTTTAGCTGATGTTATTTTCTGCATGGCTACATCGCTTCATCCAACTATTTCTCTGATAATGTGGTAGCGCCTTTCTATGTGTTTGGATTTTTGATGAGACCTTGGTTCCTTAGCTTGTATGACTGCTCCATTGTTGTCATAGTGTAGTGGAACTGCTGACTCAATAGAAGGAACTACTATAAGTTCTGTCACGAACTTCTTTATCCAAATAGCTTCCTTTGCAGCATCTGATGCTGTAATATACTCAGCCTCGGTAGTGGAATCTGCAGTCGTGCTCTATTTGGAACTCTTTCAACTAACTGCACCTCCATAATAAATGAACACATATCCAGGGGTAGACTTTCTATCATCGATATCTGATTGGAAATCAGAATCAGTATAACCATCCAATTGCAAGTCTCTACCTCCATAGATCAAGAATAAATCCTTAGTTCTTCTCATGTTCTTAAGGATATTTTTGACAACTATCCAGTGTTCTAAACCTGGATTGGATTGATACCTGCTAGTCAAACTAACAGCATATGCGATATCCGGCCTAGTACACAATATTGCATACATTAAACTTCCAATAGCCGAAGCATATGGAATCCTGGCCATCTTATCTCTTTCTTCAGGTGTCTTTGGAGATATCTCTTTAGAAAGATGGATACCATGTCTCACTGGAACAATCCTCTCTTGGAATCAAGCATGTTCAACCTCTTTAACACCTTTTCCAAGTATAAACTTTGGGATAAACCAATTATTCTTTTTGCTCTATCTCTATAGATGCGAATCCCCAGAATATAGGTTGCCTCCCTTAAGTCTTTCATGGAGAATGTATTTGACAACCATACCTTTACAGTTGTCAACATACCTGTGTCATTACCCATCAATAGTATGTCATCCACATATAAGACAAGGAAAGTGATAGCACTATCACTAACCTTCTTATATACACATGGCTCATCCTCATTTTGATAACACCAAAGGATTTAATGGCTTCATCAAAACGGATGTTCCAACTCCTCGAAGCTTGCTTCAACCCATAAATGGATCGCTTTAGCTTGCATACCTTGGAAACATCTTGGGATTCAAAACCCCTAGGTTGTTCCATGAAAATGTTTTCTTCAATGTATCAATTAAGAAAAGCTGTTTTAACATCCATCTGCCAAATCTCATAATGATAGTATGCAACTATTGCTAATAGAATCCTAATTGATTTAAGTATGGCAACAGGCGAGAAAGTCTCCTCATAGTTGATTCCTTGCCTTTGGCAAAACCCTTTCACTACTAGCCATGCCTTATAGGTCTCTACCTTTCCATCAGAACTAATTTTCTTCTTGAAAACCCATTTGTTCCCTATAAGTACAATACCTTCAGGTGGGTCAACAAGATCCCAAACTTGATTCTTATACATGGAATCAATTTTAGATTTCATAACATCAATCCATTTTGAAGAGTCTATATCTGATATAGCTTCTTCATAGGTAAGTGGATCATTTCCATGATCTACTTCTTCATGAGTAGACAACTTTTGTTCTTCTTCATGAAGGAAACCATATCTCACTGGTGGGTGAGATACCCTGGTTGTTTTACTAGGAACATCTGTAGATGTTTTATCAACAGGTATAGGTTGACTAGATGGATCTATATCCATATGATCTGTTGGTTGGTCAGAATTCTCTAATTCCAACTCTATTTGCCTTCCTTTGCCTCCTTCTTGAACAAACTATTGTTCAAGAAATGTGCCATCTCTACTCACCAAAACCTTTTGTGATATAGGTAAATAAAAATAATATCCAAAACTATCTTTTGGATATCTAACAAATCGACCCTTTTCTGATATGGTTTCCAATTTATTAGTGTTCAGCTTTTTGATATAAGCTGGACAACCCCAAATCTTAACATGCTTAAGACTTGGTTTTCTTCCATGCCATATCTCATAAGGTGTGGAAGAAACTGGTTTTGGTGAAATCCTATTCAGAATATACAAAGCTGATTCTAATGCAAATCTCCAAAAGGAGATTGGCATATTAGTATAGCTCATCATACTACGTACCATATCCAATAGGGTACGATTTCTCCTTTCAGATACACCATTCAGCTGTGGCATTCCTGGAGGAGTCAACTAGGAAACAATGCCATGCTCTCTCAAGTATTCATCAAATTCAGTACTCAAATATTCACCTCCACGATCTGATCGAAGAGCTTTATTACTCTTTCCTGTTTGATTTTCTACTTCAGATTTAAATTCTTTAAACTTTTCAAACGATTCATGTTTGTATTTCATCAAATACAAATACCCAAACCTTGATTTATCATCAGTAAAGGTAATAAAGTAATGAAAATCGCCTCCAGCCATTTCCTTAAATGGACCACAAACATCACTATGTATTAGCTCCAAAATATTTTCAGCCCTTAGCCCTTGTCCAACAAAGGGTGATCTAGTCATTTTACCCTGAAGGCAAGATTCACAAGTTAGAGTAGGCTCAGAGCCCAATGAGGATAGAATCCCCATTTTCTCCAGTTTTGCAATCCTATCTTCTGCAGCATAACATAACCTTAAGTGCCAAATATGTTTTGAACTTGAGTTGGTTTTCACCATGGCATTGCATTCATTTAGATCACTTGCATTCATTTTGTGTTTGTCATTATTATCTAAATAATAAAGACCTTCATTCATATAACCCGAACTAACATATTTATTTCCAAAATAAATATTGCAAACATCATCTGTGAATTAAAATTCATAGCCATTTCTAATCAAACTAGATATAGAAATGATGTTCTTAAAAGAATTAGGTACATATAAAATATTATCCAAACACAAAACATGTCCAAACATGTAAAAAGATTTAGATCCTATGGTTAAAGCTTCAACAGTTGAACCATTGCCAATCCGGACTCTAACATCTTGAGAATGCAAGTTGCTACTATTTCTAGTTCCTGCATATCATTATAAATGTGAGAACTAGCACCAGTATCTAAAATCCAAGCTGTAGATGAACTATGAGTATCATCATAATCTAAATAACAAGATATGGACATACCTTTCGAAATTTTATCCTTCTTGTCCTTCAGAGAAGTAAGATACTCTGGGCAGTTCCTTTTCCAGTGCCCATCCTTCTGGTAGTGGAAACACTTTCCTTTGCCTCCATCAGCTTTAGTCTTCCATTTCTGTTTAGCTATTTTCTTATAAGGACCAGGCTGAGGTTTCTTTTTCTTATTGCCCTTCTTCTTGTTGGACTTTCTAGCAGAAGAAGATGCAATCAAAGCTACCTCTTTTCCTTTATTGCCCGGCATATTCTTTTGGGCAATAACCAGCATGTTGAGTAAACCAGCTAAGGTGTATTCCTTTTTAGTCATATGGAAATTTGTTACAAAATTCCCAAAAGACTTAGGAAGGGATTGAAGGATCAAATTCATCTGTAGTTGGAAATCCATGTTGAAGTTAAGATGTTCCAACTGCTCAATCAGCCGAATCATCTTGTGGACATGATCCCCAACATTCTGTCCCTCAAACATCCTCATGCAGAACAGCTGCCTAGATATTTCATACCTAGCATTCCTACTGTGCTCACCATACAACTCTGATAGGTGAAGGAGGATCTCACTCACACTCTGCATGTTCTCATGCTGCTTCTGTAACTCATTACTCATGGAAGCAAGCATGTAACACTTGGCTCTCATATCATGCTCCTTCCACTTGTCCAAAGTTTCATGTTTCTCTTGAGTGGCCTCTGGAGGTAAGGGACTAAGAACATTTGAATCTAGAACATATCCTATATGTTCAAGGTTTAGGACAATTTTCAAATTTCTTAGCCAATCAGAGAGATTAGGTCCTGTCAACCTATTGCGATCAAGTATGCTTGCAAGGATATTGGATGGTGGTGGTTGTTCTGTGCTCATTATTATCAGAAAAGTAACTGCAGAAAATAACCAGATTAATTAGTAAATGTATCATTTAATTAACCAAAATGATTATGGTCTTTTAATCAAATTGGTCCTCTCACTAACTTAGCGAATCCTACACTTCCAAAGTAGAAAATGGAAATCCTAGTTGGATGGATTTCTAGTGGGTGATTGAATTCTTATAATTCTATTGATTATCCTTAGGTACATCCGTTATTGGAATTACAATAAACTATAAGTGAGCAACTCCTTGCCCATCTCATCTCATGTGAGTTTCAATCCTTTACCTAGCCCCTAATGCTCAAAATCTCAGATACATCCATTATTGACTTATCTTGCATTAGTTAAGTTGATCCCATTGAGCCAATAATTATGCAAATAATTTTAATGTCCTCAGGTACATCCAATATTGGCCACCAAACCATTTACATATTTACAACATCTCATGCTTAACAATTATTCTTAAGAAAATCTCTTAAATTAATTGCATCTTATGCAACTATTTAAAATTTCTTAAAATAATTGCCCCAATGGATGACCCATGTTATAATTACTATAATTATAGCATTTCCAACTTAATCATTTATTTGGAAGATTTTATGGTTATCCTAATTACTATTAAGGTCTCACTTTGCACATTATCCATTTAGCATGCATATATCATATAATTGCATACATTCCCATACATCTCATGCATTCATGGATAAGCAGTAAATATGGCATGATCATGGAATTTCTAAGGGATTCAATTCTGAGCCACCAAGAATTGAATCAGGGCATTCCTAGGTGCATTTCATTCATTCATTTTACAAGAGTTGCTGAAGGAGTACATAATTAATACTTGATCTTGAATTCCTCCCACTGGTCCCACTAATGCTCTTGACCTCCTTGAACTTCTTGCAATCCAATATTACATAGTAATCCTTAGCATACTAAGGCGAATTTACAAGAACTTAAATAAATAAAATTACAATCCAAAAATCATTACAAACTTAATAATACATGCCCAAAATAAATTAAAATAAATTAATTAATTTACAATCCCAAAAAAATATAAAAGAAATAAATCCAATCACATTGGTCTTTTATAATCCATGATCATCCATCATGCATATCACTATTTAACAATTAAATAAAACATACATACTTAAATTAAATTGAATATCTCATATTCAACTTAAAAATCCATATTTGAATATGATTCAAAAAAATTTAAAAATTCAGATTTGAATCTCATTCAAACAAATTTAAAAATTCAGATTTGAATCACATTTAAACAACCTTAAAAATTCAGATTTGAATCACATTCAAACAATTTTTAAAAAATCAGATTTGAATCACATTCAAACAAATTTTAAAAATTCAGATCTGAATATTATTCAAACAACTTTAAAAAATCAGATTTAAATATGATTCAAACAATTTTAAAAAATCAGATTTGAATCACATTCAAACAACTTTAAAAATTCAAATTTGAATCACATTCAAACAATTTTTAAAATTCTAATTTGAATCAAAATTTAATTGTGTGATTAAAATTCTAATTAAACAATTTAATTAGACATAGGATGAGCTTTTAGATCATACAAAAATTGCAAATTAAAAAGCCAAACCTTGAGCCACCCATGGAAGCCAAAATTGGAGCACCAAAGATGGTGTTCTACAAGCATGCCGCCACACATCCATTGCAACCTGCAATGGATAAATCATCTCATGATCAAAACACACAATTAAATCATATAATCAACAATCTAAATGGCAAATATAGTGGCTCTGATACCAATTGAAGGAATGAAAGCGTGAAAAACATAAGTTTATACCATTGAATTCAAAAAATTTTCACCTAGGGTCATACGCATCATGCAAGATTTATTTTTATCTATTTGATTTTAATGATAAACAACATATTAAAACTCTTTTAATATGTTTTTGGATCTATATTTGCCATTTAAGATTTTAAAATTAATCATATTAATTTTAGAACCCTAGATTAAATCAAGAACAAACACACTAACCTCTTGATGCACTGTAGTGTATTTGCGCCTTTGAGATGCGCTTTCAAGACACCAGATGTTGTCCTTCTAGCTTGTCCAGACCAAGAACACCTATGGTAGCTCTTGAATAGCTTTTAAAGCTTTTTCTATTATGTAGAAAATCAAGTTCTGGCTTTTAAGAGATTAAAGATGTAAACAGGACACTAGAAATGATTTCTAGTATTTTTAATTTAAGAGATTGTTTGTTAATCTCTTGGAAAGATGAGAGAAGAAGATGAAGAAGAGAGAAACCTTCTTGGGTGGCGGCACCAAAGAAAGAGGCTGCTGGTTGTGTTATTTTCTTTTCATAACAACACTTATATAGCTAGGTCAACATATTAAACCCTTGCCACATGTCACCCTCTAATAAGTTCTAGGTTTAATTGACCCAATCACATTGTGCCAAGTGTCAAACCTATATTTAATCTTAATTTTAATCATCTTACATGATTAAAAGACATTTGGCAAGCTTATGTGTAATGCCATGTGTCACTATCTCATGGTGCCACATGTCACCCTGTGAAATGACCAAAATGCCTCTGTGTCTTAATTTTAAGTTCTTAACCCAAAATAATTATTTCTCTTCTTCTAATCAATTTATATCAAATATAAATTAATTAATTAATCTCTATTAATTAATTTCTAATTAGTTAAATTTATATTTAAACACTTTAAATATAAATTTAACTTATACTATACATCCAATAATTTAGATTTGGTTTCAAGTCATGCTAGGGACTTTGCAATATAATTGTAAACCAAACCTATTTAATTAATCAATTAAACTCTTTAATTAATTAATTAAATCATATTTAATTAGGTGATAACTTGTGTATGTGTGTGACTTACTAGGCTCATCACTAATTGGCAATGAGGCATGATATCAACTCTTAATATCATCAGAACTCTTTCTTACCATAAATGATTTCTCTAAATCATTTTATGCACCTCATAAACCATGGTTAACACCTAGCATAACATGCCATGGCCACCTAATTAGTAATAAGGTTTACCTTAAATGAACCTATAATCATATGTTACCAAAATCCCAACTCAAGCTGGAGTCATGGTTTATGTCAAACTCCATTTGCTATGAATATTATGTTCTCTTTTAATTCCAGTTCTTGATTAAAAAGATTTTCTCATCAGAAACTCTTTTCTGATTAAATCTATCTGTCTTGGCCAGGAACTTGAAACATCAAGAACAATTAATCAACATAGGATTTTATCTCTATTTACTTAGAGGAACATATTCCATCTTGATCAACACCTACCTTTATATATAACTAGTAGAAGACAACACATGCCCATATATCCATACACAGTACAAGTATGAAAGCAATATCAAACTCAAACTACCTATATACAAGATAACTGTGCTATCTCAGGTCTAAAGATTATATGCACTGATATGATTTATGACAAAATATTGATAATAGTAAACTCCATGTGCTTATCATAAGTGTCACTGGTTCGACCTACTTATCATTTATAAGTGCCTATCATGTTTGTCATATGGCATGAGACTCACCATTCCATCTTATTTATACCTCATATAAATAACTTGGGAACAAAACGTGAATACAATCTTTCTGGATAGGTCATGTCCTTATTATGAAGTATCCTCGATTGTGAACCTATTTATGATACTTTGTACTAGAAATACTATCACTCATATTCTTAACAACTTAAGAATAGAATTTCTAACAAAATATCAATGGACCTTTTCTATTATACATAAATATCTTATGTAAATGGAAAAGTGGAAATGCCTTTTATTAATAATAATATGTACAAGATACATACTAAATGATATGCTCTAGGGCATACTACTAACACTTGGTAATGCCATTCGGGTTGACTAATGCTCCAGCTGCTTTTATGGGCCTGATGGACACTATCTTGAGGCCATATTTGGACCAGTTTGTTGAGGTGTTTATTGATGATATTTTGGTGTACTCAAAGAATGCAGAGGAACATGACAAGCACTAGAGGATAGTATGGCAGACTTTGAGGGAGAAGCAGTTGTATGCCAATTTGTCAAAATATGAGTTTTGGCTAAAGGAGATTTCATTTTTGGGGCATATTGTATTTGCAGAAGGTATCCAGGTGGATCCTAGCAAAGTAGAAGCCATTCTTAATTGGAAGCCACCTAGAAATGTCACGGAAGTTCAGAGTTTCCTTGGTTTAGCCGGGTATTACCGAAGGTTTATGAAGGGATTCTCCATGCTAGCATCTCCACTAACCAAGCTACTTAGGAAGAATGTAAAATTTTAGTGGACTGATCAGTGCCAGAAAAGTTTTGATGAGTTAAAAAGGTGTTTAACTGAAGCTCCAGTCTTAACCTTGCCCACTTTGTGTAAGGAGTATACCATATATAGTGATGCTTATCATAACGGATTAGGCTGTGTGTTGATGCAAGATAGGAATGTCATTGCCTATGCTTCACGCCAACTTAAACCGCATGAGAGGAATTATCCTATGCATGACTTGGAGTTGGCAGCCATTGTCTTTGCCTTGAAGATCTGGAGACATTACTTGTATGGAGAGAGATGTTATATATACACAGATCATAAAAGTTTGAAATACTTGGGCACAGAGAAGGAGTTAAATTTGAGGCAGAGGAGATGGTTAGATGTAACACCCTCCCGGTAGCAACTCCGTACATTCTACTGTTCCGGTGACCGGTGACGGTCCGGACAGCTAGAACGTCCGGAAAAATATTTAAACTAAAGTCAAGAACCAAAATTAACTCAAATATTAATAAGAAAAATTTAGGAAAAATTTTAGAAATAAAATACAACCAAGTTAAATGAGCTGGTGCCCAAGCGATGGGTAACCTAGAGGGAAGTTGCGATTCTCGCAACGAGGAGCCCTAGACCCGGGAAAAAATTCATAAAATAATTTTTGGGACGCCAGAGAAGGGTCATTGAGGTTCCTATGGCATTAGAATGCCAAGAAAATATTTAGAAAAATTTTACAATCGGTACAGACAATTTTGACCCGTTAAGCCAAACGGAGGGCATTTTGGTCATTTTGCCTTCAGAGACGATTTTTGGCCGACTTGTCCAGTTAAGTAAATAATTAATATGACATAAAATATGAATAAATATTACTAAAAATTAAAGTGAAAATGAGTAGAGAAAAGAAGAAAAGAAAATGAAAGAAAAACCTAAATATGACATCACATGATGTCATTTGGAAGGCTTCCACCAATCACAACCCAACAAGCCAAATTAAAAAGAGAAAAATGACAAATGAAGAAACAAATTTTCTGGTTCTTCTTCTTCATTTGAACGTGAACCTCTTCTTCCATAGCTAAGTATATTCAAGCTTTTCAAAGCTTGATTCACCCATTTCTACCCAACAAAATCATAACCTAGCTTCACGAAAAATTAACCTAGCAACTTGAGTAACCTCTAGGCAGCCAAAAGAAGAAGAAAGAAGGAGTTTGGGTAGTTTGAAATTCTGCCCTATTCAAGGTTAGTGCCTATTTACACTTAAATCTCTTTTAATTCATGTTAAAGACTTAAAGTGAGTAAGGTTTTGTGAATTAAATGAATGGAATCTATGTATATGGACCCTATGAATTTTCGGCAGCCCAAGGAAGGAATGAGTTTGATTGTATTAATGGACTTAGAGTGAATTGGAGATTATGTTTAAAGTGTATACATATATATATACAAGAATGAAAGAGTTAACTAAAGAAATTGTGAAAACCATGACTTTGAGCTAGGGTTTAGGAGTGAAAATTTGACTTTGCTTATGAAATTGTTAAAGAACATTCTAATAGTCAATTAGTGACCATTTGAGGTAAGTTGACCGTAATTAGGAGTGAATTATTGCATGGCAAAGTGGAATGGGCAGGCTGCCCAAGGAGTGCAGCAGGGTGGTTGAGATTTCTGTCCACTTGGACTGCCATATCTTTGGCTGTGTAGGTTCAATTGGTGTTTGGCTAATTGGACATGAAACTAGGCTTGTAATGGCACATTTTTGCTGAAGAAATCATGCCCAAAAGACCAAAGCAAGAGGACCAAAAGTTGGCCCCATTCCGGATACCCTGCAACCAGCACCTGCAGAAATGACCAAATGAACAGTAACTGTTCATTTGGCCATAACTCACTGTAGATATGGTCAATTGACCTGAAATTTTTACAGAAACAAGATAGGATATAGACAAACAACTTTCATGAAGAGCATCACCCCAAATTATGCCATTAACCCATTCAAATTATTGGGCAAAGTTGATTTATCAAACCTGCAACTCTGCAGATTTTCATTTGAGCAGTAAAGTTTGGAGGACTATAACTCTCTCTAGAAAACTTGGATTTAGGCGATTCTTGAACCGATGGAAACCTAAGGTATGGTAGAACATTTCATATGAAGAAAGTTAGACCAAATTATGAACTTAACTTGATCAAATTACTGACCAAAGTTGGACCAAAAATCTGCTAGACCCAAAATCTTAGCATGAACAGTGCACGTGAACAGTAAAATTATTTTGGCCATAACTTCAGCTACAAAACTCCAAATGGAGTGATTCAAAAAAAGAAATTCAACTAGACAAAATAAGGAACAAATTTCATGTTTACCATTTCCTCAAATTCCCACTGTAACAGTGCTTAATGGAATAGTAAAGTTAAGCTTCAAAAACTGAAAATTTTGTTTCCCTTGGTTTAAGCCTAGAAATGGTAATGGTGATCACTTCCAACAAGTTTTAAATGAAAAATGTGGTAGGTTTGAAGTGCCAAAGCCAATGTACCTACTTTCTATACAAAAGTCAACTTTTTTGTTGACTAATGAAGTGAATAGTGACACAAAAACTTGAAATTCAAAAATGTGAAACTTAAAAATGCAAAATGCCCTAGTAGGCCTAATGTGATTGGTTTGGATAGTTTGGCATGCCAATAGGGTATTGTTTTAGCAGTACTGCGAAAGGCTTTATGCTTGTGTTCATAGCTTTATGCCCATATTCATGGCTTTTATGCCCGTATTCATGGCTTTTATGCCCGATTATGTGATATCATGGCTTTTTAGCCATACTGACTGCATACATGGTTGACGTTCTGCGTCCCATGGTATGATGGCCCGAGGCACCGCAGTGTCCAGCGCCAACGACCCGTTATCCAGTCCAGTCATTCAGTATAGGTTACTTGGGCATGGAAAAGTATAACTGTAATTGAACTCATTATTAAAGAAAATACGAAAATTAAATATTAGGAATGATTATGATAGAATACAAAGAAACTCAAGATCATGAAGAAAATAATTAACAAAATGCATGAAGAAGTTAATATCATAAAATGTAATTAGCCCTCGACTAAACAATAAGTTAGTAATTATTCATCTCTTATGAACACAATAGCAAGGAAATTATTATTTTTATTTGCATATTATATTTTCTTGTATTATTGGCACCACTAAGCTTTATGCTTAGCGCGTCGCTTTTGCAACACGTAGGTACTGAAGATTTGGACAAAGGGCCCAGTAGACCACAGATTCGGTAAGACAGTTCACAGTTCTGCATAGTGTCCGTGTCACCTCACCATCCACAGTGCATTGGTAGGACACTAGGTCCCATTTTGTATTTTAAGGTTTTTGTAAATTTTGTAATTAAACTCTTATTTTATCATGTGTATTTGAAACAAATGTAATATAATTTTGTATTAATGTAAGTACTTGTAAATTGTGATTATAAATCACATGTGAGAATTTATTTATGATTTGAGTCTAATGATGATGTGAAATGAATGAATGACAAATAGAGGAATTGTTAAGAAAATTGTGTTTGTGAAAGGAAAAGTGAATACATAACTGTGACTTGTACATGATTATCACATGAGATGAATGATTGAGAAATGAATGGTGAAAAATGTTGAGATTTTGATATTGAAGTTTGAGAGTGATGAGATGATTGAATATGATCATAGGAAGTGTTTTTCACAGGTTCCGAAGAACTGTTTTCTCTATTTTTAGCCGGTACTCTGCCGGATTTTCTATAAAATTCTCGGAACCTCAAATAAATTATAATTTCGATAAATGACTTAAATAAATTATATTTCACAAATTATATTCAAAAGCATGATATAAATTAATTAAGATAAAATAGAGTGCTCGGCACACTGAGTGGCATAACTTGCTCTGCTACACTGTAGTCGGGTAAGGGGTGTCACATTTAGTGGTATCAGTGCCTGGTTTAGGCGTTTCTGGACCTAGATAGATTGCATACCATGCATTGCATTTGTAAGAGTCGAGGTGACACTAATGCAGATCTGTTTATCTTTCTTATTTTGAATAGGATATGGACCCTTCATCTCAGAGAGCAGTCGAGGAGGAAGTGGAGAGTCATGCTCCACCTGCAGCGGTGAGGCGGGGTAGGGAGAACCTACTCCGCCCGACTCAAGCGAGCACCTTTCAGCCTCCACAGGCCATGTTCCAGCAAATGGCCGATTTCTTCAGACAAATGGCAGGGGTAATGCCAGCACCACCACCACCACCAGCTCCACAGTAGAAATCACACCTGGAAAAACTGAGGAAGTTTGGAGCAGTGGACTTCTATGGTAAGAGAGAAGATGATTACATTGCGGTAGAATTGGTTGAATAGAACAGGCAGAGTTCTAAAACAACTCCACTGCACCCCATAGCAAAATTTAGAGGCTGCCATATCTCTGTTGCAAGATGATGCCTATGAGTGGTGGGACACGGTATCCAGTGAGGTGCAGCCAGAAGTTATGACATGGGACTTCTTTCTCTCCGAGTTTAAGAAGAAATATGTGGGTACTGTATACTTAGAAGAGAGAAGAAGGGAATTTATTAACCTAAGGCAGAGACAGTTGTCAGTGGCTGAGTATGGGAAGGAATTTGTCAGATTAAGCCACTACGGAAGGGAGATAGTCCCTAATGAGGCCGAAAGGTGTAAGAGATTTGAATAAGGATTAAATGACAATATAAAGATCATGATCACTGCCTTGGGAATCACAGACTTCACCAAGATAGTGGAAGCTGCATTAAAAGTGGAGAAAGTGAGAATAAATGAACAAAATAGGAAAGATAGGCAGCGTAAGAGGGAATTTGGACCAAGACAGTCAAGTATACCAACTGATAGTAAGAAGTTTAAGGGTTCTAGTTCACAAGATCAGACATAGGGCCACAGAGGCCCCAGATTGGAATATCTATAGCTAGTTCCCCAGGCACAATAACAAGGGGATCAACCCCAGTGCCTGAATGTATGCATTGTGGTAGAAGACACAGAGGGGAGTGTCGACTGTTAACTGGAGAATGTTTCAAGTGTGGGGCTACGGATCATTTCATAAGAGATTGCCCTCAGAGGAGTGGTTCAATAGCTCCGGTACAAGTTGATAGACCTTTCCCTATAGTTCAAAGGGGTAAAAGATCGGGTAGAGCAGAAATGGCTGACATTTCACAGAAGATTGTTTCTGAGACAGTTGAAAAGCCCGAAGTCATGGTGGCACCACAAGTATGTGCTATGGAAGCTCAGGAAGAGCCAAACCCAGACACTGATGAGGCGATACAAGGAAGTGAAGAAACAAGAAGGTAGCAACTCCCCGATTACTTAAGTCAGGTAAATTTCGAGGACGAAATTTAAATTAGAGGGGAAGAGTTGTAACACCCTCCTGGTAGCCACTCAGTACATTCTCTTGTTCGATGACGGTGGCCGGTCGGACACCTAGAACGTCAGAAAAATATTTAAACTAAAGTCAAGAACCAAAATTAACTCAAATATTAATAAGAAAAATTTAGGAAAAATTTTAGAAATAAAATACAACCAAGTTAAGCAGTAGGTGCCCAGCGATGGGTAACCTAGAGGAAGTTGCGGTTCTACAACGAGGAGCCCTAGACAGGAAAAAATTCATAAAATAATTTTTGGGACTCCAGAGAAGGGTCATTGAGGTTCCTATGGCATTAGAATGCCAAGAAAATATTTAGAAAAATTTTACAATCGGTACAGACAATTTTGACCCGTTAAGCCATACGGAGGGCATTTTGGTCATTTCGCCTTCAGAGACGATTTTTGGCGACTTGTCGATTAAGTAAATAATTAATATGACATAAAATATGAATAAATATTACTAAAAATTAAAGTGAAAATGAGTAGAGAAAAGAAGAAAAGAAAATGAAAGAAAAACCTAAATATGACATCACATGATGTCATTTGGAAGGCTTCCACCAATCACAACCCAACAAGCCAAATTAAAAAGAGAAAAATGACAAATGAAGAAACAAATTTTCTGGTTCTTCTTCTTCATTTGGACGTGAACCTCTTCTTCCATAGTTAAGTATATTCAAGCTTTTCAAAGCTTGATTCACCCATTTCTACCCAACAAAATCATAACCTAGCTTCGCAAAAAATTAACCTAGCAACTTGAGTAACCTCTAGGAAGCCAAAAGAAGAAGAAAGAAGGAGTTTGGGTAGTTTGAAATTCTGCCCTATTCAAGGTTAGTGCCTATTTACACTTAAATCTCTTTTAATTCATGTTAAAGACTTAAAGTGAGTAAGGTTTTGTGAATTAAATGAATGGAATCTATGTATATGGACCCTATGAATTTTCAGCAGCCCTAGGAAGGAATGAGTTTGATTGTATTAATGGACTTAGAGTGAATTGGAGATTACGTTTAAAGTGTATACATATATATATACAAGAATGAAAGAGTTAACTAAAGAAATTGTGAAAACCATGACTTTGAGCTAGGGTTTAGGAGTGAAAATTTGACTTTGCTTATGAAATTGTTAAAGAACATTCTAATAGTCAATTAGTGACCATTTGAGGTAAGTTGACCATAATTAGGAGTGAATTATTGCATGGCAAAGTGGAATGGGCAGGCTGCCCAAGGAGTGCAGCAGGGTGGCTGAGATTTCAGTCCACTTGGACTGCCATATCTTTGGCTGTGTAGGTTCAATTGGTGTTTGGCCAATTGGACATGAAACTAGGCTTGTAATGGCACATTTTTGCTGAAGAAATCATGCCCAAAAGACCAAAGCAAGAGGACCAAAAGTTGGCCCCATTCCGGATACCCTGCAACCAGCACCTGCAGAAATGACCAAATGAATAGTAACTGTTCATTTGGCCATAACTCACTGTAGATATGGTCAATTGACCTGAAATTTTTACAGCAACAAGATAGGATATAGACAAACAACTTTCATGAAGAACATCACCCCAAATTATGCCATTAACCCATTCAAATTATTGGGCAAAGTTGAGTTATCAAACCTGCAACTCTGCAGATTTTCATTTGAGCGGTAATGTTTGGAGGACTATAACTCTCTCTAGAAAACTTGGATTTAGGCGATTCTTGAACCGATGGAAACCTAAGGTATGGTAGAACATTTCATATGAAGAAAGTTAGACCAAATTATGAACTTAACTTGATCAAATTACTGACCAAAGTTGGACAAAAATCGCTGCACTCCAAAATCTCAAAGATGAATAAAGATACGTGAACAGTAAACTTATTTTGGCCATAACTTCAGCTACAAAACTCCAAATGGAGTGATTCAAAAAAAGAAATTCAACTAGACAAAATAAGGAACAACTTTTATGTTTACCATTTCCTCAAATTCCCACTGTAACAGTGCTTAATGGAATAGTAAAGTTAAGCTTCAAAAACTGAAAATTTTGTTTCCCTTGGTTTAAGCCTAGAAATGGTAATGGTGATCACTTCCAACAAGTTTTAAATGAAAAATGTGGTATGTTTGAAGTGCCAAAGCCAATGTACCTACTTTCTATGCAAAAGTCAACTTTTTTGTTGACTAATGAAGTGAATAGTGACACAAAAACTTGAAATTCAAAAATGTGAAACTTAAAAATGCAAAATGCCTTAGTAGGCCTAATGTGATTGGTTTGGATAGTTTGGCATGCCAATAGGGTATTGTTTTAGCAGTACTGCGAAAGGCTTTATGCCTGTGTTCATAGCTTTATGCCCGTATTCATGGCTTTTATGCCCGTATTCATGGCTTTTATGCCCGATTATGTGATATCATGGCTTTTAGCCATCGATCGCATACATGGTTGGCGTTCTGCGTCCCATGGTATGACGACGAGGCACGTGTGTCAGCGCCAACGACCCGTTATCCAGTCCAGTCGTTCAGTATAGGTTACTTGGGCATGGAAAAGTATAACTGTAATTGAACTGATTATTAAAGAAAATACGAAAATTAAATATTAGGAATGATTGTGATAGAATACAAAGAAACTCAAGATCATGAAGAAAATAATTAACAAAATGCATGAAGAAGTTAATATCATAAAATGTAATTAGCCCTCGACTAAACAATAAGTTAGTAATTATTCATCTCTTATGAACACAATAGCAAGGAAATTATTATTTTTATTTGCATATTATATTTTCTTGTATTATTAGCACCACTAAGCTTTATGCTTAGTGCGTCGCTTTTGCAATGCGTAGGTACTGAAGATTTGGACAGATGGCCCAGTAGACCACAGATTCGGTAAGGCAGTTCACAGTTCTGCATAGTGTCCGTGTCACCTCACCATCCACAGTGCATTGGTAGGACACTAGGTCCCATTTTGTATTTTGAGGTTTTTGTAAATTTTGTAATTAACCTTTTATTTTATCATGTGTATTTGAAACAAATGTAATATAATTTTGTATTAATGTAAGTACTTGTAAATTGTGATTATAAATCACATGTGAGAATTTATTTATGATTTGAGTCTAATGATGATGTGAAATGAATGAATGACAAATAGAGGAATTGTTAAGAAAATTGTGTTTGTGAAAGGAAAAGTGAATACATAACTGTGACTTGTACATGATTATCACATGAGATGAATGATTGAGAAATGAATGGTGAAAAATGTTGAGATTTTGATATTGAAGTTTGAGAGTGATGAGATGATTGAATATGATCATAGGAAGTGTTTTTCACAGGTTCCGAAGAATCGTTTTCTCTATTTTTAGCCGGTACTCTGCCGGATTTTCTATAAAATTCTCGGAACCTCAAATAAATTATAATTTCGATAAATGACTTAAATAAATTATATTTCACAAATTATATTCAAAAGCATGATATAAATTAATTAAGATAAAATAGAGTTCTCGGCACACTGAGTGGCATAACTTGCTCGGCTACACTGTAGTCGGGTAAGGGGTGTCACATTAGAGCTGATAAAAGATTATGATTGTTTGATAGACTATCAGCCTGGAAAAGCTAATGTTGTAGCTGATGCTTTAAGTCGCAAGACTATGGTTGGTTTTAGGGTTTCTCCATTATCCATGGTGCATGAGTTAAGGGCATTGCATGCTAATTTGGAGATTAATGAAGATGGGCAGTTGGTAGCTACTTGGCAAGTGAAGCCAATGCTGGTAGAACAAATTAAAGCAGTTGCGCAGAAGGATGATAAGTATGTGAAGTTAATGGAAGAGGCTCGGGATAGCAAGAAACTAGAATTATCAGTAAATGATGAGAGCTTGTTGTTATATAAGGGCAGAATGTGCATTCCTGAGAATGTTGAACTGAGGTAAACCATTTTAAAGGAAACACATGATTCACCTTTTGCAATGCACCCCGGTGGAACCAAAATGTACAGAAGTGTGAAAGAGCACTATTGGTGGAGAGGAATGAAGAAAAACATTGCAGAATATGTTGCCAAATGCCTAACTTGTCAGTAAGTAAAGGTAGAACACCAAGTGCCTGCAGGGTTGCTACATCCCGAGTGGAAATGGGAAAGAATCACTATGGATTTCGTGACAATACTTCCACGTACGCAAAAGAATCATGATGCAGTTTGGGTTATTATTGATAGATTGACCAAGTTTGCGCACTTTTTGCCAGTGAGGATGGATTACAGCCTGGAAAGATTGGCCAAACTGTACATTGATGATGTTGTGAGGTTACATGGAGTACCATTGTCTATTGTGTCAGACAGAGTCCCAAGGTTCACTTCTAGATTCTAGGGTAGTCTTCAAAAAGCCCTAGGAACTAGATTGAACTTCAGTATATCATTCCATCCACAGACAGATGGCCAATCTGTAAGGATCATTTAGATTTTGGAGGATATGCTTTGGGCTTGTGTGATTGAGTTTGAAGGGAGTTGGGAGACACACTTGCCTTTAATTGAATTTGCCTACAATAACAGTTATCAGTCAAGCATCAGGATGCCTACATATGAAGCACTTTATGACAGAAAGTGTAGAACTCCCTTTTGTTGGGATGAAGTGGGTGAGAGGAAGTTGATTGCCCTAGAATTAGTGCAGTAGACGGAAGAAAAGGTTAAGCTCATTAGAGACAGACTCAAAGTTGCAACGGATAGACAGAAGTCCTACATTGACCTAAAGAGAAGAGATATTCAGTACAGTCTGGGTGACAAGGTGTTCTTGAAAGTTTCCCCATGGAAGAGGATCATGAGGTTTGGTAGAAAGGGGAAACTAAGTCCTCGCTTCATTGGGCCGTATGAGGTTCTAGAAAGAGTGGGTCCATTGGCATATAGACTTGTATTGCCTCCGGAGTTGGAAAAGATTCACAATGTCTTTCATGTCTCCATGTTGAGGAGGTACAGATCAGACCCCTCTCACATTTTGCCAGTAGAGGAGATTGAGGTGAATCTAGACCTGACATATAATGAAGAGCCCATAAAGATCTTAGCACATGAGGTAAAGCAATTGAGGAACAAGCAAATAACTCTAGTAAAAGTGCTATGGAGCCATCATTCAGGCCAGAAGGCTACATGGGAGCGTGAGGAGGACATGAGGAGACAGCACCCACAGCTATTTAGAGACTGAGACCAGGTAAATTTCGAGGACGAAATCTATTTTTAAAGAGGGAAGAATTGTAACACCCTGAACCTTCGAGTTATGAATAGTACCATTTTTGGTCTGTGACTAGTACTATTCAAAGACACCTTGAGGACCAAAAATAAATAGAAAATTAATTGAGATAAGCACAATAAAAATTCAAGTGACCCAAAAATATAAGGACTCATCGGGAATATTGTAAAAGAGGGATTATGACCCAATAAGGGGCATTTTGGTCAATTCACTTTAAGAGTTAATTTTTGACCAAAATGTCAATTTAATTAAATGAAAATAAAATATTGAATTATGAAGAAATATTGAGGGAAAAATTAGAGTAAAAGTGGAAAGAAAATAAAAGAGGCAAAAATCTAGAATTTAAATTCCATTTTTTGACCTAATTAAAATTAATGATTTATGGGCTTTTGACAATTAAACTTAATTATTTAATTAAAAAGGAATAAATAAGTATAAAAGAAGACAAGTCTCCCTCTTTCCTTTCTTCCATGCCAACACCCATCTTCCCTCTCCCTCTCTTTTCTTTTCTCTTTTTCTCCAATCTTCTTCCGCCATTGTTTTCCCTTCCAAGTCTTGATTCACTTCAATTCTCTTCATAAATTCCATAGCCCACTAAAAGAAAACATCAAAGAGATCTTTGATTGAGAGATTAAAAACAAGAAGAGCAAGATTTGGAAGAGATTGGAAGTGGGAAAAATCATCAAGTGAGGTAAGCTCTCTCTTTCATGCCTGATTAACCAAATATGCTTTGAATCAAGTTTGGGTGTGATGAATTTACATGAGAAAGCATGAAATTTCATAAAAAAATGAAAGAAAACATGTATGGAATCTAAACTAGGGTTTTGTCCAAATTGGAGAAAAGTTAGGGTTTGATGTCTTTGAATGAAATTTATGATGAGATTAAGCTTAGTTGAAGTAGTATGCATGATTAGGGCAAAGAAATTGCATGAAATGTGTATAAATTTAATTATGGGAGATTAGGGTTCATGGAAAAATTGGAGTTTTGGTGCTAGAGAATGAAATTGGTGTGTGGAGTGTTAAATTATGATCATTTGAGGTTTATTTAATTTGAATTAACATTGGGTTGATGAATAGAGGTAATGAAATGGTAGGATTAGGGAAAATTACAAACTTTGGTTTTTGAAAATTGTGGGATTTGTGCTAAGAAGTGCCATTGATGTGTCAATGCTAAATTATAGTCATTTTGGGTGAATTAAATGTGAATTGAGGTTGGTTAGTGGGAATAATTGAAGAAATGAAAAATTTGAACCTAGGGCAGAATTTGCACATTGAGTTCAGTGTGTTTGACAGCCCATAAATTGAGCTACACAACTCCAATTGGTGTGAAACAAATTGGAAATGAAACTTAAGACATAGGGATAGAATTTTTGTGAAGATAACCTGCCCCGAAAATGACCTTAAGCTATCTGAAATGAGCCTTGAACTTAAAGACAAAATTCTGGAACCTGTAGAATTTGACCATATAAATATTTAATTTTGCATGGCCATAAATCTCTCTAGAAAACTCCAATTTAGGCGATTCTTGAACCGATGGGAACCTAAGACATAGTAGAACATTTCATATGAAGAACTTGTGGCCAAATTATGGACTTAACCTAATTAAATTGCTGAGAAAATTTGAATCACCGAATCTGTAGAACTGTAGATTTACTATATGAACAGTAAACTTTGCTTGGCCATAACTCTCTCTAGAAAACTCTGATTTAGGCGATTTTTAAACTGATGAAAGCCTAAGATATACTAGAACATTTCGTATGAAGAACATTAGACCAAATTATGGACTTAACTTGATCATATTGCTGAACGAAGTTGGATCGATAAATCTGTCAGAACTGAATCTATAGGATAAACAGTGACGTAAATAGTAACCATATTTTGGTCATAACTTGAGCTACATAGCTCTGAGTTAGGCAATTCAAAAAGAAAAATAAATTTAAGACCTAAATGAAAAATTTTCATGAAGAACACCTCACCAAATTATGATCAAAACTAGGTAAAAATTGGGTTCAAAGAATAGGGCACCAAGCTATCCCAAAACCAAAATATTCTAAAATTTTCAAAGCTAACTTGGGATGCATTAGACATACATGTAATGAGTTTTTGGCAGCAATTGAGATTGGTATTGAGGTATTCTATTTGTGTATTTTCAGTGGAAAAAGAAATTGGAACGGACAAGGAGAAGGTAACAAGGAAGGAGAATTATTGAAGGTTTGTGCACAACTAACCTTTTTCTTTGTTTTAGCTTCGTAAATTGATTTGAATGAGTTTATTTGAATGAGTTTGATTTGAAATGAGTTTATTTTGAATGAGGTATGTTTTTCTCTTGTATTTGAGGAATTTGTGTGTTGCCACCCCTTTTATGGGTTTTATAATGATTTGAATATGTTATTGTTTTGCAAACGTGATTATTGACTTAAAAACTCTTGAAAGTTGTTTTGAAACCACAGTTAGCATGACAGTCCCTTCGGAACTCCCTAGTAGTAACGGCTACTTGGAGTTTTATAATTGATATTAATTATGTCTCCCATTAATGATGGTTAGTGGGGTAAGACTACATGAGTACTCATTAGCTAGCTAGCCCTTCCCTCATTAATAACGGTTAGTGAGGTTGAGATTGCTTTGTCGTGGTGTACAACACGGCATTGATCGTGAAATTTTGTGTCATGGCCTAAACTGTGTGTTAATGTTGGCAACACTAATGCTTTGTGAATTGTGATTTATGAAGTGTGATTTCTCTTTTAAAATGTTATTCCAATAAATGGCTCTTATGGACTTAGAACTATTGTGAAATTTTCATACTTAAGAAAAATGTGATTTATTATGCTTTGACAAACTGTGTTTTACCTTAAATTTTAAAGTTATTAGTTGTGCACCACTGAGTGATATACTCAGCGATCGATAGCTTCTTTATGCTGTCGCAGGTAAGGGAAAGGAGAAGGCTGCCAAGTGAGAGACTTGAAAGCAGCATTTTGGTATTGTTTATGGCTATTTACTTTAGGTATACCCTTGTGATTCCTTTGGATGTATTTTGTGCCTATATGTATGGATGTACGGACATTAAGCAGTTTGTATTTAAAAGCATTGCATTGCTATCACATTTTGAGTTTGTAACTATTTTCTATTTTACTTTGAGACTTATGAAAATGTAACTTTTGCAATATTTAGTCTGTCATTATTTCCAATGAATGTTTACATGGAATTTTAACTATTCTCATGCAGTTTTCCGTAAAAGAATTGATAAGATAAAAAGCTATGGTTTGTTTTAAAATCCTTTGTAGCATAACTAATGGGTTATCGGTAGGTGGAGTTTGGTAATTCATTATATATACTACGGGAACATATCATGCCTTACAAGGAATAAGGTGTGACACATATAGCGGACACAATTTTGAGGATGGAATTTATTTTAAGGGGGGAGAATTGTAACACCCCTATTTGCATAGTCAGATATATTTTACTATTCCGGTGACCGATATTGGCCCAGACAATTAAGAGGATTAGAACCACATCTAAGACAATTAGATAAACCTTGAACACAAATAATTAGGAATTGTCAATTAGTTAAGTATAAATAAGAAAAACAGAACACAAGAAGTTAAATGAGCCGAGAGTCACAGCGATGGGTGACCTTCTCGGGAAGGACTGCGAGATCGATTTAAACTCGAATTTCGAATTGTAAAATGTGACACCGCAGTCCTTAGGACTATTACAAACACAGTGGAAAAGAGAAAATCATGAAAAAGAATTGTTAAGCCGGTCAAATAATTAGGTCAGGGATTCGGACGAAATATTGAATTATTTGCAATCCGGGTCGAATCGGCAAGGGGCAATTTGGTCAATTGACCCCTAGACCTGACTCCTAACCTGACTGTCAAATAAAATCGAGCAAAAGAAAATTTTGGAAACAAGAATTAAATTAAAAAACTAATGAAAAAATAAATGCAAAAGAAAAAGAAAAAAAAAAAGAAGAAAAAGTTTATTTACATCACTTGGATGACATCATCATGATGTCAAAACTAATTTTACTTTTCCTACAAATATTGACCAAGTCAACTAAAACTAAAAGAGTTAAAAATACACTAAAAAGAAACAAAAAAAATCAGACCTTCTCCCTCACCAACGGGCTGCCCTTCTCTCTATCACTTCACCATTGAAGAAAACTCCATTAAAGCTTGAAACCAAGCTTCTTCCAACCACCTAACCCCACTTTGTCCCCAAATTCCCCACTAAAACTTATTAGACCGACTTGAGAAGGTGATTGATTAAGAAAAAGAAGGAGGAAAAATAGAGATTTGAAGATTGGAAATTCAAGAAATGTTTAGTAATCTAAACTTGAATATTTTAGTTAAATGTTTATGTTCTTAGTTCAATTAACTTAGAAATATACTTAAAATTAAAAGAAAACTATCCTTGGGGACCAAATACAAATTTGGCCAGCAGTAGGTTAGGGCTTGAAATGAGTGAATTTGATGCATTTGAATGGTTGTTTTGGTTGAATTATGTATGTAGATTAAGGATAGGTGTTTAGAATGCATTAGATTTGAATTTTATGAAAGTTAGGGTTTTGGACCTAGGGTTTGGGAGATGAAATTTTGAGAATTGGTCAAATGGTGTGTTTGACCTTGTTTGAGCTGAAAAATGGTCATGTTTGACCAATTGTGGTATGTTGGAAGTGTTAGAATTAGGTTTAAATTCGGATTGCTTAGGGCCATTATGCAGGCAGCAGGACAAGGTCCCTATTAGGGACCAAAACTGAAAATTTACTATCCCAATTGGTGTGAGGTCAATTGGGGATGAAACTAGACACAAAATGACACATTTTTCATTTAGGAATCATGCCCAAAAAGTGACCATAGCATAGTGAACAAATTAAACAAATCAGGATTAGGTAATCTGACCTGTACAAAAATGACCAAATAAATAGTATTTGTTCATTTGGCCATAACTTGGGCTAGACAGGTCTAAATGACCTGAAATTTTACCAGTAGAAAGCTGAGATATAGACCTAAAACTTTAATGAAGAACACAAACCCAAATTATGCTCTTAACTTAGCCACCCAAATTTAGTGACCTAAAACTGCCAGAACCAGTTTTGGTGCCCAGAAAATCTGGGATAAACCAATCCGACCAGCATGTTCAAATGGCTATAACAAGAGCTACAAAACTCCAAATGGAGTGATTCAAAAAGGGAAATAAATTTAAGACAATAAGGAACAATTTCTATGGAGAAAACTTAGCCAAATTCTAATAGCAACATGACCAATGGAACAGTACAAAATAAGACACCAAAACTGAAAATTTGCAATTTTGCCTAAAAGACTTAAATTTTGAGTAAACAACCAAAACCAAAAAAATTGGTGACCAAAATGTGGTATGTGAGTATAGTTGGAGTTCCCATACCTTTTAAGCATAAGAAAGTCAATATTTTGACTTGAATAGTATCATAAATAGTAACCCCAACATGAAAATTTTTAAGAATGTAAGTTTAAGCATATTGGGATTAATTATTGGAATTATTGTGAGGCAAAGATACTGAGACACTATAAATTTTGTGTTTCAGCTGAAAAAGACCTGGAAGGCCTAGAGGCTACTAAGTCCAGATTTGTGCACAATAACATTAAATTATTATTTTCCCACTGAAAACTTGATTTGTATGCATTGTGTTAATTATGGGTTTTGAGAACTACTGTGTTGCCACTTGTGAATGGAAATTTGACTTTGGAAATTGATTGTGTTTTGTATAAAATATTTGAATAACTTGATTTAAAATTTTTTTAATTCACACTTGGCATGGCAATATTAATATGTTCCTCCTCCACTTGTGGGGTGAGTTTGATATTTGATCACTTTCCTCCCTTTCTGGCTTTCCAGTCTGAGGGGTGAGTTTGGATGAGTACTCATTAGCTAGCTAGCCACCTCTCTCATTGATTTCGATTAGTGGGTGAGTTTGCCTTGTCGTGGTATACAACACGGCATGTTTGAAAATTTTGTGTCATAGCCTAAGTTGTGTTATTTATTGGCAACACCATGTTTATTAAATTGTTTGATCAATGTTGTGTTACATTAAGCTTGAAAATTATGATTTGTTATAAATGTGATTTAAAAAAATTGGAAAATGTGATTATGAGATTTTTGAATTATAAATTGTTCATAAATGTTTTATATTATGTATTTTATACTTTATTGTGCACTACTGAGTATTTTTATACTCAGCGATAGCTTTAACTTGCTGTCGCAGATAGAGAAAAGGACATAGCAGCAGAGTGAGCTGCTACAGTCAGAGAGGAGCACAGTTGAAGAATTTTTGTACGGGTATTTACCTATACCCTGGTAGTTTAGTTTGATGCAAATATGATAGTATGCATCTGTATCTCTGTAGTTTGAGCAGTTGTACTGATAAAATTGTAATAATATTATTTTGGATTTTCTTTCTGTATATTAAGATTGTGTATGTAAAATTAATTTTAATGCCACGTTTATGAATGGAATTATTTTAACAATATTTGAAAAGTGAATTTTGATTTAAATTGTGGTTGACTATATTGTTTGGGATATTATTGGAGATTGAGGCTGTGAAATAACATTATTTGGAAGTGTTTTTCACAGGTTTTGAAGAACTGTTTTCTCAAAATATAGACGGCACTCTGCCGAAATTTTTATAAAATTTGCGAAAAAAAAAAAGAATAAAAATTTTTACTAGTTTGAAACTTCAATTAAATGTTTTTAATTCCTACTAAAACGCTCACCACTTCCAAAATGTAAGAAAATGGTTTTAAAATCCCTAGTAGTATATTTAATGGGTTACTGGTAGGCGAAGTACGGTAATTCATTAGATGTACTACAGAATCATGTTACATCTTACAGAGGGGTAGGGTGTGACAATATATAAGTAATAATGTTTAATTGCCCATAGTATAGCTAGTTTATTTATTTAATTTGGATTAATTGGTATACCAATTAGGGGCTATAGATAGCAGTACTGCCCATAAGAATAATCATTAACAGATAAAACCTGTCTGACATGATTATTCTATAGGCCTTATGCCTGCCCGTTGGCCATTGTGCCTAATATTATATCTGGCTTAAATGCCTGCCCGCAGGCCTCATGCCTGACATGACCGACATATACTGGATAGACATATAGTTGTTTAACTAGTATACTCTCGTGTATCCAGCTTTTATAATCTGTTATAGGTTTCTTAGGCACTGATAATGATTAATTAAAACCTAATATACAATAAGTAAAAAAAAAAGATCCCAATAAATTCAATTGTTTCCAAAGTGCACTAAAAATGTAAAAGACCTAGAAATCATGAATTTGCCATATAAAATTCTTATTTCAATGGTTTAGTTATTATTATTATAAATTATGCACCACTAAGCATTATGCTTAGCGCATTGATTTTTCATCACGTAGGTACTGAAGACTAGTCCCAGCAGCCGCAGCAGCAGTAGTAGTGCTTATATAGAGGCCGATCAGATTTGCCAGTGTCTACTAGTCACCTGTCACACCCTATCCCTCTGTAAGGCATAACATGATCCCGTAGTATACCTAATGAATTACCAACTTCGTCTACTAATAACCCATTAAATACACTACAAGGGATTTTAAAACTTTTCTTACCTCTTTTTTTACAGTGGTGAGCACTATTTACAGGTGTTAAAATTTTTTTTTGAACTGAAGTGAAACAGCTAACACATTTGAATTATTAGTAATTTCTGTAAAATTTTTGGCGGAGTGCCATCTGTATTTTGAATAAAACAGTTCTTCAAAAACCTGTAAAAAAGCACTTCAAATATATTTCTCAATCTCAAACTCCAACATTTAATCAACAAAATATGTTTCTCAACTCAAATCCACAATAATTTTTTTCAGTATTTTCAAAGGCTGAGATAAAAGAAATATATTACAATATTTATAAACCAAAATAATTTACAATTTATTTTTCAACTTCAATGTACAATTTTAATTTACAACTGCTCAAAACCAAGAACGCTATATACATACAGTGAACATACATTACAATACAAAATGCAAAATATGGTATACTCAATATACCCGATGATCTCTCAGTGCAGTACTAGCAGCCTAGTCTGCTGCCCTGTTAGTCTGTCTACCTGCGACAACAATGAAAAGCTATCGCTGAGCCATTGTCTCAGTGGTGCACAACATTAATCAAATACAACTTTAATTCACAAATCATAAGTCATATAAATAGTGGATACTTAAAACCATAGTTAAATTCAAAGACAATGAATGTCATAAAGAATTTAAACTCTATTTTACAATATCACAATAAATATCAATAAATCACACACACAGCTTAATCATGTTCCAAAGTTTTCGTCCCAAAAGCCGATGGCTAGTGAGGAATTCAATTCATCCCAAAAGCCGATGGCTAGTGAAGAATAACATAGCTAGCTAGCAATAATATGAGTACTCATTCTATTCATCCTCAATAGGCATACACCTCAACACTTCAGCCAGAGAGGGAATTTAATCCGTCTCACTAGACAAGCTAGTGAGGAATTCAATCAATATACATGATAGTTGTGGTTTCAAACCATTTACAATGCTTTTCAATCAATAAGTATCCATCAAATATCAATCAAACAATTTTTCACAATTTAAAATAATAATATACAAATAGTCATAATTTATTTCAATTAAAAAATTCAAAAGAAATAACTGTTGTGCACAAATCTCTGATAACTGTCTCTTGGCCCTGACTCAGTGTTTCCTTCCCTTTCCCTGAGTCTTTGCTAACTGAAAAACACAATTTGAAGTGTTTCAGTACTCATTTAACCGTTTCTAACAATAAGGCTTAATACTTAATTTATTGAATTCTATTATTTCCTTTAGTCAACCTAAAATGTTGACCCTCAATGCAGTCTAGGTGAATTAGGTTTTAATGTTAACAATATGTCATATTTAATAGCCTTTTAGTGTTGGTACATGTTACCCAATTCATTTTCATGTATAGTGCATTTTATTGCAATTTGTTGGATTATGGTATACTAATTTGACCTTGCCGGATGACCTAGTTTCCTCAGTTTCGGGTTTCGGTCACAACTATAAACTTGTAGGTCTATGTCTTATTGCACGCGGGGCAAAATTTCAGGTCATTCTGAGTTATGTAGACCAAGTTATGGTCAATCTACCAATGCTGGTCAGAATGCATCAAAATGGTAACTTTAGGTCATTTTTGGGTCACTTTTGGTTCAGCCAGTTTTTAGACCTAAATTTGTGCAAGCTATTTGGCTTGGTTCTGGCCATTTCTGGGCTTTGGTGTCTGTATAAGAATTGTAGATATATGTCTCAACTATATATGGTAAAAATTTCAGGTCAATTGGACCTGTTTTGAGTGAGTTATGGCCAAAAAACTAACTGTTGCTCAAATGGTCAATTTTCAGGTTTTCAAAGCACTAATCCGGATTTAGTCATTTTTCAAGTCACCTTCCAAGCAGAATTTTGGTAAGCTTCCTTCATGAAAGTTGGCACATTTTGTGGCTAGTTGCACTTTCAATTGATCTCATACCAATTGGACTCACACACTTAAGGTTCTAAGCCAAAACACACACTGCCCTGCAATATACTCTTCATCACATACCAAAGGACACATTCAACACATACCAAGTCACTTCCTTCATGCCATTTC
Organism: Hevea brasiliensis; assembly: GCF_030052815.1. NCBI lineage: Eukaryota > Viridiplantae > Streptophyta > Magnoliopsida > Malpighiales > Euphorbiaceae > Hevea > Hevea brasiliensis. Next base: position 35,771,859 of record NC_079507.1, on the reverse strand, counting down.
TGGTTTGTACCATAACATAAACACATTTTACTTCACATTGTTGGTCATCTTGGCAGCTTGTAACGACACTCAATATGCACATTATAGTTCATAATTTTCCAAGTTCAAATTACAAATAATTTAACCACATGACAAGCTCATTTACATGTTCAAACTCAAACCATTATACACATATACAAGCTGTCATAACAAGCACCATAATTCAACAATATAATTCCATAAACCAAACCATGAAATAACATATTTTGGTCTACACTTCAAGTTTGCCGAATTGTACATTTCCTTCCATTAGTTTCCAAGCTTCCAAAATCAAGTGTACTATCACATACATCTAGTATACATTATCCAATTTATTCCTACACACATAAATGCTTACATCAACACTTTAATCTACTATTTACATGCAAGGATAAACTGGTCTCATTGAAGTTCCATGGCTGCCAAAAATGTACCTCTCCCTTAACTCATCAAACTTCAAAAATCCTTCAACAATTCAACTACCCATAACATCCATTCAAGGTTTAATGAAACAATAATAAAAAAATACATACTTACCACTTTTGAAATTCTTCAAAACCTCACCAAAACTTGATTTTCTTACTGCCTATCTATTGCCCAAGTTGTGTAGAACAATTTTAGTGAAGGAAGTATTGAAGGATCATGGCTTGATCATGAGAAATGGAAGCTCAAAGGTGGGACGGTAATGGAGGTTTTCTTCAAGAATATTTTTGGCTGGTCTTGGGAGATTGAAAAAGATGAAGTTTTCTATCCAAAAAAATGCTTAGTGGTCCACTTAAGTGGAGTTAGTGGAGCACCATCACCATTTAAATGTTTGTTTATTCTAATAGTTCCAAATTCTCACATTTAACTCCTAACTTTTGCTATTTAATTTATGTACCACCAATTTAATTTTTCATGAAATTTTCCAAGTGTAACTTCATTTATTTTTAATGGAAATTTAGGTCAAAAGACAACTTGGGGTGTCAAATGACCACAATGCCCTTGATCGGGTTGCATTCCCGATTTTTCGGTAACACCGAGTTTTGTCGTTTTCTCATTTTTCTTTGTACTAATCAATTAATTTTTCTTTGATATTTCTAATGATATTTATGCTTCGATAGATGTCTATTTAAGTCTTAAAAATATTTTCTAGGGTTCCCCGTGGTCTAGGGCTAGTCAACGGTCCATGCCGCAACTTCCCGGTGTGGTCACCTATCGCTAGGGTTCTAGGCTTATTTAACTTGGTTACATTTCATTGCTATTATTTTTCCTTTGTTTTTCTTGTATTTTCTTTTCTTGTATTTCATTATTTTATGTCTCCTCATCAATATCTAAATGTAGTTCTAGGCATCCTAGCTGTCCGGACAACACTGGTCACTGGAACAATAGAACGCACTACCAAACATAAGGGTGTTACATCACCTCTATTGTTTTAATTTTATTGGTAGGGCCCATGTATGTCTAGATTTTGATCTTTTGTTCATTGTACATAAACACATAATATATTTCATTTTGGATTGTAATTAAACTTTGAGATTGCAAGTAAACTTGTAAATTATTGTCTATGAATTTCTATATGAATGCAATAGATGATATCCTTTTGAGATCTTATAAATAATTGTGAATGATATGATACAATAGAATATGATATGGAAATGTATGAAATGAATATGAACATGTTAACAGGTAATTAGTGGAACCGCCAGATGCTAACAAAACAGAGAAGGCTCTGTTCGGGTCTCCACAGAAACAAGTTATACAAAAAAAAAATTTCTACACATGGATTACCTATTTTAAATGATATTAAAAATTTACAATGCACATGATAAGACAAGATAGGGTGCTCCGGCACCGAATGTGGCATTTCTTGCTCGGCTATACAGTAGATGGGTAAGGGGCATGTGACACCCCTTACCCATCTACAGTATAGCCGAGCAAGATATGTCACACAGTGTACCGGAATACCATATTTTATCTCAATTATTTTCATCGTTCCTTAATTTATTTCTTTATGGTTATGAAGTGCAATTTGTGAAATTTGACTCATTTAAGTCATTTATTGAAATTATAAATTCATTTGAGGTTCTGAAAATTTTATAGAAAATCTGGCAGAGTATCGGCTAAAAATGGATAAAACAGTTCTTCGAAACCTGTGAAAAACACTTTTAATACATTTCCCATCATTCTCAAACTCCATTATATCAACATAATCTCAATATTTGTCAAAAATCTCAATTATTTATTACAATTTCACAATTTTTTTTTATTCAGAACATAATTCAACTCAATTTCATAAAGAGAACACTCAATTTTAATTTATAAACACAAGATTCAAATATCTGCATTAATACAAAAGTGTATTACATGAGTTTCAAATATACATCATAAGATAAAAGTTTAATGATAAAGTACAAGTAGTACAAAATACCAAAATGAGACCTAGTGTCTTACAAATGCACTGAAGTCTGTGAGGTGACACGAATACTATGTAGATCTGTATACAAGCCTCACCTAGTTTGTGGTTTGCTGGGCTCTCTGTCAGTCTCTTAAGAACCTACGCATGGCAAAAAGCAACGCGCTAAGCAATACAACTTAGTGGTACCAATAATAAAATAAAAAGAACTAAAAAGAAAATAATTATGCAGTGTATATGCTGATTTCTCATACAAACAATTTATTTGTAATATTATTCATATGGCGTTGTTTATATTAGTTATTTACTTCAATTTATCCATTTCCATTTTGGTTGCCCAAGTAACCTATACTGGATGAATGGACTGGATAAACGGGTAAACTGGCACTGGGTACCAAGTACCTCAGGCCGTCACACCATCAGTCACAATGTATCTCCCAGTATGCAACAGAACAGCTAATAAGCTATAATAAACATTAGGCATAAGGCTAAGTATCACACTGATATCAGAATGGCTAAAAGCAGTAAAATCACAGAATGGCATAATGTCATGTGCAGTACTGCTAACTGAACCCTATTGGCATGCCAACCTATCCAAACCAATCTTACTAGGTGTACTAGGGCACATTAAAAAGTTATTTCTTGAATATTTGTACTTAACATGTAAGATTACTATTAATTTAGTCATTTAAGTCAAAATATTGACTTTCTCATATATAATAGTTACATGAGTTTTAATCACATAGATTTACCACATTTTGGTTCCCAAAAGTGTTGGCATTAGTTGCCAATCATTGCTTCTAACCAATAGAGAATAAATCAGAAATTTCAGTTTTGGGTGCTAAGTTCACTATTCCATTAGGCCATTTTATAGTGAGAATTTGGCCAAATATTCTTCATCAAAGTTATTCCTTATTGTGTCTAGTTACATTTCACTTTTTGAATCACCCTATTTGGAGTTTTCTAACTCAAGTTATGGCTATTTCACCATAACTGGTCGGATTGCCTTTACCTAGAATTTCTAGGCAATTTTGGTTCTACCAGATTTGGTAGTTCTACTTTGGCTAGCAATTTCATTTAGTTAAGTCCAGAATTTGAGTTTGTGTTCCACATAAAAGTTGTTCTAATTTGCCTAAGCTTTCCATTGATATAAATTTTAGGTTGATTGGACCTTTCTACACTGAGTTATGACCAAATGAATGAATACTGTTCATTTGGTCATTTTGCTCAGGCAGAATTGGTGCTACCCGGATTTGGTCAATTTTTAGGGCATCGTAAGTTTGTTTTTTGGATAGAGTTCTTTCATTAAAGTTGTGCTATTATGTGTCTAATTTCATATCCAATTGCCCTTGCACCAATTAAACCTATACAACCCAAGTTATAGCTGCCGAAACATGCTGGACTCACATCTAGACCTGCAGGGCACTCAAGGCAGCACACCTAACCTAAATTCCCTTAGCACCATTCACTCAATTTCCTACTCAAACATGACCAAATGGTCACTAATTGACCATTACAACTTTTTTGCATCAATACATAAATAAAATTCCAATTTCTGGTGCCCAAACCCTAACTCCAACAACTGTAATTCTTCATATACATATAATCCATGAATTAAAACACCAAAATCATGTTCAATGACAGCCATACACAACTATTATACAATCTGAAGGAACGGAAGCGTGAAAAACACAAGATTATACCATTGAATTCAAAAAATTTTCACCTAGGGTCACAAGCATCATGCAAGATTTATTTTTATCTATTTGATTTCAATGATAAACAATATATTAAAACTCTTTTAATATGTTTTTGGATCTGTATTTGCCATTTAAGATTTTAAAATTAATCAGATTAATTTTAGAACCCTAGATGAAATCAAGAACGATTACACTAACCTCTTGATGTCTTTGCGGCGTGTCTGCGCCTTTGAGATTCGTCTTGAGGACACGGATGTTGTCCCTCTAGCTTGTCCACACCAAGAACACCTATGGCAGCCCTTGAACAGCTTCTAAAGCCTTTTCTATTAATTAGAAATTCAAGTTCTGCCTTTTAAGAGATTAGAGATGCAAACAGGACACTAGAAACAATTTCTAGTGTTCTTAATTCAAGAGATTGATGGCTAATCTCTTTGAATTCATGAGAGATGAAGAGAAATAGCTGGAGAGGCTCAAAGTGGCGTGACATATGAGAGGAGAGGCTGCTGGTTATGTTTTCTTTTCATAACCACACTTAAATAGCTAGGTTAACCCATTAAACCCTAGCCACATGTCACCTTTTGATTAGCTCTAGGTTTAAGTGACCCAATCACATTGTGCCAAGTGTCAAACCTATATTTAATCTTGATTTTAATCATCTTACATGATTAAAAATATTTGGCAAGCTTATGTGTTATGCCATGTGTCACCATCTCATGGTGCCACGTGTCACACTGCAAAATGACCAAAATGCCCCTGTGTCTTAATTTTGAGTTCTTAACCCAAAATAATTATTTTCTTCTTCTAATTAATTTATATCAAATATAAATTAATTAATTAATCTCTATTAATTAATTTCTCATCAATTAAATTCATATTTAAACACTTTAAATATAAATTTAATTTATACTACACATCCAATAATCTAGATTTGGTTTCAAGTCATGCTAGGGACTTTGCAATTTTATTGCAAACCAAATCTATTTAATTAATCAATTAAACTCTTTAATTAATTAATTAAATCATATTTAAATAGGTGATAACTTGTGTATGTGTGTGACTTACTAGGCTCATCACTAATTGGCAATGAGACATGATATCAACTCTTAATATCATCGAACTCTTTCTTACCATAAATGATTTCTCTAAATCATTTTATGAACCTCATAGACCATGGTTAACACCTAGCATAGCATGCCATGGCCACCCAATTAGTAATAAGATTTACCTTAAATGAACCTATAATCATATGTTACCATGCACTAGAATCTCTGTTACAAAATCCCAACTCAAGCCGAGTCATGGTTTATGTCAAACTCCATTTGCTATGAATATTATGTTCTCTTTTAATTCCAGTTCTTGATTAAAAGATTTTTCTCATCGAAACTCTTTTACGAATAAATCTATCTGTCTGGCCAGAACTTGAAACATCAAGAACAATTAAATGAACATAGGATTTTATCTCTATTTACTTAGAGGAACAGATTCCTTCTTGATCAACACCTACCTCCATATATAACTAGCAGGAGCCAACACATGCCCATATACCCATACATAGTACAAGTATGAAAGCAGAATCAAACTCAAACTACCTATATACAAGATAACTGTGCTATCTCAGGTCTAAAGATTATATGCACTGATAAGATTTATGACAAAACATTGACAAGAGTAAACTCCATGTGCTTGTCATAAGTGTCACTGGTTCGGCCTACTTATCATTTATAAGTGCCTATCATGTTTGTTATATGGCATGAGACTCACCATTCCATCTTATTTATATCTCATATAAATAACTTGGGAACAAACATGAATACAATCTTTCTGGATAAGTCATGTCCTTATTATGAAGTATCCTCGATTGTGAACCTATTTATGATACTTTGTGCTAGAAATATTGTCACTCATATTCTTAACAACTTAAGAATAATATTTCTAACAAAATATCAATGGACCTTTTCTATTACACATAAATATATTATGTAAACGGAAAAGTGGAAATGCCTTTTATTATTAAAAATATGTACAAGATACATACTAAATGATATGCTCTAGGGCATACTACTAACAATCTCCCACTAGCACTAGAGCCATTCATTACAATACCTTAGACCCATCTTCTCAAGATGTCAGTCTAACTGAGCTTATGACAAAGGCTTAGTGAATGGATCAGCTGAATTTTTTAGCTGATGTTATTTTTCTGCATGACTATATCGCCTTGCCCAACTATATCTCTGATAATGTGATAGTGCCTTTCTATGTGTTTGGATTTTGGGTGAGACCTTAGTTCCTTAGCCTGCATGACTGCTCCATTGTTGTCACGAGGTAATGGAACTGGCGACTCAATGGAAGGAACTCTTGTAAGTTCGACACGAACTTCTTTATCCAAAGCGACTTCTTTTGCGATTCGATGCAGAATATACTCACCTCGATGAGTGGAATCTGCGATCGTGCTCTGCTTGGAACTCTTCCAACCGATCGCACCTCCATTACAAATGAACACATATCCAGAGGTAGACTTTCTATCATCGATATCCGATTGGAAATCGAATCGTATAACCATCCAATTGCAAGTCTCCACCTCCATAAATCAAGAATAAATCCTTAGTTCTTCTTAAGTACTTAAGAATATTCTTGTGACTATCCAGATGTTCCAAACCTAGATTGGATTGATACCGCTAGTCAAACTAACGAGATATGCGATATCCGCCTAGTACACAACATTGCATACATTAAACTTCCAATAGCCAAGCATATGGAATCTGGCCATCTTATCTCTTTCTTCAGGTGTCTTTGGAGACATCTCTTTAGAAAGGTGGATACCATGTCTCACTGGTAACAATCCTCTCTTGGAATCAAGCATGTTAAACCTCTTTAACACCTTTTCCAAGTATAGACTTTGGGATAAACCAATTATTCTTTTCGCTCTATCTCTATAGATGCGAATCCCAAGAATATAAGTTGCCTCCCCTAAGTCTTTCATGGAGAATGTATTTGACAACCATACCTTTATAGTCCAACATACCTGTATCATTACCCATCAACGATGTCATCCACATATAAGACAAGGAAAGTGAGAGCATTGTCACTAACCTTCTTATATACACATGGCTCATCCTCATTTTTGATAAAACCAAAAGATTTAATGGCTTCATCAAAACGGATGTTCCAACTCCTCGAAGCTTGTTTCAACCCATAAATGGATCGCTTTAGCTTGCATACCTTGGAACCATCTTGGGATTCAAATCCCTTAGGTTGTTCCATGAAAATGTTTTCTTCAATGTATCCATTGAGAAAAGTCGCTTTGACATCCATCCGCCAAATCTCATAATCATAGTATGCAGCTATTGCTAATAAAATCCTAATTGATTTAAGCATGGCAACAAAGCAGAAAGTCTCCTCATAGTCTATTCCTTGCCTTTGGCGAAACCCTTCGCTACTAGCCTTGCCTTATAGGTCTCTACCTTTCCATCATAACCAATTTTCTTCTTGAAAACCCATTTGTTCCCTATAGGTACAATACCTTTAGGTGGGTCAACAAGATCCCAAACTTGATTCTTATACATGGAATCAATCTCGGATTTCATAGCATCAATCCATTTTGAAGAGTCTATATCTGATATAGCTTCTTCATAGGTAAGTGGATCATCTCCATGATCTACTTCATCATGAGTACACAACTCTTTTTCTTCGTCATGAAGAAAACCATATCTCACAGGTGGGTGAGATAACCTGGTTGTTATAAGAGGAAAAACTGTAGATGTTTCATCAATGTGTATAGGTTGACTAGATGGATCTATATCCATCGATGCTGGTTGGTCGAAATTCTCCAATTCTAACTCTATTTGCCTTCCTTTACCTCCTTCTAGAAAAAACTGTTGTTCAAGAAATGTGGCATCTCTACTTATCACAACCTTTTTGAAGTAGGCAAATAAAAATAATATCCAAAACTATCTTTTGGATATCCAACAAATCGACCTATTTACGATCCGGTCTCCAATTTATCGGTGTTCACTTTTTGATATAATTTGTCGACAACCCCAAATCTTAACATTCTTAAGAATTGGTTTTCTTCAATGCCATATCTCATAAGGTGTGGAAGAAACTGATTTTGATGGAATCCTATTCAGAATATATAAAGCTGATTCTAATGAAAATCCCCAAAAGGAGATTGGCATATCAGTATAGCTCATCATACTACGTACCATATCCAATAGGGTACGATTTCTCCTTTCAGATACACCATTCAACTGTGGCGTACCTGGAGGAGTCAGCTGAGAAACAATGCCATGCTCTCTCAAGTATTCATCAAATTCAGAACTCAAATAATCACCTCCACGATCAGATCGAAGAGCTTTAATATTTTTTCCTGTTTGATTTTCTACTTCAGATTTAAATTCTTTGAACTTTTCAAAGGATTCATGTTTGTATTTCATCAAATACAAATACCCAAACCTTGATTTATCATCAGTAAAGGTAATAAAATAATGAAAGCCCCCTCTAGCCATTTCTTTAAACGGACCACATACATCACTATGTATTAGTTCCAAAATATTTTCAGCTCTTAGCCCTTGTCCAACAAAGGGTGATCTAGTCATTTTGCCTTGAAGGCAAGATTCACAAGTTGGAGTAGGCTCAGAGCCCAATGAGGATAAAATCCCCATTTTCTCCAATTTTGTAATCCTATCTTCTGCAACATGACATAACCTTAAGTGCCAAATATATTTTGAACTTGAGTTGGTTTTCACCATGGCATTGCATTCATTTAGATTGCTTTACTCTGGCCAGTGGAAACACTTTCTTACTAGCAATGGAAACACTTTCCTATTGGTAATGGAAACACTTTCCTGTTGGCAGTGGAGACACTTTCCTTTGCCTTTATCAGCTTTAGTCTTCCTTTTCTGTTTAGCTATTTTCTTGGAAGGACCAGGAATCTGAGGTTTCTTTTTCTTATTGCCCTTCTTCTTGTTGGACTTTCCAGCAGAAGAAGATGCAATCAAAGCTACCTCTTTTCCTTTATTGCCTGGCATATTCTTTTGGGCAATAACCAGCATGTTGAGTAATTCAGCTAAGGTGCATTCCTGTTTAGTCATATGGAAATTTGTCACAAAATTCCCAAAAGACTCAGGAAGGGACTGAAGGATCAAATCCGTTTGTAGTTGGAAATCCATGTTGAAGTCAAGATGTTCCAACTGCTCAATCAGCCGAATCATCTTGTGGACATGATCTCCAACATTCTGTCCCTCAGACATCCTCATGCGGAATAACTGTCTAGATATCTCATACCTAGCATTCCTGCTGTGCTCACCATACAACTCTTGTAGGTGAAGGAGGATCTCACTCGCACTCTGCATGTTCTCATGTTGCTTCTGTAACTCATTACTCATAGAAGCAAGCATGTAACACTTAGCTCTCATATCATGCTCCTTCCACTTGTCCAAAGTTTCATGTTCCTCTTGTGTGGCCTCTGGAGGTAAGGGACCAGGAATATTTGAATCTAGAACATATCCTATATGTTCAAGGTTCAGGACAAGTTTCAAATTTCTTAGCCAATCAGACAGATTAGGTCCTGTCAACCTGTTGTGATCAAGTATGCTTGTAAGGATATTGGATGGTGGTGGTTGTTTTGTGCTCATTTTTATCAGAAAATTAACTGCAAAAAATAACCAGATTAATTAGTAAATATATCATGTAATTAACCAAAATGATTATGGTCTTTTAATCAAATTGGTCCTCCCACTAACTTAGCGAATCCTACACTTCCAAAGTAGAAAACGGAAATCCTAGTTAGATGGATTTCTAGTGGGTGATTGAATTCTTATAATTCTATTGATCATCCTCAGGTACATCCATTATTGGAATTACAATAAACTATAAGTGAGCAACTCCTTGCCCATCACATCTCATGTGAGGTTCAATCCTTTACCTAGCCCCTAATGCTCAAAATCTCAGGTACATCCATTATTTACTTATCTTGCATTAGTTAAGCTGATCCCATTGAGCCAGTAATTATGTAAATAATTTTAATGTCCTCAGGTACATCCAATATTGGCCACTAAACCATTTACATATTTACAACATCTCATGCTTAACAATTATTCTTAAGAAAATCTCTTAAATTAATTGCATCTCATGCAACTATTTAAAATTTCTTAAAATAATTGCCCCAATGGAGGGCTTATGTTATAATTACTTTAATTATAGCATTTCCAACTTAATCATTTGTTTGGAAGATTTTATAGCCATCCTAATTACTATTAAGGTCTCACTTTGCACATTATCCATTTAGCATGCATATATCATATAATTGCATACATTCCCATACATCTCATGCATTCATGGATAAGCAGTAAATATGGTATGATCATGGACTTTCTAAGGGATTCAATTCTGAGCCACCAAGAATTGAATCAGGGCATTCCTAGGTGCATTTCATTCATTCATTTTACAAGAGTTGCTGAAGGAGTACATAATCAACACTTGATATTGAATTCCTCCCACTGGTCCCACCAATGCTCTTGACCTCCTTGAACTTCTTGCAATCCAATATTACATAGTAATCCTTGGCATACCAAGGCGAATTTACAAGAACTTAAATAAATGAAATTACAACCCAAAATATTATAAACTTAATAATACATGCCCAAAATAAATTAATTAATTTACAATCCCAAAGAAACATAAAAGAAATAAATCCAATCACATTGGTCTTTTATAGTCCATGATCATCCATCATGCATATCACTATTTAACAATTAAATAAAACATACATACTTAAATTAAATTGAATATCTCATATTCAACTTAAAAATCCAGATTTGAATATGATTCAAATAAATTTAAAAATTCAGATTTGAATCTCATTCAAACAAATTTAAAAATTCAGATTTGAATCACATTCAAACAACTTCAAAAATTCAGATTTGAATCACATTCAAACATTTTTTAAAAAATCAGATTTGAATCACATTCAAATATTTTTAAAAAATCAGATCTGAATTTTATTGAATCAATTTTAAAAAATCAGATTTAAATATGATTCAAACAACTTTAAAAATTCAGATTTGAATCACATTCAAACAACTTTTAAAATTCAGATTTGAATCACATTCAAACAATTTTTAAAATTCTGATTTGAATCATAATTTAATTGTGTGATTAAAACAACTAATTAAACACTTTAATTAGTCAAAGAATAGGCCTTAGATCATACAACAATTGCAGAATTAAAAGCCAAACCTTGAACCACCCATGGAACCATTGTTGCCGCCACCATTGGTGGCTTCACCATGTGTGACGCCACACCTCATGATCCAACCAGCAATGAATCTCTTGATCTCATCATCAAACACACAATTAAATTATATAATCAACAATCTAAATGGCAAATATAGTGGCTCTGATACCAATTGAAGGAACGGAAGCGTGAAAAACACAAGATTATACCATTGAATTCAAAAATTTTCACCTAGGGTCACAAGCACCATGCAAGATTTATTTTTATCTATTTGATTTCAATGATAAACAACATATTAAAACTCTTTTAATATGTTTTTGGATCTGTATTTGCCATTTAAGATTTTAAAATTAATCAGATTAATTTTAGAACCCTAGATTAAATCAAGAACGATTACACTAACCTCTTGATGTGCTGCAGCGTGTCCTGCGCTTTGAGATTCGTCTTCGTGACACCAGATGTTGTCCCTCTAGCTTGTCCACACCAAGAACACCTATGGCAGCCCTTGAACAGCTTCTAAACCCTTTTCTATTAATTAGAAATTCAAGTTCTGCCTTTTAAGAGATTAGAGATGCAAACAGGACACTAGAAACAATTTCTAGTGTTCTTAATTCAAGAGATTGATGGCTAATCTCTTTGAATTGATGAGAGATGAAGAGAAATAGCTGGAGAGGCTCAAAGTGGCGTGACATATGAGAGGAGAGGCTGCTGGTTATGTTTTCTTTTCATAACCACACTTAAATAGCTAGGTTAACACATTAAACCCTAGCCACATGTCACCTTTTGATTAGCTCTAGGTTTAAGTGACCCAATCACATTGTGCCAAGTGTCAAACCTATATTTAATCTTGATTTAATCATCTTACATGATTAAAAATATTTGGCAAGCTTATGTGTTATGCCATGTGTCACCATCTCATGGTGCCACGTGTCACACTGCAAAATGACCAAAATGCCCCTGTGTCTTAATTTTGAGTTCTTAACCCAAAATAATTATTTTCTTCTTCTAATTAATTTATATCAAATATAAATTAATTTATTAATCTCTATTAATTAATTTCTCATCAATTAAATTCATATTTAAACACTTTAAATATAAATTTAATTTATACTACACATCCAATAATCTAGATTTGGTTTCAAGTCATGCTAGGGACTTTGCAATTTTATTGCAAACCAAATCTATTTAATTAATCAATTAAACTCTTTAATTAATTAATTAAATCATATTTAAATAGGTGATAACTTGTGTATGTGTGTGACTTACTAGGCTCATCACTAATTGGCAATGAGACATGATATCAACTCTTAATATCATCAGAACTCTTTCTTACCATAAATGATTTCTCTAAATCATTTTATGAACCTCATAGACCATGGTTAACACCTAGCATAGCATGCCATGGCCACCCAATTAGTAATAAGATTTACCTTAAATGAACCTATAATCATATGTTACCATGCACTAGAATCTCTCTGTACAAAAACCCAACTCAAGCCGAGTCATGGTTTATGTATAATTACATTTGCTATGTATATTATTTTCTCTTTTAATTCCTTTTCTTGTTTAATTGATTTTTATCATCTTAAACTCTTTTACAATAAATCTATCTGTCCTGGCCAAGAACTTGAAACATCAAGAACAATTAAATGAACATAGGATTTTATCTCTATTTACTTAGAGGAACAGATTCCTTCTTGATCAACACCTACCTCCATATATAACTAGCAGGAGCCAACACATGCCCATATACCCATACATAGTACAAGTATGAAAGCAGTATCAAACTCAAACTACCTATATACAAGATAACTGTGCTATCTCAGGTCTAAACAGTATATGCCCTGATATGTTTGAGGCCAAAACCGTGTCAAGAGTAAACTCCATGTCCTTGTCATACGTGTCACCGTTCGGCCTACTTATCATTTATAAGTGCCTATCATGTTTGTTATATGGCATGAGACTCACCATTCCATCTTATTTATATCTCATATAAATAACTTGGGAACAAACATGAATACAATCTTTCTGGATAAGTCATGTCCTTATTATGAAGTATCCTCGATTGTGAACCTATTTATGATACTTTGTGCTAGAAATATTGTCACTCATATTCTTAACAACTTAAGAATAATATTTCTAACAAAATATCAATGGACCTTTTCTATTACACATAAATATATTATGTAAACGGAAAAGTGGAAATGCCTTTTATTATTAAAAATATGTACAAGATACATACTAAATGATATGCTCTAGGGCATACTACTAACACAATCAAGTTGATGAAACCCTAAGATACTTTAAGGCTGCCAAAATTTCATGGGGTACCTAACTTATGATTTTCTTTTCAATTTCTTACAATTCCTAATCTAATTCAAGTCCTTAAACATGTATTGAAAGAAAGGAAGAGAGATTGGTTACTAACCTTGTTAGAGCTAACTCCCAAGCTAGCAAAACTTTCTTTTTCCTTCTTCTTTTTACTGGCTAAAGAGAGTTTAAGGGGTGAGGAAGAGGTTTTATGAAGCAAGCTTAAAATTTTAGGGTGGTTTATCAAGAATTTTTAGTGAGAAGTTTGATCAACAATGGTGAGAGGAGTGAGAGAAGAGGCCGGCTGAATGGGGAAGATAGGTAGCAGAATTTTCTTTTCATTTCTACCTCAATTTATTTGTCTTTATCTCTTTTTAATTGGCTTATCAATTTCCCATTGGTTAGAATTTATAATTTGTTGGAAATTTTCTTTTATGCATTATGACATAATTGCTTATTTAATAATTCAATTTACATTTTATTTTCTTTTCTCATTTCTTTTACTCATTTTTAATTATTTTCTCACAAATATTAATTCATATTTTATGTCATAAATTTCACTTACTTGACTGGACAAGTTGGTCAAAAATCATCTCTAAAGACGAAATGACCAAAATGCCCTCCATTTGGCTTATTGAGCCCAAATCATCTGTACCGATCTAAAAGTTTTTTTCTAAGCCTTTTCTTGGCATTCTGATGTCATAGAAACCTCAATGACTCTTCTCTGGAGTCCCAAAAATTATTTCATGAATTTTTTCCTGGGTTTAGGGCTTCTAGCTGTGAAAACAGCAACTTCCCACTGGGTTACCCATCGCTAGGGCATCGGCTCATTTAACTTGGTTGTATTTTATTTCTAAAATTTCTCCTTAATTTTTCTTATTAGTATTTGAATTATTTACGACTCCTCACTCTAGTTTAAATATTTTTCTAGACGTTCTAGCTGTCCGGACCGACACTGGTCACTGGAACAGTAGAATGTACGGAATTGCTACAGTGAGGATGTTATAGGGCGTCACATAAATAGTTCTTAAGGGAAATCTTTAGGAGTTGCTGTCTGTAGATTTCAGGCTTTGTTGTATCCTGGAGGTATATTGTCATAACCTTGCAGCATTCTAGCAGGGGTAATTAATACCTTCAAGATAATGATTCATCACACCTCAAAACCTATTATACACTTACTGCCTCAACAACTTTAAAGTATTAATCATAATGGAGTCCAAGGCTATTTCCGTGACGAATCAAGAGTTCATGAAACTTGATTGTTTTGATGGGACAACTATGTTTGCTGGAAAGACAAGATGTTATTCTTACTCATGACATTGAAGATTTCTTATATACTTGATCCAAGTATGCCTGCCATTTCACCACCAACACTAGAAGATTTTGAACAAGTGAAAGCAGATCAAGAAAAACGTGAAGAAGATGAATTGTTATGCATAGGTCATATTCTTAACAACTTGTCAGATAAGCTATATGATCTATTTACTTCGGTCAAGTCTCCAATGGAAATTTGGAAACCACTGGAGTTTAAATACAGCTTAGAAAAACAAGGTGTGGATAAATTTCTCATCATGAAATATTTTGACTTCCAAATGGTTGATAATATGTCCGTTATGGATCAAGTCCATGAATTATACGTCCTTGTTTCAAAACTTAAAGATTTGAAAGTGATAGTTCCTGAATCATTGCAAGTAGAAGGAATAATAGCAAAACTTCCTCCTAGTTGGAATGATTATAAGAAGAAATTACTGCATACCACAGAAGATTTTTCTCTTTAACAGATTCAGAATCACTAGTGCATTGAAGAAGAGACAAGAAATCGTGATAAGAAATTTGTATCTGAATCTACTACAAAAGTTAATTTTATGCAAGGAAGTCAAAATTTTTAAAAGAAAAATTCTGGAAATAAGAGAACGTTTTTTGAAGCAGCAAGCAACAGTACTAGTTATGGGAGCAACAGCAAATGAAAGAAAGGAAGAACTTGTTAAAATTGTGGCAAGAAAGCGCATTACAAACGTGAATGCAGATTTCTAAAGAAACATAAGAAAGAAGATACGAATAATAGTACTAAGAATTCCAATAAAGCAAATATAGTTAAACAACTACTAAATTGATTACAATGATATCAGATTTGCATATAAGAATGGTAATAGAACTCAATATGGCTACAATAACCAAATCCAATGACTGGTGGTATGATTCTAGGGCTACTATTCATGTTTGCAATGACAAGACTCAATTTAAAAATTATGAAGAAGTTGTAGATGTAACACCCCCATTTGCATAGCCTGGTATATTTTACTATTCCGGTGATCGGTGTCGGTCCAGATAATTAAGGGGATTAGAACCACACCTAAGACAACCAAATAAGCCTTAAACCCAAATAATTAGTAATTTTCAATTAGTTAAGTATAAATACGAAAAACAGAACATAAGAAGTTAAACGAGCCGAGAGTCACAGCGATGGGTGACCTTCTCGAGAAGGACTGCGAAGTCGATTTAAACTCAAATTTCGAACCGTAAAATATGACACTGCAGTCCTTAGAACTATTATGAATATAGTGGAAAAGAGAAAATCATGCAAAAGAATTGTTAAGCCAGTCAAATGATTAGGTCAGTGAGAAGGAAGAAATATTGAATTATTTGCAAACTGGGTTGAACCGGCGAGGGGCAATTTGGTCAATTGACCCCCAGAGCTGACTCCTGACCTAACTGTCAAATAAAATCAGAGAAAAGAAAATTTCAGAATCAGGAATTAAATTAAAGAACTAGGAAAAAATAAATAGAAAAAAAATAAGAAAAAGGAAAAGTAGAAATTGGTGACATCATGCATGACATCATTCATTATGTCATAAACACTAATTAAAAAAATAATAAATTTGAATAATTTTGGTCTTCCAAGTGGATAAAACTTGATAAAAAGAAAAAGAAAAGAAAAGAAAAAAAGAAAAAGAAGAGTGGTCTTCATTCTTAGACGTCTCCCATCTCTCTCTCTTTCCCTCACTCTCACTTTCCTCCATTAAAACTCCCTTTGAGCTTTTATAATCTTAAAACACCCCATAAATCCCTTAGAAAATTAGTAGAAATCCTCAAATTAAGCTTCAAGGAAGAGTTTGGGAGAAGTGAAATCAAAGAAAAATTGGAGGATTGGAAGATTGAAATACAAAGAAAAGGTTAGTGCTTGTTCCCTTCAAATTCTATTTAAATTTTTGTTTAGGTAGTAGAATATAAATTTAGAATTGATGAAAGAATGAAACAAACCAAGTGTGTGGATTATACGTAAAAATTTAGCTAGCAAAGTACAGAATTGAAATTGATGGATTTTGAATGAATTGAAATAGTGAACTAGCTTGATTGAAGTTGTTAAGGTGATTTGTATGTTTATATTGCATGAATTGTGATGATTGGACAAGTTAGGGTTTGGTACCTAGGGTTTAGTAGCTAAAAATGTGAGAATTGGTCAAATGTTGTGTTTGACCTTGTTTGAGATGAAAAATGGTCATTTGTGACCAATTGAGATGTGTTGGAAATGTTAGAAGTGAGCTTAAATTTGGATTGAAAATGGTCAAGCTGCAGGCAGCAGGACCAAGGTCTCTTTGAGGGACCAAAACTGAAAATTTACAAGTCCAATTGGTATGAGACCAATTGGGAATGAAAATAGACACAAAATGGAACATTTTTCATTTAGGAATCATGCCCAAAAAGTGACCAAAACCTAGTGAACAAATTGACCAAATTCAGATTTATGCAGTCTGACCAGTACAAAAATGACCAAATAAACAGTGTTTGTTCATTTGGCCATAACTTGGGCTAGGTAGGTCTAAATGACCTGAAATTTTACCAGTGGATAGCTGAGATATAGACCTAAAACCTTCATGAGGTACACAAACCCAAATTATGCCCTTATGGCCACTTAAAATTGGTGACATAAAACTACCAGAACCAGTTTGGTGCCCAGAAATCTGGGTTAAGTCCAATCCGGCAGCCATGATTCAAATGGCTATAACTTGAGCTAAAAACTCCAAATGGAGTGATTCAAAAAGGAGAATAAATTTAAGACAATAGGGAACATTTTCTATGGAGAAAGTTTTGCCAAATTCTAACAGAAAAATGACCAATAGAATAGTGCAACTTAAGACATCAAAACTGAAAATTTGCAAATTTACTTAAAAGACGTAGAATTTGAGTAAACAACTAAAACCAAAAAATTTAGTAACCAAAATGTGGTATGTGGGTGAAGTTGGAATTCCCATACCTATTAAGCCTTAGAAAGTCAGCAAATTGACTTGAATAGTGTCGTGAATAGTAACCCCGAAACACAACTTTTAAAGAACGTCAAGTTTAGCACATTAGAGCTAGGTAAAAGTGAATTTAAATTTATTTTTGGATTTATGCTAAGTTATGATACTGAAATACTGTGAAACTGTGTGTTTCAGTGGAAAGGAACACCGGGAAAGAACCTGAGGAATCGAGTCAAGGCTAAGAGGCGACTCGCTTAAGGTTTGTGCACAACATCAATATGCTTTAAAATTCATTTACAAAGTGAATGAAATATGTATTTTACTTTTGCTTTGAATTACTGAAAGTTTATTTGTGCATATTTGAATTGGCAATGTTTAGTAAATTATTAAGATAAGTTTTGAAACCACAGTGTCATGACCATATATTTGAACACCTCACTAGCATGACTAGTGAGGGTAATCAGTTTCGAATTTTGATTGCTTCTCTGGCTGAAGTGTTGAGGTGTGTGCTAGTAGAAGAAGAAATTAAATGGATATCCCTATATTTGAGCTAGCTAGCCTTGTGATGTGACTTCTCCTTAGCCTCTGGCTATTGAGATTATATTTGTTTCGAATGGCATGATATAACTGTGGATTTTATGAAATTGGTTTTGATACTTCAAAATGAAATTGTTTGGATTAAAATCTCATAATTCATGTTTTGTATTTAAGTCTCATGTTCAGCCCAATTTTTGAATAAATATGATTTGAATTCTGCATAAAGATTATTTTAAGTATGTTGTGCACCACTGAGTCCTAATACTCAGCGATGGCTGTTATTGCTGTCACAGATTTAGATACTAGAGGAGCAGCAGATTGAGCTGTTAAGGACAGAGGAGCTACCTGCTTGAAGTTATCGGGTATATTTTATATTGACAGTAAAAATTTATTTTGATATATGTAATGTATGTAAAGGTATGGACATGTAAAAATGGTCTTGAGTAGTTTGTATAAAGTTTGTAATAAATTTTAGTTTGAATTTCTCTTAATGTAAATTTTTGTAATGATGTATATTAATTGTTTTATCTTTAATGAAATATGAATGGAAGTATTTTATTTTAAATTGAATGAAGTTAATTAATGGTATTTTGATGATTGTTGAATATTGAAAATTGTGGATTTGAATTTTTGGAGATTGATAAATGATGTTGAAATTGATTGGGATGATTGTGAATTTGAAGAAGTTGTTGAGACAGATTATTGGAAGTGCTTTTTATAGGAATTTGAAGAACTGTTTTCTAAAAATACAGACGGCACTCTGCCGAAATTTTTATAAAATTTGCGGAAAAATAAAATGGGCCAAAAGATTTTAACTAGTTTTCAACTTTAATTAAATGTTTTAATACCTATTAGAAAATGCTCACCACTTATAAAAAGTAAGAAAATTGTTTTTAAATCCCTTGTAGGGTACTTAATGAGTTATCGATAGGTGAAGTTCGGTAGTTCATTAGGTATTCTACGGGATCATGTTATGCCTTACAGAGGGGTAAGGTGTGACAGTAGATGGGTAGAAAGTTCTAATGGGCAATCATGATTCTGCTAAAGTGGTGGGAAAAAGAAGTGTTGAATTAAACTTCACTTCTAGAAAGAAGCTATTATTAGTAAATGTGTTGTATGTGCTAGAAATAAGGAAAATTCTTGTGTCTGCCTTATTGTGTAAGAAAAATTATAAGGCTATTCTGGAGTCTGACAAAATAATTGTGTCCATAAATGGACTATTTATGGGAAAAGGTTACTCATGTAATGGAATGTTTAAACTCAATATTAATAATAATATGAATATTTCTATTCATGTTGTTGAGTTATCTTTATCTTTATGGCATGATCGTTTAGCACATATTAGTTTTAGATCTTTAAAATTTATGGCTAAACATAGTTTAATTTCATATATAGATGACAATAAAAAATCTTATGAAATCTGTATTCAAGCAAAAATGGTTAAGAAATCTTTTTCAAAAGTTGAAAGATCTTATAAGTTATTAAAACTTGTGCATTCTGATATTTGTGAGTTAAATGGAATATTGACTAAGGGAGGAAATAGGCATTTTATAACTTTTATAGATGATTTCTCCAAATATACTTATGTTTATTTAATGAAAAATAAAGATTAAGCATTCCAAATGTTTCAGATTTATAAATCTGAAGTTGAGAATCAAAAAGGAAAAAAGATCAAAATTTTGAGAAGTGACAGAGGTGATGAGTATTTTTCTATTGAATTTTCTTCATTTTGTGAAGAAAATGAAATTATACATCAAATTAGTGCACCATATACACCACAACAAAATAGGTTGGCAAAAAAAAAAGAATAGAACCTTAGTGGATATGCTTAATTCTATGCTTGTGAATTCTAATTTGCCAACAAACTTGTAGGGATAAGCTTTATTTGCTGCTTGTCACTTACATAATATAACTCCCTTTAGAAAATTTAAGGTTTCTCCATATGAATTGTGGAAATAGAAAATCTAACTTGAACTATTTAAGAGTATGGAGCTGTTTAGCATATTATAGAGTTTTAGATCCTAAAATGACTAAATTAGGTCCTAGAGCTTTGAAAGGAGTTTTTTTTTGTTATGCTGAAAATTCCAAAGCTTATAGAATTTTGAATTTAGACTTTAATTCAATTGTAGAATCTAGAGATGTTGAATTTATTAAAAAGAAATTTCATAATAACTCTGTACATGAGCCCATGAATAGTTCAAGTCAAGGTAATGATTCTAGTATTGATATTAATGTTGAATCGACTTCTATCAACAAAAGAAAGTTAGATTCTTCTAATGAAATTAGAAGAAGTCAACGTGTTAGACAAGAAAAGAATTTACATCCAGATTTTATATCTTCTCAAGCTATTGTCTTTCTAGTAGAAGGCAATAGGCAAGTTGTACTTAACAAAATACCAATTTTGTTAAATGTAAAAGATGATCCTAAAATGTTTCAAGAGGAAATGACTTTAAGGGATGTGGCTTTTTGGAAAGAGGCAATCAATGATGAAATGGATTCATTATTATTTAATGATACATGGGTTCTAGTTGATTTGCCACCTGGTTCCAAATCAATAGGATGTAAATAGGTTTTCAGAAAAAATATAACACAGATGGATTGATTCAAACTTTTAAAGCTAGATTGGTTACAAAGGGTTTTAAACAAAAAGAGGGAATTGACTACTTTGATACATATGCACTAGTGGCTAGAATAACATCTATTAAAGTACTTTTATCTTTAACATCAATATATAATTTATATTTACATCACATGGATATTAAGACAACCTTTCTAAATGATGACTTTGAAGAAAAAGTAAATATGGAGCAACCAGAAGGTTTTGTTCTACCAGGGAATGAAAGAAAAGTTTGTAAATTAATTAAATCTTTATATGGTTTAAAATAAGCACCTAAGCAATGGCATGAGAAATTTGATTCTGTAATTTTGGAATATGGCTTTAAACATAATAGTGCTGATAAATGTATTTATTCCAAGTTTGCAGATGATTTTGTTGTGATAATTTATCTTTATGTTGATGACATACTTATAATTGGAACAAATATGGAAGGTGTGAATGATACAAAGAAGTATATAACCTCAAAATTTAAAAATGAAAGATGTAAAGGAGGTAGATACAATCTTGGATATCAAAGTAAAGAAATATAGTGGGGGTTTTGCTCTTTGCTAATCTCATTATATTGAGAAAATATTAAATAAAATTAATCATTTAAAAGTCAAAGAAGAAAAAACTTCATGTGATGTTTCTTCCAAATTAACTAAAAATTCTGTCAGGACAATTGCTCAAATTGAGTATGCTAGTGCTATTGGTAGCTTAATGTATGCTATGTATTGCACTAGACCTGATATTGCTTTTGCAGTATGTAAATTGTCAAAATACACTAGTAATCCTAGTATTGAACATTGGAAAGACATTTTAAGAGTTCTTAGTTATTTAAAAAGAATTATAAACTTTGGTTTATTTTATGATAAATTTCTAATTGTATTAGAAGGTTATACAGATGCTAGTTGGATAACTAGTATTAATGATAATCAATTAATTTTCAGTTAGATTTTTACCTTAGAAGGATGTGCTATTTCTTGGGCAGCAAAGAAACAAACTTGTATAACCCATTCTACAATGGAATCGAAATTTATACCTCTAGCAGCAGCTAGTAAGGAGGCAGAATGGCTGAGAAATTTTTTACTAGATATCAAGTTATGGCCACAATCGATGCCTGCTATTTCCTTACATTGTGATAGTCAAGCAACAATATCTACAGCTTATAATAAAATTTATAATGGAAAGTCTAGACATATTAGCTTAAGACATGAGTATGTGAGGCAATTAATCTCTAATGAAATTATTACTATTACTTATGTTAAGTCTTGTAAT
This sequence comes from Hevea brasiliensis, assembly GCF_030052815.1. Classification (NCBI taxonomy): domain Eukaryota; kingdom Viridiplantae; phylum Streptophyta; class Magnoliopsida; order Malpighiales; family Euphorbiaceae; genus Hevea; species Hevea brasiliensis. The sequence goes on along the minus strand of NC_079507.1, from coordinate 35,749,550 downwards.
AATCAGGCATATCCATTTACAAAAAGGCTCTCGAGAGATATGATAAAAAGTAAATGTGCTAGATTAAGATTAAAAATATTCCATTAAATTTACTAGCAATGGGAACCCTACTTTATAGTATTATTACTAAATAAAATTTAAAGGGTAACAACAAGTCATTAGTAAATATTATAATTAAGTACTTAGTGTACTAAGTTAATGGAATGAGGATGAGTATTTATATACTTAATGAAGTTTAATGTTATTACAAAAGAAACTTCATGCAACAACTAAAAAAAAAAAAAAAAAAAAGAACCCAAAAATTCGCATCACACCCCCCCCCCCCATTTCACCTCCCTCCTCTCACTTTCTCTCACTTCTCCTTATCTCTTTCCTTCTTTTTCCGATGAACTGCCATCACTGGCGATGCCCACCAGTACAGCACAGCTCCAGCCACCCTCCAGGTGGCCTCCAGCAGCAGCCAGAATCACCAGAAGCGGCGGCAAGGGGGAGAGAGAGAGAGAGAGAGAGAGAGAGAGAGAGAAATGGGTCCCAAACTTTGAATACTCATATTCAGTGATCCCGACATTCGATTAGAGTGATTCTAATGGCTATGGACTCCTAAGAGAGAGCTCTTTCATATGAGACCAGCCTCGCCAGATTTGGTGGCCGTTTCCGATTCTGGTAAAGAAAGAGAAAATCAACTTTTTTTTTACTTTTTGACGAGATTTCCAACAATCCGACTATTGGATCGACGATCCAAGACCACTTATGGACTCAGGAGAAGGAGGAAAACATTTTGGTGTGACCAGTTCCGACAGATGTCACCGGTGACTAGCCACTGTACGGGTGATTCCGGCAATGGCTTCGGCCGGCTTTGAGGATGATTCAAGTTCCAGAGGCTTCTTCATAAATTTTTAGAATTTTTGAGACACTGATAAGCTTTGTATAAGATTATTTTCATTATTTCTCAGTCTGTGGTGCTTAAAAGCAGTATTTCTTAAACAGGAAAAATTAGAGAAAAATTCTAAGAAAAATACATAATGAAAGTAAAATTATTTGGAGATATGTTATGGTATTAGTTGAATTTTTAAGTGATTGTGAAATATTTTTGAAAAATATATGTGGGTTTTAGTTAGATTTTTAGCATCTGAGCCTATAAGATCATCTGGATTTATGGTATTTAAATTTTATATGATTGTTTAAAACTTGAGGATGGAGAGTTAAATGTATGAATGTTGATTTAGGTTGAATTAGGAACATGTTAGCTGTTGAAAACTTATGGAATTGAGTAATATTCTTGAATAAAAATTCATAAAATATTCATGGGTGATTAGAAAATTACAATTCCTTTTATAATAGCTTTATAACCTTATTAAGGACCGCGAAGCAAAATTTTTGAATTTTTTTAGAGCTTGTTTGAGTGGATTTTTACAAAATATCAATTATAGAGACAAAAACATAATTTTTCAAGTTTATGACTATTGTCTGATTTGGAGGGCCCAGAAGGGGCCATATAATGTTGATCAGATGTGATTGTGGAAATTGAGAATTTAGAAGTGTCATTTGAATCTTTTTGCAGGTTGGGTAGGTTCTAGGTATAAAGGAAACTCTACCAAATTTTTAGCATAAATTAGGATTGCCTTTTTAAATTTATTTTATTTGAATTAGCACTAATAAATTCACAATAAAATTATGTAGGTGATCAGGGTCAACCATCTTTCTTTACCCAACCTCTATAATCATCTCTGGTGTACTGTGAGTAAAATATTAATTTTAATTATAATTTCAATATTATTATATGTTCAAGTATGCCCATGCATCACTTATAAATATGTATCTATGTAGTTGACCCTAGGCATATTTTATATTGCATTCTTAATTGATGAAGTACTATGGATGTTATTTATGGTAATTTGGAGCAGTGTGCATGCGTTGGTGTGCGTGTGGTGTGTAGTATTGGATATGAATAAGATGGGAAGACACGGCTTGAGAGACACTCGCTGGGACCTGGTTCTCTTATGGATAAGTTGGGGTAGGCACGGCTCAAGAGACACTCGTTGGCCCCTGCATTTGGTTCATTAAGCGAAAGTCCGGCTTGAGAGACACTCGCTTGCAGAGGTAGGATTAAGAGGGCTGTATAGGGGATCAGCTCCCGTATATGTATAGTTTGAATATTATTGGGTGTGTGTGTGATTTAAATTACCTTTTTACTGTTATAATGTAACTTGTATGGATATGTATGATGGTGTTGCATTTCACTATTAGGACGCATTAGTTTTAGATAGCTATAAAAATTATAATTAAAATTAGTATTTTACTCTCTGAGTCAAATGCTCACTTCTGTTCACCCTTTTTTTTTTTTAGGCTATAGGAGGAGACCTTTTTCAGAATAACCTGCTTCTTTTCTCGCAGGTTATTGATAATTACTTAATTCTATTATTATTCTCTAAATTTATAATTTAGAACTCCGCATGTACTAGTAGTAGTATTGATCTTGTAAGGAACTGTATGAATTTAAGTTTTGTATTGATAAATGAAAAATTTTTATGATTTTTAAATAGTTTGTTAATGATGTAACAGGATTGAGCTGGGCTCCCCTAATTTTAATTTATGATAATTATTGGGTTAAGTTGGCTCGAAATAAAATTATAATATTTAATTTAAATTATTTTATATGCATGTTGGGTTTAAATTATAGGCTTGGTCATGGGTTTAGGAATAGTAAGGCTTACTACGGGCCTTGGAGGCTTTATGCCGACCCAGGTTGTAATACCACTATTTGCATAGTCTGATATATTTTTTTGTTCTGGTGACCGGTATCGGTCTGGACAATTAAGAGGATTAGAGCCACATCTAAGAAAATTAGATAAACTCTGAACACAAATAATTAGTAATTGTCAAATAGTTAAGTATAAATAAGAAAAACAGAACACAAGAAGTTAAATGAGCCGAGAGTCATAGTGATGGGTGACCTTCTTGGGAAGGACTGTGAGGTCGATTTAAACTCAAATTTCGAACCTTAAAATGTGACGCCGCGGTCCTTAGGACTATTGCGAACACAGTGGAAAAGAGAAAATCATGAAAAAGAATTGTTAAGCTGGTCAAATAATTAGGTTAGGGATCCAGAAGAAATATTGAATTATTTGCAAATCGAGTCGAACCGGCAAGGGGCAATTTGGTCAATTGACCCCGAGAGTTGACTCCTAACCTAATTGTCAAATAAAATCGAAGAAAAGAAAATTTCGGAATTGAAAATTAAATTAAAGAACTAATAAAAAGAATAAATAGAAAAAAAAAAGAGAAAAAGAAAAAAGTGAAAAGTAATGACATCGTACATGACATCATGCATGATGCAATAAATATTATAATTAACAAATTTATTTAATTTAATTTGTGGTCTTCCATAAGGATAAATTCATAAAAGAAAGAAAAAAAAAAAGCAAAAAGTCTTCATCTTCTTCCCATATTTCCATGAGCTCTCTCTCTCCCTCTCCCTCTCCACAAAACCACCATTAAAGCTCATCTTTGAGCTTACAAATTTCAAAATCTCACCAAAGAAAATAGTCTTGCCATAGTTAAAACTTGTTTTGGCAACTAGAAGAGGAGATTAAAAAAGAAAGAAAGGAGAAAAGAAGAGATTTGAAGAGGACAAATTTTCTGCACTAAGGTTAGTAAACTAAACTTGATTTTCTAGTTGAATTAATTGTGATTATAGTTGAATAAACCTAAAAATATGCTTAAAATTAAATGAAAACATCTTTGGAGGACTAGGTGGAAATTCGGCCAGCTAGGGTTTGTGATGGAAATGCATGTGTTTTGATTGAATTAAATATGTTAGGAAGCTTAATTGAGTTGAGGAATGATGTTGGTATGATTTGAATCAAGTAAATGTAACAAAAGTATGAATTAGGGTTTGACACCTAGGGTTTTAGGAGAAAAAATGTGAGAACTTGTTAAATGAGGTGTTTGACCTTGTTGGAGCTGAAAAATGGTCATTTATGACCAATTGAGGTATGTTGGAAGTGTTAGAATTAGGTTCAAATTCGGATTGCTTAGGGCCATTATGTAGGCAGCAGGACCAAGGTCCCTTTCAGGGACCAAAACTGAAAATTTCCATGCCCAATTGGTGTGAAGCCAATTGGGAATGAAACTAGACACAAAATGACACATTTTTCATTAAGGAATTATGCCCAAAAAGTGACTAAAACCTAGTGAACAAATTGACCAAATCCGGAATTAGGTATGCTGGCCTGTACAAAAATGACCAAATGAATAGTATTTGTTCATTTGGCCATAACTTGGGCTAGGCAGGTCTAAATGACCTGAAATTTTACTAATGGAAAGCTGAGATATAGACCTAAAACTTTCATAAAGAACACAAACCCAAATTATGCCCTTAACTAAGTCATTTAGCCACCCAAATTTGGTGACCTAAAACTGCCAGAACCCAGAAATTTGCCCAGAAATCTGGGTAAGTCCAATCCGGCAGCCATGATTCAAATGGCTATAACTTGAGCTACAAAACTCCAAATGGAGTGATTCAAAAAGGGTAATAAATTTAAGACAATAAGGAACAATTTCTATGAAGAAAACTTAGCCAAATTCTAACAGCAACATGACCAATGGAACAGTACAAAATAGGACACAAAAACTAAAAATTTGCAATTTTGCCTAAAAGACTTAAGTTTTGAGAAAACAATCAAAACCAACTAAATTGGTGACCAAAATGTGGTATGTGAGTATAGTTGGAGTTCCCATACCTTTTAAGCATAAGAAAGTCAATATTTTGACTTGAATAATATCATGAATAATAACCCCAACATGAAAATTTTTAGGAATGTAAGTTTAAGCATATTAGGATTATTGTGAGGCAAAGATACTGAGACACTATAAATTTCATGTTTCAGCTGAAAAAGACCTGGAAGGTCTAAGGGACTGAGTCAAGGCCTAGAGGTGATTCACGTCAGGTTTGTGCACAATAAACCTTAATTTATCATTTTTTCATAGAAAATTTGTTTAGTTATGCATTGTAAAATTATTGTGTTAATTATGGGTTTTGAGAACTACTGTGTTGCCACTTTGGGAATGGAAATTTGACTTTGGGAAATTGAATGTGTTTTGCATAAAATATTTGAATAACTTGATTTAAATTGTTTTTAATTTACACTTGGCATGGCAATATTAATATGTTTCTCCTTCACTTGTGGGGTGAGTTTGATATTTGACTATATTCCTCCCTCTTTGGCTTCTCAGTCAGGAGGTGAGTTTGGATGAGTACTCATTAGCTAGCTAGCCACCTCCCTCATTGATTTTGATTAGTGGGGTGAGTTTGCCTTGTCATGGTGTACAACGCGGCATGTTTGGAAATTTTGTGTCATGACCTAAGTTGTGTTATTTATTGGCAACACTATATTTATTAAATTGTTTGATCAATGTTGTGTTATATTAAGCTTGAAAATTATGATTTTTAATAAATGTGATTTAAAAAAATTGGGAAATGCAATTATGAGATTTTTGAATTATAAATTATTCATAAATATTTTATATTATGCACTTTATACTTTATTGTGCACCACTGAGTATTTTTATACTCAGTGATAGCTTTAACTTGCTGTTGCAGATAGAGAAAAGGACATAGCAGCAGAGTGAGCTGCTACAGTAAGAGAGAAGCACAGTTGAAGAATTTTTGTACCGGTATTTGTCTATATCCTGGTAGTTTAGTTTAATGTAAATATGATAGTATGAATATGTATCTCTGTAGTTTGAGCAGTTGTACAGATAAAATTATAATAATATTATTTTGGATTTTCTTTCTGTATATTAAGATTGTGTATGTAAAATTAATTTTAATGCCACGTTTATGAATGGAATTATTTTAACAATATTTGAAAAGTGAATTTTGATTTAAATTGTGGTTGACTGTATTGTTTGGGATATTATTGGAGATTGAGGCTGTGAAATGAAATTATTTGGAAGTTTTTTTTCACAGGTTTTGAAGAACTGTTTTTCTCAAATACAGACGGCACTCTGCCGAAATTTTTATAAAATTTGCAGAAAAATAAAATGGGATAAAAATCTTAACTAGTTTTTAAACTTCAATTAAATGTTTTTATTTCCTACCAAAATGCTCACCACTTCCAAAATGTAAGAAAAAAGTTTTAAAATCCCTTATAGTATATTTAATGGGTTACCGGTAGGCGAAGTACGGTAAATCATTTGATGTACTATGGGATCATGTTACATCTTACTAAGGGGTAGGATGTGACACAAGTCCTAGTGCCGGTTCAGCCCATAGGTTGGGTCGTGACTTCACCTATATGAACATAGAAAGTGGTGCTGCTTCAACAAAAAGTGAGAATAACTTTTGCACATGTTCATGAAAATAGGAGGTAGTACAAGGGCATATTCGTGCTAAAATTTTGGTAAATTTTTTAATTCAAATTAATTGGATCATGTGTGTAGTATTTTCGATTCTATTTAATAGGAATCTAGATTTAAGCTAAGGCTAATATGATTTCTTTAGAACTATGAAATACTTATGCTAAGAAAAAAGTTTAAATCGAAAGATACTTTTTGTTATGCATGAAACAATGGGATCTAATAATACAAGCTAAGTGGGGGATTATTATAAATAGCTTGTATGTTAGATAATAGAGAGAGAAAGAATTTCCACATTATTGAAATATATGAAAAAGAAGAAGTAAAAAATGTATATAGAATCATATATATTATGACGCCCCTCACCCATCTACAGTGTAGCCGAACGAGGAGTGCCACATTCGGTGCCGGAGCACCCTATCTTATCCTGTCATGTCCATTGTTAATTTTAAACTTTATAGAAAACATGTGAAATTTTTTTTTCACAATTTATCTTTGTGGAAACCCAGGCAGAGCCTCCTTTATTCTATTGGCATCTGGCGGGTTCCAATAGTTACCTGTCAAAAAAATTTCATATCATATCTATTCTATTCATCTTGTCATATAACATATCTTTTCTTACTCATACAATTTCACGTGAATATACTTTTCATTCATTCATTCATATGGAAATTTATATGCAGAAATTCATAACTTTATTTACAACTCAAAATATATTTATAATTTTTATTTACATCACAAACTAGTAATTACATCACGATTATACACAATGAACTAAAATACTAGTCTATATATGGGAGCTACCAAAATATAAAAGACTGGTGAGGTGACTCTGGACGGTGGCAGATCTAGTCTGAGCTCTGTCCTAACACTACTATGGCGGCTGCAGATCTCCAGTACCTACACGATGGAAAATCCAACGCGCTAAGCAAATTGCTTAGTAGTGCATAATCTTAAATTAGAATAACTAAATAATTTAAAATGACAATAATATATGTAATTTCATAATTCTAGGTCAATTGCATATTTTATAGCACTTTAGAATCAATATATTTATTAGTATTTTATCTATGCATATATTTCATTATCAGTCTCCTTAAACTCATATCAGTGAAATTGTCATCAATTCTAAGACATTTATAAATTTCCTATACTTTGGGAACAGTTAAATTTAACAGTATCTTTTCTGTTTATTTCTTTTATAGTCTAAGTCATTTATGGCTTTTCTGTACTTTGGAAATAAATTAATTATCAGTATCTTTTCTGTGTATTAATTTCATTCTCTAGCTTTTTAAACTCATATTAGAGTCTTTGGAATCATATCAGTGTATTTTATGTCATATTGGAGTATTTCATGACATACATGTATATTTATGCCCAAGTAACCTATAACAAACTATAATGCTGGATACACGAGAGTATACGGGTTAGACAGCTATATGTCTACCCTGTATGCATCTGTCAGGCATGAGGCCAACTGTCAGGCTTGTAAAGCTAGAAATAAAGTTAGGCACAATGGCTAATAAGTAAGCATATAGCTTGTAGAACAATTATATCAGATATATATTGTCAGTTCATGATTTTCTCTGTAGGAAATACTGCTATCTATAATCCATAATTGGTATACCAATCGATCCAACTATATAAATATAAGCCTAGGTTTGCTATGGGCAATTAAGTATTAATAATTATTTAACAGAATTTATATGTCCATATATTGTGGAAAATGAGTCCCATATAACTATTTCATGTGATTTGGCATATATTGACTTATTAGGGATAAGTCAATAATTTATTTCAAGAACCTTTCTTTAGGTTTAATTTTTTTTTTTTGTATTTTACTTTTACCTATCTATTTGATTAGTTTGTAGCCACTGTTTGGCCACACTTCCTTCATGGAAGTTGTTCCTCTATGTCTTATCTTTATTTCCCCTTTTGAATTATGTGAATTTGATTTTTAGAACTTAAGTTATGGTCAGATAACCATAACTGATTCATTTCCAGATTCTGATTCCTTAACTAGGTAGCTTTTGGACTTAAACTTTACCTAATTAATGGAACATGTTGCAGTCACTTTTAGGCATAGTGATCTTCATAGAAATTGTTGTCCTATGTTTTATGATCATTGAGAAATTTGTATCATGAATTTTTAAGTTTTTTGAAATTTTTTATGGCTAATTAATTGAGCTAGACTCATATACCTTGTGCCAACAGGATTTCAGTTCAGGTCAGTGACTGTAGGTCAACTTTTGAGGTCCTTACATTCATAATTTGAGGAAGGTTTCCAAAACAAAATTGTAGCCCTGTTTCTTAGGTTTTTGGAAAGATATGGCTTATCCCAATTGGAGTTTTCTAGTGGGAGATATGACTAAAAGACTATATTGGGGTCAAATGAAATTTTGTCAGATTCCAGGTTTTGATGTATTAACTTGTTCTAACAATTTGACCTAGTTCTCTTGATTTTTGGGTTTTGGTCAAAATACTAATTTTGTATATCTGTGTGTTATGGACATTTTTTCACTGATTTCATTACATTTGAGTTCTTGTAGACCAAGTTATGGCCATTTTGCCAAAACTGGTCGGGTAAATTTATGTCTAGCAATTTTTGGGCAACCTAATTCTGGACAGTTTTGTGATCCAAATTGGACCAGCAATTTGGTTTGGTTTAAGGCATTTATGGGCTCTGTGGTCTACATGAAAATTGTAGCACTATGTCTAATCTTTCCAATGGTATAAAATTCAGGTCATTTGGACTAGTATAGAGGGAGTTATGACCAAATGAATATGTACTGTTCATTTGGTCATTTTCTTGGTTTTGTGCAGGGTCATCCGGATTGGGACAGTGTTTAGGTCAAGTTTTGGATAGAATTTAGGCATGGTTTCTCCAAGGAAAATAGAGTGTTTTGGTTCTAGTTTCACCTCCAATTAGCCTTATACCAATTGGAGCAATACACAATCAGTTATGGCTCAAAACTCAAGCTAGACTCAATGAGTCCCAAACCTGCAGAAAAAGCACTCCCAAATATTCAATCTCCTCCAACTTCCTTACTTCAATTTGCATACATAGCACTTCTATAAGCAACAATTTCATCTCAATTAGGTCAATCTCAAGCAAAGACAAAATTCCTCAATTCATGTACATAAACCCTAATTTCAAATTTCCAAATCTTACATACACTTATGTAAATAACTTCTAACACTTTTAACCTTGTTAATCCATTTTCCTAACCCATTTAAAACCAACAAAACCATTTACTATCAATGGCTTCCTTATGATGTGGGTTAAATTTTTAATAAAAAGAGCTAAGGGTTTTGGTAAGTAAATGAGGAGAAATTCAAGCTCAAAGTTTGAACAAAAATGGTGGAAGAAGGACCAAGGCAGCCGGCCAAGGAGAGAGATAAGAAGTGGAGTGGAGAAGAAGACTTGTGGTTGGTGGCTTTTGTCCCTTATGTGTGTGTGTGTGTGTGTGTGTGTGTGTGTGTGTGTGTGTATATTTATTTATTTATTTATTGTACTACAATTTTTAAAATGTCACAATATCATTTATTCTTCATTTTCTTTTCTTCTTTCTTTTCTTTTCTCATTTTCCTAATTCATTTCATAAATTTTTAATTTATATTAATTATTTTATTCTCTAAAATTTTAATTTGACATTTAGGTCAAAATTCACCTTTGGGGTGAAACGATCAAAATGCCCTTCGTGGTGCTCATCGGGTTATTATTATTATTATTTTTGTACCAATTAATAAATTCTCTAAATTTTATTTTATTTTCTCTAAATTTTTCCTATATTTTCTTAACATTTATTCCATCAATTTATGTCTCCTCATTATAGTTTAAGTGTAGTTCCAAACATTCTGGCTGTTCGAACAGACATTAGTCATTGAAACAGTAAAATGTACGGATTACCTACGGTGAGGGCGTTATATATATATATATATATATATATATATATATATATATATATATATATATATATATATATATATATATATATATATATATTATTCTGCTATGGTACTTGGCGCGTCTTTGTGTGAAATAAAATAATTATCTTATTTTAATTCTCATAAATAAATTACAAACAGATGTGTTTATTAATAAGTAGATGTGTCTGTTAACAAATAGACATGTCAATTACACACAAACACTTATAACTATTAGAAGATGTGTATTTTAATAAATAAATATAATTACATCTGTTAGAGGATATATGGATTTAGATAAACAGTCATATCTGTTGGAAATAGACAGATACGTTTGTCTAGAATAGACACCATGACTTTTCATCATCTATAAATATGAATGAGTTTTCAATTCAAAAATATACTACTTCTATTTCTTATTCTTTTTCTTCTCTTCTAGTCTCTCTAAATTCGATTTGTATAAATTGTTTTTAAGGGAAATCTTCAGGAGTTGCTGTCTGTAGATTTCAGGCTTTATTGTATCCTAGAGGTATATTGCCATAATCTTGCAGCAATCTATTAGGGACAATTAATACCTTAAAGATAATAATTAATTACACCTCAAAGCTTATTCTACACTCACTGCCTCAATAGCACTGAGATAACATCAATGTCCTTGGGCGTGTTTTCAACCAAATATCTTTTCATACTTGAATTTACTCTAGCATAAAAGGGGATGAAACCATTATCCTAATTTATCTTAAATGTTTTTCCCACATAGAGAGACTAGCTGAATAATGGAAAAGGAGTAGCTGTTAACGTCTTTTCATCATGTGATGAGCACGTGATAGCCTTTTAGACTTTTTTGCACTGTTTTATGTTAATTTTGGGTTTTCTTATGCTTTTGTTTTGAATGTTAAGGGTTTAAATAACCCAAAAAAATTATCTAGGGTTTAAATGACTTTTTGACCATTTCATAGGGGATTAAAATGATCTTTTGCCTAGATTATAATTAGAGAAATTTGTTATTTAGTTTTTTTTTTTAATGAAATTAACTATTTAATATTTTTATTTTATTCTGCTAAATATATTAGTTAATTATTTTCTTTTTATTCTATTTACTTTTTAGTACGTTCATCCACTTTAAAACAAGTTTCTTATGAATCAATGTTGAAAGAGAGAAATTGCTTTTATAGAAACTGAATAATTAAAGGCTAAAAAAATAGAAAGACTTACGGGGTCAATGAAATTAAAATTAGCAACTTAATCTAAAATTGAATTAGGGATTCATTATGTTAATTGAAAACCAATTAAGGAACCAATAGTGTTTTGGATTTTTCATGTTTCACTAACACCTAAAATGACCGAAGGGACTAAAATGTAAATGAAATAAAAATATAGGAAATAACTAAAGTATTTTTTAAAATTGGAGGATCAAAAAATTAATTTTGATAAAAATAGAGGCCCAACGTTTTCTATTTTCTTTATAATTGCAAAATTAAATCAAACTATTTTAATTCAAATTTTTTATTTGATTCGATTAGTGTGCTTTAGAAATTATGATTTTTTGTTCAACCAATTATTTTTATTAAAAATAAAATAAAAGAAATGATCATTTTTCAAGTAATGAATTAGCTTTTCTTCCAGCCTAGCCTAGAGGCCTTAGATGCCCACTTTTGTCATCATGCCCAACTCATAATTTTTATATAAAAGCCTAACCCTAATTTTCTTTAGAGCTTTCCTTTACTTTTCTCCTCCTAACTTACGCCGTCCATTGCCCCCTTGTCCCAAACCTCAGCTTCTTTCATGCCTCCTTTGGCTCTCCTCAGTTCTCACCTTCCCCTCTTTCTGTGGACTATGATTCCCTATTTCCTTTAGTTTTCTTCTTGTCCTTCATCTAGTAGTGCACCTCTCTCGTTGGCTCTATGATTCTGTTTCTCTCTTTTGTCTCTTTTTGTAACACCCTCACTTTAGCTAGTCCGTACATTCGACTGTTCCGGTGATTAATGTCAGTCTGGACAGTCGAAATGTCTGGAACTATATGTAAACTAGAGTGAGGAGTCATAAATAATTCAAATAAGTGTAAGAAAAATTAAAGAAAAATTTTAGAAATGAAATACAATGAAGTTAAATGAGCCGGTGCCCTAGCGATGGGTGATCCTAATGGGAAGTAACAGTGAAGACAGCTAGTAACCCTAAACCCGAGGGGAATCCCATGAAATAATTTTTAGGACTCCAGAAAAGAGTCTTTAAGGTTTGGATGGTATTAGAATGCCAAGAAAATGCTTAGAAAAATTTTTAGATCGGTACAGACGATTTTAGCTCAATAAGCCAAACGGATGACATTTTGATCATTTCTTCTTTAGAGATGATTTTTTGCCAACTTGTCCAATTAAGTAAATAATTATTATGACATAAAATATGAATAAATATTGCTAAAAATTTAATTGAAAATGAGTAGAAAAGAAAAGAAAAGAAAAATGGAGAAAATTAGAATTTTGACATCACATGATGTCATTTAAAAAGCTCCACCTAATCACCATTTGACAAGCAAATTAAAAGGGATAAAAATGACATAAAAATGAGATAAAAATGAAACAATTCCAGCAGCCATCTCTTTCATCTAGCCGAACCAAGAGAAGAGAGAAAGAAAGAGAGAGAGAGACCTCCATTAAAGCTTTGAGTGAGCTTGATTTCCATCCACCAAACCACCTCAAAACCCTAGCTTTCCTTCACAAAAACTTCTCCTTACACCTAGAACAAGACTTAGACAGTAAAAAGGAAGAGAAAAAATGGAGTTTTCAAGCCTTGGGAATTGGCTAAGTCTAGTGCTACTTCTTCCATAAATCCATGAGTTTATCTTGTGTAGATTATGAATTGAGTGTTAGTTTTGGAAGAAAGAAAACAAATTATGTAGGTATGAAAAGCCCTCAATTTGGTAGCCTAGGGTACTTTAGAGTTTCAATGATTGAAGTAAATTATAGTTGTGAATTGATGCAATTGAATATGAAATTGATGATTAAAACATTTGATAGCATGATGTTTGAGTAAATTGGAATTTTGGAGTTAGGGTTTGGAGCAAACTTAGGGTTTTGCTCATGTGTTGGTGAATGGAAGTCCTAATAGTCAATTAGTGACCATTTGGCTATATTTGATGAGTAATTGAAGTGAATTGTGGCTTTGGATTTGAGGTTGGGTATGCTGCCTCATAAGACTTGCAGGGCTGGATGTGAGTCTAGCAAGTTTAGGCAACTATAACTTGAGAGGTGTAGGTTCATTTAGTGCAAGGCCAACTAAAAATAAAACTAGACACATAATGGCACAACTTTGATGGAGAAAGTATGCCCAGAAAACCACAATAGAATGGCCTAAAAATTGATCTAATCCGGGTAACATACATACTACCCTGGAAATTGACTAAATAAACATTGTTTGTTCATTTAGCCATAACTCTGTGTAGAAATATCTAAATGACCTAAATTTTATATCAATGGAAAGATTAGACAATTTAGAACAACTTTCATGAATAACACAAACTCAAATTCTGAACCTAACCATTTCAAATTGCTAGTCCAAGTTAGGATACCAAATCTGGCAGAATCAAATTGCCCAGAAATTCTGGGTATAGGTCAATCTGGCCAGTTATGGTAAAATAGCCATTACTTGAGCTACAAAACTCCAAATGGAGTAATTCAAAAAGGAAATTAAAGAAGACACATAAAGGAATAACTTTCATGAAGAAAGTTTTATCAAAATTCTACTGCAGCAAGTTCCAATGGAATAGTAAACTTGGACCTCAAATTCTGAAAAATTGAAATAAAACCTAGGAGGCTAGGAATTGAGTTTGGCAATCAATGCCAACAAAAATAAAATGCAAAATGTGGTATCTTGGTGAATCTAGGCTCAACAAATTTATTATAAATCAAAAAGTCAACCTTTGAATGGAAATGGTCAAATGAATAGTAACCACTAAATTATGTGAAATAGAAAATCAAACTATAAGAACCATTGTAGTTATTAATATAGGATGTGATAGGTAAATTGTGAATGGTGAATTTGAGTGACACTAGGATTTAAGGAAAATTTAGGTAAATTTGAAATCCATGAAATATTCATGGATTTCTTGAAATATGAATGATAATTCACCTAAATCATGAGGAACAGATAGTTAGGGCTTACATGCCTATTATAAATAAAATTCATGATACATTAGTAATACAATTGGAAATATGAAATTGTAATTAGCATAAGTGAATTGTCAAATGTATAAATGAGATGAAGTCAACATGAGGAATTATGTTTCATTGTAATTAGAACAATAATAATATCCTATCCAATAAGTGGTGCATGACAGGAATTAAGGTGAATTATGAATACTTGTTCTCATCATGAAGAAAAAGAGAAATTAAAATTAATACATAAATAAGTTTGTATCTCAACTACATTGCTAGGAAAAATTTAATTTTCAGTTTTGGACCTCATAATATATTCATAATACAACTGGGAATATAAAATGTGAATTATATATATATATATATATATATATATATATATGGACTGTTAAATGTGAAAATGAGGCAAAATTATCACTAGGGCTTATGCCTTTTTTGTAACTAGAAATTAATACCTTACATAATTAATGACATATGATAAACAAAAGAATGTTTTGTGTACAATGGTACATAAGAACCATTGTTGTAAATTATGATCAACACAAATGATATAATAAATGAATGTATAAATTATGATAAATGCATAATTTATGTAAAATTGTATTCTAAAAATTTATATTTCTGTTGCGAATAGAATTGAAATGTTATAAAGTATAATTAGAATTTATCGTGAAATAATGAAATAATAAAACAAAACATATTAACACTTAATGGTACTTATGTGCCTATGTATTACCTAGACACGTGTGTTAGATTGGATAGATTGGTATGCCAATAGGGTATTATTTTAGCAGTACTGCGTAAGGCTTTATGCTTGTATTCATGGCTTTATGCCTGCATTCATAGCTTTATGCCCACACTCATGGCTTTTATGCCCGATTATATGTTATCATAGCTTTTTAGCCATACTGATTGCATATGTGGTTAACATTCCGCGTCCCATGGTATGACGGCACGAGGCACCGCGGTGTTTAGTGCCAACGACCCGTTATCCAGTTTAGTCAGCCTGTCATAGGTTACCTGGCCAGTGTAAATTATTAAAATTATTTAAGAACATTAGTAAT
Organism: Hevea brasiliensis; assembly: GCF_030052815.1. Lineage (NCBI taxonomy): Eukaryota > Viridiplantae > Streptophyta > Magnoliopsida > Malpighiales > Euphorbiaceae > Hevea > Hevea brasiliensis. The sequence goes on along the minus strand of NC_079507.1, from coordinate 35,734,048 downwards.
TAAAAACATTAGTAAGTATTAACTGAAATAAGAAAAAAGATTAGCAATAGAAACATAACTGAATCAAGTAGTATAAATGAAATTTTCAGAATTGTAGGAACCAAAAATACAATGCTCCTAGAATTAATCTGTATATCAAATATTATTACTGTATAAACTCAGCACTTCCAAAGAGGGACAAAATAGAATATAAGATAGTTGATATTAGAAATATCATACTAAATTTAATTGATACCCGAGGATCTAAATTATACTTTAGAATTATACTTCAGTCTTTCTTATTTGTATATATTATTTTCTTGTTATATTATTGTACCACTAAGCAGAAATGCTTAGCCCGATGGATTTATTTCCTTCGCGCAGGTACTGAAGATAAAGCCCAGTGGAAATTAGACTGGGATTTTGAAGTCCAAATCTGCAGAAGTGTCAGAAGTGTTCAAGTTATCACCTCCTCAGCAATGCATGTAGATAGGGCTCACAAAAAGTTATTTTATGTATTTATAATTAGTTATTAATTGTAATGTAAATTATGGTATTGTAATTAATTTGTACATCGTGTAAATTGTGAATTTATAAAATTAGCTTGTAAATCATGTAAATTATGAAGTTTGAGAATTTTGATACATAAATTGAGTATGAATGGATATGTATGCAAATGAGTTGCAAGAATTCAATGTGTGATGAGATGATTATGAAAATAACTGATAAGATTTTATTATGAAAATATTATTGAAATTTCAAGCAGGTAAATAGTGAAATATGCCAAATGGTAATAAAAACAAGGGAAACTCCACTGGTTTCTCCATAGAAAAATAATTGATATTAAAATATAACGAGAAAAATTTTTTTAAAGGAATAAAGTAAGATAAAATAGGATGCTCCAGCACCGAATGTAGCACACCTTGCTTGGCTACATTATAGACGGGTGAGGGGTGTTACATTTTTTCAGCATCTGATGTGTTTGGGCATTTTTCATGTTGAGCTTTGACCTATCCAATGAGTTTATTCTTGCTCATTTTTGGTAACCATATTACAAAAGAAGAAAAGGTTAATTTATTTAGACTTCTAACTAGCATCGTGATTTAAAAAAGAATGGGCTAAATAGTGTGTTATGCTATGAATTAATGAATAATTTCTTTAACATGTGAAAAGGTGTGCAGAATAAGTGTGAAGAACATCAGACTTGCACTTGATAAAGTAAATCCATGAATATTTGCTGTAGTGATCAAAGAATAAAATGTGATATTTATTATCATCAACAAATGCAATGGGAGAAAGTCCCCATGCATTGGAACAAACTAATTCCAAAGGACTAAACACTGGAGAATAAGAAGGTCCCCATACATCAAAACAAACTAATCCAAAGGACTAGACACTGGAGAATAAAAATTAAAAAATAGAAGTTTATGCATTTTGCTGATGTGATGTGCATGACACAGATGAATAGAAAAATAATCACTAAAAACTAATTTATTTATAGAAATAACATTGCGAATGACATGAGGTTGAGCATGGCCTAAGTGAGCATGCCAAAGTTCCAAAGAGGCATTGTTGACTTCTGGAGGATAGGCTTGTCCAATTTGTAGTAGCATGGAATAGAGACCATTCTTACTCGGGGCTTGAAACTAGATCTGACTCATGTGGATATCCTTCACAAGAAAAAAGTTAGCAAAAAACTCAATGGAAACATTTTTTTTTCTAACAAAGGCATTAATAGACAAAAGATTATAGTGAATGGTAAGTGAGTAAAGAATTTGATCTAAATTAAAGCAATATTGTTAATAAAAGCAGAAGAAGAGCTAGAAGAAGACATAGGAATAGTTTTACCATTTCCAAGAATAATAGAATCTGATCCTTTATATGGAGTAGAATGAACAAGGTTTCCATTATCAGTAGTTAAATGGTAATTAGCACCAGAGTCCATTATATCCATAAAGAATTGGCATTATTTAGGCTTTCCATAGAAGGTAATTATTGGATGTTAACTTAATAGGTAAATATTAGGCCACATTAAGAATAGAAAAGGAGGAGATAGAGGACCAATAATTGGAAACCAATGCTTATAAAGTAGACATTAGTCAAAGGGGCTATTGAGCTGCTAAAGTCTAATACCACATAGAATTGTAGAATCGTAGGATCAACGTCACTTTAGTTTAATAATTATAAGACTCACATATATACAGCCATTACATGATTAGAGATACATGATAAGAGTTATATGTTATAAGAGATAAAAGGGCTATATACAGATTGGTACAATATAGTTACAAGAGAGATAATGATATCATTGGGTGAGCCTTATCATGCCCCTTCAATTCGAAAAGAGGCTGCTCAAATTGTCAAGCGTTCTCGTAATTGTTCATTATGGATTCTAAGCAGTGGCTTGGCCAGAATATCTATAAGTTAGTCCTTAGATGATATAAGTTTGACAACTAGTTCCTATTTTGCAAAGTTGTCTAGTACAAAATGGTAGTCCATTTCTATATTTTTTTCGTGCGAGCATGAAACACACAATTGGCAGAAAAATAAGTGGTTCTAATGTTGTCAAATTATATGGGCATTTAGGTTAATATTTATTGCATTTTTTTAGCATTTAATTTCTTTTATGTTTATTTTTAAGTGTTTTTAGTTATATTTTAGAAAACTTGTTAATCTAACCTAATCCTTTTATTTTTATATTTTATTAGGTGTTTTGATGTGATCTTAGAGCCAAGGATGAGTTTGGAAGAGGTCTGGAGGTCAAAAAGTGAAGAATAGGAAGCTGGAAGCATTGCATCGGGTGTGTAAATGCATTACACGGCTTGTGCAATCCAACATTATAGAAAGCCAATTGCATAGCCCGTTCAATCAGCCTCGTGAAATCTCTTGGACCCCATGCAATTCTCTGGACAAAAGAAAACTCAAAAAACAAAGCTATAGAACATTACACAGGGTACCTCATGTAATAGTGAACAGACCATGCAATGACTCTAGACAATAATTCTAACTTAACTTTTCTTCCTTCTCACTCGATCTGGGAGGACTTCTAAAGCTTTTAGGAGTCTAAAATAATGGCTTTTACATCAAATATAAATATAATAAGTCAGGATTTGAGGGAAAGGAACTTTTTATAATCAAGAAAGCACATCACCTTTTAAAGAGGTAAAAAGAGAAACAAATCTGCATGGTTGCTAGAGGGAGTTCCAGTTGAAGTTCCAAAAGTCCAAGGCTAAGATTCTCTATCTGGGTTCTTTCATTCTATTTATTCTCATGTCTTTTCTCTTTTATTTTATAAACTTGATTGTAAAAATTACCATTTGTTTATTCTAGGGTTAGGGATATAGCACTTTCAATTTAATTGTGGATCTTATTTGATTTTATTTAATAAATTGCGTATTTTGTTCTTTGATTCAGTTTCTTGTATTCTTAATGCATGCTTTGTGTTAAGCTCCACTTAATATTGATTCTAGATATTAATTAAAGGACTAAAAGGTAAAAATTAATATTGGAATAATAGGATTTTGAGCTTAGGTTCTTGATATAGAGATAGCCTAGAATTCTATGTAGATCTAACAATTAATCGAAGAACTTAATGGGTTATAATTGATTAAATCACCATGAAAGTAGGGTTTAAGTTGATTAAGACACACCTTGAGTGTCTTGAGAGAGAACTTAAGATAACTAAGGATTAATTTTCTCTAAATTAATAATTTCTCATTTATTAAATAAATTACATTGAATCTATAATTGATTGAAGTGTGAACGCTTAGTTTTGGAATGCTTTTACCCATATATTCAAGTTTAGTTAATTACTTTAGATTTTATACCATTTAATTTAGATTTAATTACTACTTCTCTAAAATTCGATCGTCTAGATAATTATAATTGCTATGTAGTTTGGTACTCAACATGGTTTTTATGGGAATGATACTCACTCATCACTTTATTATTTGTTAACGATCCATGCACTTACAGGATTTTGCACAATAGGCTCTACTAATATCACACTACAATTGTAACGACCCAACTAGAGGACCATTACTAGCGCTAGGGATCAGGTCAGCTTAAGGCTGCCAGAACCCGTAGCAAGCTTAAAACCCTATTAAATAGGAACATAGTCCTGTATCTCACAATCCAAGCATACTCTAAACCATTATACTTTAGTTTTCTCATTCATCATCAACATGAAATCAATTCAGAATTTAAACCTTTTCATACATAAAACACTAAAATGTAATTGGTTCATACATACATTCTTACATGAGGAGTTAGCTTGGATTTAAAACATATCTTAGATTTAAAACATACATAATTACATTACTTATGCTTAATAAAAACATCTATCAAACTTAAACACCAACACAGTAACTATTCCTTTACATATTATATATCCATTAATCATACAATATACATTTAATCACTCCATAGCTATCCTTACTGCTCAAGTTCCAAAGAACTCTTCTATTCTTATACTCTTGCACCTGGGGTTAGGAGAAACGGGTGAACTTACATAGGCTCAGTGAGTAAACTAACCACATTTAATTATCACATTCATTTCATAAATATGCAATGCATCATTCAGATGAGTTTTCATATCATAAACATTTAATATAGGATAGACATGTCACTAGTGACTTCCCTAATCCAATATGCCAGGCTCATACAGAGGCTCCTCAGGATTTTTGCTTACTATATCCAATATGCCTAGCTCATACAGAGGCTCTTCAGGACTTCCCCTTATAACATGATATGTGTCATGCACCAAGAGGCATTGTAAGATCTCCTATTGGATTTTATAGATCCATAACATACATAACATAAAATGGTCATAAACATGGGGGGAGTTAGTGGGTCATCCATAATCCATCATGCACCAACAATAATTATGCAATTATGCACATATTCATGTTCTAGATACATACATCTTAAATAAATATGACATGATGCATGAGGATGATCATAATTTAAATTTAACAAGTTTATATTTATTAAGATTAAAATTACTTACCTCTTGTAGCCTATTAATCACCAATCACGAATGGTAGCTAACCTTGGATCCTTAGCTTCCTGAATCCCTCATGTCTGATCCTATAACCATTAGAACTTAGTGAGTTATCTAAAGCTCTAGAACTCTATACATACTTTAAACATCTTATTCTAAGCCCTTAGAAACCATAAAATCATGTTTTGGAACCTTGGAATCGAAGAAGAAATAATGCTAGCAAAATCAAGTTCGGCTACCGTAGGCGTGGACTTTAATTACCGAACTTGGAATTTCTCTAGATATTTCTAAGAAACTATATGCTTCAATTGCTGAAACAATGGTATTCGGTAGTCGAACTTAGAAATTTCTAAAATCCCAAGTAAAAAATAGTAGAATTCCTCTTCCTAAAACCTCCAAATCATACCCCAAAGCTCCAAATCACAATCCAAATATATATACACATTCATAAGGCCTAAAATAACTTGATTCCATGCTCTAAGCTCACATGAAACAACTAAAATCTAGGATTTAAGGTTCTAACAAACTTCCATGAACAAAAAAATAAGAAATCCTTAGGTTTAACTAAGGAAACTAACCATTCTAGGTCCATAAACACTTACACTTGACATAAACAAGAATAATACTTCATTTAACAATCAAATACCCAAAAAACATCAAAGAAACATACTTTCATTCATAAAAACTCACATGTAACCTTTTCCCAAAATCAAAACTTAAAATCATGTAAAAATCACATGAAATTCGAAACCTTACAAACTCATACACTCAAGTATACTTGAATTCTTCTAAAAAACCAAAAAAAAGAGGAATTACCTCTTTCCCTTGAAATGGAGAAGAAAGTGAATTGATGGCTCTAACTTTAATCCACATTCACAAAGCTTCCTTGAAGAAGGAATCAAGCTTCACCACATGCAATAACCAAGAAAATCTCCTTAGAAAGCCTTTTACATGTCTTCCAAATTGAGAGAGAAAGAGGAGTGAGAATTCAAGTCACTTTTAGGTCAGAAAATAAGCTGTTAGCCTTTTATACCATCACTTGTCAAGGGACTTTTGGCTGTCGAAAGTCATAGTTCTGGCTGCCAGAGTCCATTCTATTCAAAATAAATTTGATCAATAAAAAGGACTTCAGCTGCTGAAAGTCCATCTTTTGGTTGCCAAAGTTCCTCTGTGACACCCCTCACCTAGCTACAGTGTAGCCGAGCGAGGCATGTCACACTCGGTGCCAGAGCACCCTATTTTATCTTACTTTATTCCTTTAATAATTTGATCTCGTTATATTTTAATATCAATTATTTTTCTATGGAGAAACCAGCTGAGTTTTCCTTATTTTATTAAATATTGACGTGATTCACTATTCACTTGTTTCAAATTTTCAATAATATTTTCAAATAAAGATCTCATCCATGCACATCATTTCTGATAGTGTCCATACATTTCGATTCTTATTCATTACCATGCATATTCATTCATGCTCATTTCATATATCAAAATTTTCAAATTTCCATTAATTACATAATTTATAATTTACATAATATACAAATTAATTACAATTTCATAATTTATATTTCAACATAATAACTAATTAAAAATACATAAAATAACTTTTGTGAGCCCTATCTACATGCATTGCTAAGGAGGTGACAACCTTATACACTTCTGACACTTCTGCAGATCCGGACTCCAAGATCCCAATCTTATATCCACTGGGCTTTATCTTCAGTACCTGCACAAGGAAACAAATCCATCGCACTAAGCATTGCTGCTTATTGGTGCAATAACATAACAAGAAAATAATATATAATAAAAAAAAGAAATGGATCAAAATTTGGATACTCTGAAATTTAATCTAATTTCATATAATACTTCTAGTATTAACTATCTTTTGTTCTAATTTATTCCTCTTCAGAAGCGCTCAATTTTGCGTAATCAAGAATTATTTTCATTTCATATGAAAACTCCTAATATTAATTATCTTTTGTCATATTATATTGTTCTTTGGAATCGCTTGTTTCCTAAATTTACTGTAGTGATATACAAAATACGAAATATATTAGTATATTACATTTCTATTCATGTTATTTCAGAAGATGCAGTTGTAATTATTTATTTAAATGATATCTATTTTGTTAATCTTTTTATCCTTTCACTCAATATTTCCTAGGTGTTTGGATCATTTCATAGTAAATAAATTTTAAAACTAATTCTAGTTTCTTTCTTATTCATTCATTTAATTCACATTATTCTTAACAAATTTCACTGCCCAAGTAACCTATGATAGGCTGACTAAACTGGATAATGGGTCGTTGGCACTGGACACCACGATGCCTCAGGCCGTCATACTATGGGATGCAGAACGTCAATCACGTATGCAATCAGAATGGCTAAAAAGCCATGATAACACATAATAGGGCATAAAAGCCATGAGTGCAGGTATAAAGCCATGAATACGGGCATAAAGCCATGAATACGGGCATAAAACCATAAATACAAGCATAAAGCCTTTCGCAGTACTGCTAAAACAATACCCTATTGGCATGCTAATCTATCCAATCTGACACACGTGTCTAGGTAATACATGGGCACATAAGTACTATAAAATATTAATATGTCTACTTATTTCATTATTTCATTATAAGTTCCAATTATAACTTATAACGTTTTAATTTTGTTCTTTGCAGAAGTATAAATTTCTAAATCACAATTCTGTATAGTTTATACATTCATCATAATTCATACATGCCTTACATCATTCATCTTAGATCTCAATTCACAACAATGATGTTCATGTACCATTGTACTCAAAACATGCTTTTTATTTCTCATATGCCATTAATTATGCAAAGTATAAATTTTTAGATACAAAATGAGGCATAAGCCCTAACTATCTATTTTTTTTCATGATTTAGGTACATTATCATTCATATTTCAAGTAGTCTATGAATGTTTCATGGATTTCAAATTTAGCTAAGTTTCCTTAAATCCTAGTGTCACTCAATTTCAAAAATTTAAATCAACAATTTATATTATCTATATATTAACCATTACAATACCTTTCTAATTTATTATACCCTTTCCTATATTATTGACTACAATAGTTCTTATAGTTTTTCCTTCTATTTCACATATTTTAGTGGTTACTATTCATTTGACCATCTCTATTCAAAAGTTGACTTTTTGATTTATAATAAATTTGTGGAGCCGAAGTTCACCAAGATACCACATTTTGCATTTTATTTTTGTTGGCATTGATTTTCAATACCATTTCAAAGCTTATTTTATGTTATTTAAAATTTTCAGATTTTATACCTTAAGTTTATTGTTCCATTAGTTATTGTTACAGTGGAAATTTGGAAAAATTTTCTTCATCAAAGTTGTTCCTTTATGTGTCTTCTTTAATTTCCTTTTTGAATCACTCTAATTGGAGTTTTGTAGCTCAAGTTATGGCCTAAATACCATAAATGGCTGGATAGGGCAGTACCTAGAATTTCTGGGCAAAATCCATTCTAGCAGTTTTGGTGTCCTGAGTTTGATGGGCAATTTCACTAAGTTCTGGTCAAACTTTGGAGTTGACTCATTCAAGAAAGTTGTCCTAAATTATCTAAGCTTTCCATTGATATAAATTTCAGGTCATTAGACATTTCTACAGTGAGTTATGACCATTTGAACAAATACTGTTCATTTGGTCAATTTCCAGGACCAGCAGGTTGGTTACCCGGATTTGGTCAATTTTTAGGGCATCCTAAGTCTGTTTTCTGAATAGGTTTCCTTCATCAAAGTTGTGCCATTATGTGTCTAATTTCATATCCAATTGGCCTTGTACCAATTAAACCTACACAACTCAAGTTAAAGCTATCCAACCTTGCTAGACTCACATCTAGACCTGCAGGGCAAATTGGATAGCATACCAAACCTCAAATCCAAAGCTATAATTCACTTCAATTCCTCATTATACTCAGCCAAATGGTCACTAATTGACCATTAAAACTCCACTTAACGTTAAAATATAATAACCCTCAATTCATCACAAACCCTAATTAATCAAAGTCTCAATCTCATGCAACTCCTAAAATCCCCAACTCCAATCCATATATACACATTAATTGACATCAATACACAAGTTTAATTGTAAGTAAATCATCAAAACCCTCACACTCTCTTGGCTGTCGAAATTTGAAGTGGTTCTATCATGCATAATTTTTCTTCTTTTTCCATAATTTCTAGTTGATTTCTGTATCCTAACATGAAAACAAGAAGAGAGAAAGAGAGAGATGGCATTAACCTTGTTAGAAGTCCCTCTTGAGCTCGCTAATCTTCAAGATTTTTCTCTCAAATTGCTGCCTCAAGACTATTCTAGTTGCAAGGATCAAGTTTAGTGAAGGTGGGATGAGGTTTTATGGTGTGAAATAAGAGTTATGAAGAGAGAGAAAGGAGAAAGCTCTAATGGAGTTGAGAGGAAAGGGGTTGCCAAACCAAGAAGAAGAAGAATAGAAAATTGTTTCATTTTTTGTCTCAATTATTAATAATTATCCCTTTTAAGTTTATTGGTTAATTCCCATTGGTTAGGATTTTAAGTTTATTCATTTATGACATCATAATTATGTCATAAATGTGAGTTTTGTTTTATTTCCATTTTTTTTCTACCCTTTTTTAATTTAATTTTTAGCAATATTTATTTATATTTTATGTCATAATAATTATTTACTTAACTGGACAAGTCGGCCAAAATCATCTCTGAAGACGAAATGACCAAAATGCCCTCCGTTTGGCTTATCAAGCCAAAATCGTCTGTACCGGTCTAAAAATTTTTCTAAACATTTTCTTGGCATTCTAATGCCATAGAAACCTCAATGACTCTTCTCTGGAGTCCAAAAATTATTTCATAAATTTTCCCTTGAGTTTAGGGCTTCTAACTGCAAAGACCGCAACTTCCCACTGAGTTACCCATCACTAGGGCACCGGCTCATTTAACTTGATTGTATTTTATTCCTAAAATTATTCCTAAATTTTTCTTATACTTATTTAGTTTCTTTATGACTCCTCACTCTAGTCTAAATATTTTTCCAAATGTTTTAGCTGTTCAGACCGACACCGGTCACCGAAATAGTAGAATGTACGAAATTGCTACAGTGAGGGTGTTACATCCTCCTGCCCAAAAGTTGCTTAAAACTTTTCTTTGAGCAAAACCACTAAAACATTTTTATTTTTAAAAATATTTTGAAAACATCATACATACAAACACATGCACTTTTTACCACCATTCTTTTGCTTGTGGAATCTTTGAATTCTTCAGAATATTCCATCAACGATGGAAATTCTGATGTCGAACAATGGCAGGTGTTACATTCTTTCTCCCTTAAAAACATTTATCCTTGAATGTTAAAATAAACATATAACACATAAACATGTAAAGCATAACATAAACAGACATGACAAAACATACCTAGAATAGATGAGGATATTGGTGTAACACGGAGTCACGGGTCTCCCACGTGCATTTTTCCATGTTATGGCAATTCCAAAGGACTTTGAACATAGGTATCTCCTTGTTACTTAGCTTCCTAATTTGTTTGTCCACAATCCATACCAGTTGTTCAACATATGAAAGATCCTTTAAAATTTCCATGTCGGGTTCATTTATAACCCTATTGAATCTGCCACATACTTCTATAATATAAAAATATGAAACATCGAATGGATCTTCTCCATTTCTGGTGGCAAGGCTAGCTTATAAGATACATTTCTGACCCTTTGTAGCACCTCATATGGTCCAATATATCTTAGAGCTAGTTTGCCTCTCCTCCCAAACCGGATAACACTTTTTAATGAAGATACCTTTAGAAACACCATATAACCTACTTGGAAAACCACTTCTCTTCTATGGAGTTCTGCATAACTCTTCTATCTACTGGCTGCTGCCTTCAACCTTGCCCTAATTAAGGGTATGGTTTGATTGGTGATTTCCACCAACTCCATTCCTGCTAAAGTTCTTTCACCTACTTCTTCCTAACAAATAGGAGACTTGTACTTCCTTCCATGCAGAGCTTCGTACGGTGCCATTCTGATGCTAGAGTGATAGTTGTTGTTTTATGCGAACTCAACTAGAGGAAGGTACTTTTTCCATGATCCCCCAAAGTCAAATACACGCATTCTCAGCATATCCTCCAAGGTCTATATTGTCTTTTCAGATTGTCCATTTGTTTAAGGATGAAAAATTATGTTGAAGTCCAACCTGATGCCTAACTCATTTTAAAGATAACACCAAAACATTGATGTGAACTATGGTCCTCTATCAGAGACTATTGTCATTAAAGCTCCATGCAACCTTACTATCTTTACCACGTACACTTGAGCCAACTTGTCCACAGAATAGTTAGATCTTACAGGAATCAAGTAAGCAGTCTTAGTTAACCTGTGCACTATAACCCATATTGAGTTATGTCTATTGGATGCCATTGATAACCCCACAATGAAGTTGTAACACCCCTCACCCATTTATAGTGTAGCCGAGCAAGGAGTGCACATTCAGTGCCGGAGCACCTATCTTATCCTGTCATGTCCATTGTTAATTTTTAAACTTTGTAGTCATATTTTTTTTTATCATAATTTATTTCTGTAGAAATTCGAGCAGAGCCTCCTCTGATTTATTGGCATCTTGCGGGTTCCAATAGTCACCTGTCAAAAATAATTTCATATCATATCTATTCTATTCATCTTGTCATATATCATATCATATCATATCATATCATATATGTTCATTCAATTTTAAAAAAATAATATTTTTCATTCATTCGTACATATGGAAATTATACACAAAAGTTCATAAGCTTATTTTACAGTCTCAAAAATATCAATACAATTTATTACATCATCAATTATAATTACATGAACTAAAATACTAGTCTATACATGGGCCCTACCAAAATATTATAACTGATGAGGTGACTCTGGACTCTGGACTATAGCAGATCTAGACAACTATAATCAGAGTACTACTGTGGCAGCTGTTGTGTCTGGTCTCCAGTACCAACATGATGGAAAATCCAACGCGCTAAGCAAATTGCTTAGTGGTGTATAATCTTAAAGAAATTCAACAAAATAATTATAAATAATAATTCTGTGTAAACTTTTGCAATTCTAGGTCATTTGCATATTCTACTGCACTTTGGGAATAAATTAATTAGCAGTATCTTTTCTGTGTATTTATTTCATTCCCTGTCTTTTTAAACTCATGCCAGAGTCTTTAATTTTATGTTATATCAGTACATTTCATGTCATATCAGTGTATTTTACACCATATCAGTGTATTTGTGCCCAAGTAACCTATAACAGACTATAATGTTGGATACACGGGAGTATATGGGTTAGACCTCCATATGTCTACCCTGTATACAACTGTCATGTCAGCCATAAGGCCAGTGGGTAGGCTGATAAAGCCAGAAATACAATTATGCACAATGGCATCTGTCATGTCATATGTCATGTCAGGCACAAGGCCAGTGGGCAAGCATATAATATCCTACATGCAACTGTCTGTCAAGCACAAGGCCAGCGGTCAGAAATCATATCAGACATATTTGGTCAATCAATGATTATTCATGTAGGTAGTATTGCTATCTGTAGTCCCTAATTGGTATACCAATCGATCCAACTATATATATAAGTCTAGGTATACTTTGGGTAAATTAGTATTATTAAGCACTTATAGTTTTATTATTTCATGCTATGTACTATTAAGGGTTCATAACATATTGTTATTTCACTTCATGTACTATCTATGCTTTATACCATTTTCATGTCATTATAATGGGAGCAGAGGTCCCAAGTACATATTTATGGAACTTATGTATTTATCACTCTGATTAATTTATGTCATGTACTATACATATATATAGTATTGTTATTTCATATATGATGGAAACGTAGGTTCCAAGTGTATTTTCCTATGACTTATGTGTTTAGCAAACCATTTAGGTAATTTTACATTTTATGTATCAATTGATTTCATGTCAACTTGTAGTGGGAAAGTGATAAAAGTGAGACCCACATACCTGTTTCATGTAATTTAGCATGTAGTGAATTATTAGGGATAAGTCAATAATTTATTCCAAGAACCTTTCTTTAGGTTTAGCTTTAATGTCTTGTATTTGCATATCAAATTGAGAAATTTGTGGCTACTGTTTAGCCACACTTCCTGAATAGAAGTTGTTCCTCTATGTCTTATCTTTATTTTCCTTTTTGAATCATGTCATTTGGATTTGTATAACTCAAGTTATGGTCAAATAACCATAACTAGGTCAATTCTGGATTTTGGTTCCCTTAACTGGGCAGTTTTGATGTTGAATTTAACCAATTTATTTGGACAACTTATAGTGACATTTAGGCCTAGTGTGCTTCATAGGATTTGTTTCCCTATGTCTTATGGTCACTTAAAATTTCTAGTTGCAATTTTTCAAGTCTTGTAGAATTTATTAGAGCCATATTATTGGACTGGACTCAAATGTCCTATACTAACATAATCCTCAATTAGGTCAGTAACTTTGACCTCTAATTTAAGCTTCTTACATTTATAAGTTAAGGAAGATATCTGGAACAAAGTTGAAGATCTATTTCTTAGGTTTCCAAAATGCTATGGCTCATTTCAATTGAAAATTTCTAGTGGGAGATATACATAAAAGACTAAGCTGGAGTCAATGGTTACCTTTGCACATTTCCAGAATTTATGCACTAATTTGGCCTAGCCAATTAACCTATTTCTCTTGATTTTTGGGTTCTGGTCAAAATACCAATCTTGTAGGTCTATGTCTTATTGAAATTTTGGCACTGGGTTTAGAAAATTTGAAGTTCTATGGACCAAGTTATGGCTTCTTTGCTTGCCTAGATAAAGGCAATTCTGGGCTATTTTGGTACTGGACAATTTTTGTGTCCCAACTTATGCAAGTAATTTGACTTGGTTAATGGCATTTTTGGCTTTGTGTTCTTCACAAAAGTTGTAGCCCTATGTATAAGCTTTCCAATGGTATAAATTTTAGGTCATTTGGACCTGTACACAGTGAGATATGACCAAATGAATGAATACTGTTCATTTGGTCAAAATTCTAGGTTTACATTTTGGCAATCCGAATTAGGTCAGATTTTAGGTCACTTTTTAGGCAGAATTTTGGCAAGGTTTCTACATGAAAATTGGTCCATTTTAGGTCTAGTCTTACCTCCAATTGGCTTCATACCAATTAGGGTCACACATTTTCACTTATGATTTAAAACATACACTACCATAAATAAGCACTCAACCTACAAGGAAATTACACTCCCAATATTCATTTCTACATCTGCCAAACTTCAAATTTTCATTCATGACACTTTTCTTATCATCAAGCATCTCAATACAATCAATTTCCAGTAGTTTACACAAGTCTTTAACAGTTAATTCAAAACCCTAGTTCAATTGGTCAAAATTAGCACCACACATATGAAAACAATATACTAGTATATGTAATTTCAACTATCAATAACTAATTCACTTCCACATATCCATAAACACCATTAATCACCATTTAATTTATGAAATTACCCATCTCCTAAGTTCCTCAAGGCTGCCAAATTGGGCAGTTTCACAAGTCTCTCATAATTTGTTAAAAGCCCTAATTTAAATTGTCAAAGTCAACAATATATATGCAAGTAAATTTTAATACTCTTAATCACCTTACTCAACATCACTAATCACCCCTATTCAAGTACAATTTAATCAATATCCATGCTTATCAAGGCTGCCCAAAATTCAACAATTACGCAAGCCCTACCAAATTCAGGCAATTACACACAATGTCTCCAAATTAAAATCAAAACCCTAACTCAATTTGTCAAACCTCAAACTTACAATGCAATTAATTTCGAAAATATATAATTACTTTAATCCACATCACAAATCCTCACTTACATACATGAATTAACCAAATTGTCATGGAAATCAAGGTTGCCCAAAATGAGGCAATTAAACAAGTCTTCAATCTAAGAAAATACTTAGAAAAATTTTTTAATCGGTACAGACAATTTTAGTCTGTTAAGTCAAACAGAGGGCATTTTGGTCATTTCGTCTTCAGAGATGATTTTTGGCCGACTTGTCCAGTTAAGTAAATAATTATTATGATCTAAAATGTAAATAAATATTGCTAAAAATTTAATTGAAAATAAGTAGAAAAGAAAAGGAAAAAAAAATGAAGGAAATTTTGGAATTATGACATTACATGATGTCACTAAAGCACTCCCACCCAATCACCATTTGACAAACTAATAAAAAGTGATAAAAATGAACTTAAAATGGGAAAAAGCCATCTTCTTCTCCAGCAAAAAAAAATTCTGCCGTCCCAACATTTCCTCTCCATTTTCTTTATTTTTCCTTCTTTTCACCATTAAAGCACCATCACCAAGCTTCCAAACACCTACCTTCCTTCACCAAAATTGTTGGCAGTCTTGATAAACCTCCATAGCCAACCCTTAAACCTAAGGAAAGTGAGAAGAAAGTTAAGGAAAATTGAGGATTAACCAAGAGAAAATTCTGCTCACACAAGGTTAGTGCTATAATCATCCTACTTCTTTCCTTTAAGTGTTATAAGCATGCTAAATCAAGTTAGTATGACATGAAATTGAAGAAAATATAAAGTATATGGGAAATTAAATTTTTGGTAGCTTTGATGTATGAGGGTATGATGAGTTTAATTGATATTAAACTTGCCTAGAAATGATTTGAGATATGTATATATGTGATGGATAGGTTGATGGAGTATGGGTTGCATGGAAATTGAGTATGGAAGTTAGGGTTTGGAGCAAACTTAGGGTTTTGTTCATGTGTTGGTGAATTCTTTCCTTTAAGTGTTATAAGCATGCTAAATCAAGTTAGTATGATATGAAATTGAAGAAAATATGAAGTATATGGGAACTTAAATTTTTGGCAGCTTGGATGTATGAGGGTATGATGAGTTTAATTGATATTAAACTTGCCCAGAAATGATTTGAGATATGTATATATGTGATGGATAGGTTGATGGAGTATGGGTTGCATGGAAGTTGAGTATGGAAGTTAGGGTTTAGAGCAAACTTAGGGTTTAGAGCAAACTTAGGGTTTTGTTCATGTGTTGGTGAATGGAAGTCCTAATGATCAATTAGTGACTATTTGAATGTGTGTGAGGAGGAATTGAAGTATGAGTTTAGGCATGCTGCCCTTGGTGACCTGCAGGACTAGTTATGAGTCCAGCAGGTTTGGGCAGCCATAAATGGAGTTGCATAGGTTCAATTGGTGCAAGGCCAATTGGACATGAAACTAGACACATAATGGCACAACTTTGGTGAAGAAATCCTGCCTAGAAAACCAAACCAAGTTGATCTAAAAATTGCCCTAATCTGGGTGACTTACATTCTGTCTGGGCAAAATGACCAAATAAACAGTATTTATTAATTTAGTCATAACTCAGTGTAGAAAGGTCCAATTGAACTGAAATTTTACCATCAGAAAGCTGAGACATAGATCTACAACTTTCATGAAGAACACAAATCCAAATTCTAACCATAACCTAGTCAAATTGCCAACCAAACTTAGGTTACCAAATATGGCAGAACCAAATTGCCCAGAAAATCTGGGTACAGGTCAATCCGGCCAGTTATGGTAAGATGACCATAACTTGAGCTACAAAACTCCAATTGGAGTGAATCAAAAAGGAAATTAAATAAAACACATAAAGGAACAACTTTGATGAAGAAAATTTTGCTAAATTTCTACTGTAATAATGACCAATGGAATAGTAAACTTAGAGTATGAAATCTGAAAATTTTGAATAACATAAAATAAGCTTTGAAATTGTATTGAAAATCAATACCAACAAAAATAAAATGCAAAATGTGGTATCTTGGTGAACTTAGGTTTAATAAATTTATTATGTATTAAAAAGTCAACAATTTGAGTGAATAGTAATGTGAATAGTAATACAAAGACACAAAGTGTAAGAATTAAATTGGTAGAGGAAATTAAGGTATGAAATTTGGAATCCATGAAATGTTCATGGATTACTTGGAATAGAAATAGTAATTGGTGAATTTGAATAACTTAATGAATACCAAAAAAAAAAAAATCTTGTGATTAGGTAATTGAGACTTATACTCCTAACACCAATGGAATTCATAATATATTAGTAATATAACTTGAAGTATGAGATGTACTTTACATGAATAGATTGTTGAGTGTATAAATGAGATAAAAGTGTCATTTGGGATTTAGGTTCCTATCAAGGGAGAAAGGAAAGATGTTTTAAATGTGAATGGTACATGAGATCAAATGAATGTGAATTGTAATTAGTATGAATATTTCGATGAATGCATAAATTACCTAGAAATGTGAAATTGGAAATTATGCATCCACTGTAAACAAAATAAGAATGCTATAAAAATATAAATGAAAAATATAATGAAATGATGAAATATATAAACTCTTAATGGTACTAATGTGCCCATGTATTGCCTAGACACGTGTGTCAGATTGGATAGATTGGCATGCTAATAGGGTATTGTTTTAGCAGTGTTGCGAAATGCTTTATGCCTGTATTCATGGCTTTATGCCCGTACTGATGGCTTTATGCCCACACTCATGGCTTTAATGCCCGATTATGTATTATCATGGCTTTTCAGCCATATTGACTGCATACGTGGTTGACGTTCTGCGTCCCATGGTATGACGGCCCGAGGCACCGTGGTGTCCAGTGCCAACGACCCGTTATCCAGTTTTGTCAGCCTGTTGTAGGTTACTTGGGTAGTCTAATTTATTAAAATAAGTTATGAATATTAGCAATTAAAAATGATAGAAAGTAAATAAATGAGAAGAAGTTTCAAAATATATTAGATTAGCACCAAAAAAATTTGTTACTTAGAATGATCTGAAGTAAATTAAACTATTACGAAATGATTGTAAACAACTTAGAAAGTATCAAGGAAGTGATAAAAAGACTAATAGAAGAATTATAACTTAAATAACAATACAAATGTGACTTTCATAAGAATATAAGTATAAGTATAAATTTTAGATTTATTTGTACATGATATAAATGATTATTGTAAACTTATGAAAGAAGTGATTCTACAGAGCAACATAAAGGATGAAAGATATATTGTATGGAAAATTTCATATGAACCCAATAAACTTCTTGAGTATAGAAAATATGCTCCAATTATTTTTGCTTATTATATTATTTTCTTATTATATTATTGCACCACTAAGCAGCAATGCTTAGCGCGATGGATTTGTTTCTCGCACTGAAGTTAAAGACCAGCGAATACTAAACAGAGATTTTGGAGTTCAGATCTGCAGAGTGTTCAAGGTTGTCACCTCCTCAACAATGCATGTAGATAGGGCCCATATAGATCATATTATGTATTTTGTATATTATAATTAGTTATTATTTGTAATGTAAATTATGAATTGTATGTTGAAATACTGATTATGGAACTGTAATTAATTTGTAAATCATGTAAATTAATGAAACTTGAGAATTTATATATATAAATTATGCATGAATAGAAATGCATGGAAATGAATATGAAATTGAGATATATGAATGACATGTGAATTACAAGAATTGAAAGTAAGATGAATATGATGAGCATGAATGATATATTTTTTGTAAAATATTATTGAAAATTTCAAGCAGGTAAATAGTAAAATACATCAACTGATAATAAAATAGGGGAAACTCCACTGGTTTCTCCGTAAAAAAAATTGATATTAAAATATAATGAGATCAAATTATTAAAAGAATAAAATAAGATGAGAATAAGGTACTCCGGCACCAAATGTAGCACACATTGCTCTGTTACACTGTAGTCGAGTGAGGGGTGTTACATAAAGTGGGGGCATTACAAGAAGATAGGGGGTTCACCATCTAAAAGAGCACTTAGATCTATGTCTTGCCTCTCCATAATGGTTGGTTAATTACCCAAATGCTTATGTACTGCATTTGGACGATACAGGTTTGGACTGCAGACCCTTACTTTTGTCAATCTCTCTCCTTCTAAAAGGCTAAACGCCGCTTTTACTTTATATGAGATGGACTGAACAAAATGAAGTACAAGGGATTATTGCTAATGCATGGCAAAAGGAAGTTCAAGAGCACAAATTATTTCAAGTTTTCTCTAAATTAAAAGAGTGCCAAAGAGACTTAGTTGAATGGAATAAAAGAACTCAACAAAACTCAAATAGGAGAATTTTGGAGATCAAACATGCATTAGAAGAGGTGAAGAATGCTCCAGGAGAATGGAATGAAGAAGAGATTCGAAGATTAAAAAGGGATCTCTCTACTGAAATTGTGTGAGAGGGGAAGTTTTAGACCCAGAAGGCTCATCAACAGTGGTTACAGGCAGGAGATAACAATTCGGCCTTTTTCCATACTAAGACAATCTGACAGCATCATAGGAATCTCATAATGGGAATTCAAGATACCAGTGGACGATGGAGATCCTCATTTCAGGAAATCACTGACGTGGCAATTCAGTATTTTAAAGAGCTATATTCCACTTCCAGGCTAAGTGATTTTGGTATCATTACTGAAGGATTTCAGCCTTGAGTTATAAGTTGGATGAATGAAGAGCTTACCCACCCTTTCACCAGAGAAGAGATTAAAGAAGCTACTCTTTCTATTAACCCAGCTAAAGCACTAGGGGAGGATGGGTTAATAGGACTTTTTTTCCAGTAATATTAGGAGACAGTAGGGGAAGAAATCTGTGAAGCAGTGCTTGAATTTTTTTGAAAATGGGTGACTCTTCTGTAGTATCAATCACACACTCATAACCCTCATCCCAAAAGTGAAGAATGTGCAGACAATGAAAGACTTAAGACTGATTGGTTTATGCAATGTCCTATATAAAATTATATCTAAGCTTCTCACTAAGAGGTTGCAACCTTTTATGGATTCTTTGATTGGGATGGAGCAAAGTGCTTTCACAAAGGGAAGGCTTATATCTAATAATATCCTGTTGTGTCATGAATTATTGCATAACTTAAAAAATAGGAGTAAAGGAAGAAATTAGGGTATGGCTTTGAAACTTGATATTAGCAAAGTGTATGACTGCATGGAATGGGGCTATCTAAATCACATTCTGATGTGTTTTGGGTTCAATAAGCACTAGATAAGTTGGATCATGGAATGTGTGACTTCAGTTTCATATTCATTGATGATTAATGGGCATAAGGTTGGCTTGATTAAGCCATCTAGAGGGCTTAGACAGGGAGACCCCTTATCTCCCCTATTGTTCCTTTTCTGTATGGAATGTTAATCTCATCGGATTAAAACATCGCCTTTACAGGGACTATCTATATCTCGAAGTGGTCCTGCCATCTCTCACCTCCTGTTTATGGATGATGCCATCATTATTTCTAAAGGAAGTACACAAGAAGCAAAGACGGTCAAGCAAATTCTCCAAGATTTTTTAAGGGCTAGTGGTCAAAATATAAACTTGAGCAAGTCCTCTCTCATTTTTAACAACAATACCCTATGGACCATTCGCTCGGGCATCTCATCCTTCTTACCCAACTTTTGGAGCCCATATCTCCCTTGTTTCTTAATATTTTTGTGTAAATCCGGTGTCTAAAATTAATTTTGAAATCTTATGAATATTTTCCAATTAGTTTCTCATTCATATCTGCTATGGTTGGTGAGTTATGAATTTTATAAAAAAGTAGTGCGATTCTGTCATTAGGAAAATTTATGATTTACGTAGATTATTTGGCTTGGTTTTGTTTAATCTATGAATTTTATAATGTTGTATGATGTTTTGGCTGTCTTTTGTAATTTTTTCATGATTTTTAGGTGTGTCTAACTATTTTTCAAAAATCAAATTTCTTGTTATTGTTAATCTGTCAGAATATGAGAACTATATATTTATGTATGTTCTTGTGTGTTCTTGAGCTCTAATTGATATTTGATTTATTTTTTTGAGTTTTCTTAATTCAAGAAGTGTTATGAAGTGTTTGGATAATGTTAGAAGACCTAGACCCTTAGGTTGTTGTTTCGCTGATTTTACAACACCGCAAGTGCACGAATCGCTAACAAGTAATAAAGTGATGAGTAGAGTATTGTTCCCATGAGGAATTTGATTAGTAAGTACCAATCTACAAAGTAATTTTGACTGTCTAGGCTATTGAATACTTAGAGAATGAAGTTTGTTAACCTTAAACAATAAAATGGTAAACTTAAAACGAAATAATTTATTTGAAACAATTCTGGAATTATGATTTCACACTTGAATCTTACTATGGATGTTATCTCATTTATTTACTGAATTGAGGATCATTTTCCTTGATAGAAATCAGTCCTAAGTTATCCTAAATCCTCTCTTAAGGCATCTAGGGTGTATTCTAATTAAGTCAAACCCGACTTTCGTGGTGATCAAATTAATTAAAATCCTTTAAGATCTTTGAACAATTTTGAAGTTCTACAAAGGTATCAGCCTATGTCTAGGTCAGAATTCCTAGGTTAAAGATCTTGATTTTCTAATATTAAACTTCACCTTTCAGTCCTTCAATTAACATCTACAATCATGGCTAAGTGGGTACCAGCACATAGCATGCATTAAGATCACAAGAAATTAAATCAAGGAACGAATCTCAAATCCAATAAATAAAACTTAGTGTTCATCCATAATAATAATTGCAAGCATTACTCTCCCAAATCCAGAATAAGAAAACTACTCACTCATGGTGAGTTCAGCAAACATCATGATAAAAGATAAAAACAGTAAAAAGAAAATCATGTAGAAGAAATAAAATAATAGAAATCTATCTAAGGAGATGAAATGAAGGAACCGAAGAGAGTTTGCAGCTTTGATCTTGTGGAGCTTGGTGGAAAACTCCTTTTGGTGCGATGTTTCTCTCCTCGAGATGACTAGAGAGAGTGCAGAGTGTCGATTTCTCTCCTTCAAAACTCCTCAAAAGTGTTGACAAAAGATAAAAGAGAGCCCCTTTTCTGATGTTTTCTCTTCTATTTATAATAGTTGCTCTAGGTTTAGGTCATTTTGAGTCCAAAAGGCTTTAGGAGTCTCATTTGAATCAGAAAACAAGAACAGGAATTCGAGTTACAAAATTGGCTACCGCATAGTACACGGCTCATGTTTCACTACATGGCCCAGGGTCGTGTAACTTGCTGGAGTGGAACTGTGGAGTCTTGCATTGGTACAGAGAGTTACACGGGTCTGCACCAACTACACGGGCCTGGTTACACAGGCCGTGTACTTTTGTTCCCATAAGGTTCTTCAAGCTTGTACCCGACAGAGACTTACACGGGTCCCTGCAGATTACATGGGTCTAATTACATGACCCGTGTACTTTTGTTTCTCCATTGGCTATCTGGCTTTCTTTTGGAAAAAGGTTACATGGGTCTAGGGCTTGGCTTACACGGCCTGTGTACTTTGTCTCAGTAGTAATACTCAGTCTCTTGACCACTCCAAGCTTCCTTTTGCACTCCTATACTGTGGGGCTTCACCCAAATACCTAAAATGATGCAGAAAATATGGAATTAAGGGCTTAATAATAGAAATTACAAAAACTAATGAAATCAACTACTATGCATGAAAATACTTGCCTAAATGCTATGAGATAGTATACAAATATGCTTAAAAACATCTATACAATTCAAGTATATCAAATAATCCCAAACTCAAACTTTTGCTTGTCCTCAAGCAAAGCAAAACTCTGTTTTAAAACACATTTCAGGGGATACTTAGGAACATAACCAACAATTTAATAAGCATAGAATTGAACTCCTCCAACCTTCATACCAATTTTCCTCTTTCAAGGCATAAAGGTTCTATTAGCTGCCTGTTTGGAACTTCACCTCATTTCATGGTGTTGCAACTAATTATTTCTCTATACAAAACCATTAATAAGCCACCAATAACCTGTTTTATCAGGATAGATTTGAGAAACACTAACTCTCCCAAATTTGCCCTTATTGTGAGTAACTGTGATGAAGAGACTCAATTCTAACTCCATAGGCATATCTCAATTTTCTATCTCCACTAATATAGCATACACTTCTCAAAAGATCAAAAGGTCTTTAAAAAGTGTTGTAAAGGGGCTAAGGGGATAATGACTTGGTTGCCAATGAAAGGCTTTTAGGGAATGCAAATATGAGGATAGCATGTATGCATAAAATACCAAGTATACTAAGTTTGTTTCTACATATTTTGTATGAAGAAGAGGGAGCTTTTGGGTTTTTATAGTGCCAAGCATGCTTCCATGATACTTATCTTGGGACTTCTTCGCTTTTTTTTTTGTTATGTCCCTTTTGTCCTCTCCCCCAAACTCATTGCTTTTGCTTGGTTGGAAAGGCAAATTTTTCTTTGATTTCAATTGCACACTTGCACTCTTTCTTGAGTTCTACATCCTCTCTTCATTTTCTTTTTTTTACACTTAATATGCTATTTACTTATGCATTTTGCTTCCTCAAAAGGGTATGATAGGTGTTTAGGTTAGCGGCTAGGTAAATAACACGGGTACGCAATAAATTCTAAGGGATAAATATAGGCTTCAAGTTGGCTACAAGGGATATACATTTTAATTAGGGGTGGTTAAGCCTTAGTGAGGCTATAGCAAAGAATGCCTTAATCATTTCTTCATCAAGCATATGCTAGGATTTCGCCTTGATAGGTCCAAGAGATATGTTCTAGAGCTAGTGAGGCTTTGCTTGTATTTCAAAAATTGTTATCCTAATTTTACAAGTTTAGTGTGATAAATTAATAGTTATGAAGAGGTTTAACTAGTCTAGTTCCATTAAAGAGATTAGTTTCTTCACAAACAACATGTTAGAATCCTTTTTTGCCTATCCTGATACATTCATTCCTCTATCCTGTGGAGTCTAATTATTAGCTTACTAGAAATTGGTTATAGTGCTAAATTTCACAATTTAAAGTCCAAAAATTTTCAAAAATTTTGATACACAAGAATAATGTAGCTGAATTTAAACAATGTAATGATATGCATGTAATGATATGCAAATGTAATGATATGCAATGCACTTATAGCCCCCCCTAAACTCAAACCAGACATTGTCCTCAATATTAAAATAATATGCAAAATCAGAGAAAATGTACAAAGATTATAAGGAAGCATATTATTTATTAGGTATTGAAAACTTTAGACATTAAGCATATAAAAGAGACCTATGATTGCAAGCTAGGACTAAGGCATGTAAGATATTACAATAAAGATCCTATCCTATAGTCCTAGCTAAAAGGACTCTGATGGTGATGCTGGCTCCTCCTCCTCATCATCTAGCTTCTCCATTAGCATGTCCAATTTATTATGGGCTTCCTGGAGGCTGTCCTCAATTGCTCGCATTCTGCAGTATATGGTGGTCTCCATGCGCTGTAGGTATGCGAGGACTGGATCTGTTGGTGGTGGTGTGCATGGAAGAACTCGAACGGGGGACTCTTGGAACATCCACTTTTGGCCTTTTTCTTGAGTTGCAAAGTCTCGCTAGGTCCTTCTCGTGCTTCGTCGCTCTGAGGGATGGTGTTCCCTTTGGCATCAAGTAGGTAGCAGGTGTTGCCCACCTTCTTACATATCCCATGGATATGCAGATAGTTTGATCTATTCTTGACGTTCTAGTGAGCCAGACCTATGATGTCACAGGCGAAGCCAAAGTGGAGGGCAATGGTTGTGACAAGGCCACCAAGCACGATGTGCCTGGTAGACTGATGACAGAGGCGGTGAAGATGGTTGCACAAAAAGAAGCCAGTGCTGCAGCACTGTCCGGTGACCATACACCACAAGAAGAATATCTCGTTAGCATTTACAATGCCAAGGCTGTCGCCACGGCCCATGATGGTGTGGGCGAAAAACCGATGCATGTAGTGCAGGGTTGGACTTGTGATGCTCGTGGATTTGGACTTGCTGGAGTTATACAACTCCGTGTTCGATGCAATGGAACTCCAAAAGTTGATGTTGTTGTAGAGCATGTAGTTCCTAGGGATCTCCTGATGGTCAGCGCTGTCCAAGCCAAAGATGGCATTAAACTCATCTATGTTCATCACCTGGTCGACATCGAGGAGGCAAAATTCAATCCTGCCCCTATCCTCCCTATCGGTAGGCCATAAGGTGGCCTTAAAACTGCCCAAAAAATCTAGTGTGGTGTCCCGGTATGCTAGAAATTGGAGTTAGGCGAACCTTGTCCACCTGATGCTATGAGTAGCCCATTAATTTCATTCTGCAGCCCAATTTGCTCCAGCAGTGAAAAATCCATGTATTTGTTGGAGCTTATTTTCTGGGTGTGAAGCCGGGTGCACATTGCCTTGTGGGCATCATCACGGAATCCCTAAGGAATGGAAATTTCGAGTTGTGGAGCGACTTATGGTTAGGGTTGCTATGGAGGATGGGCTGGTTAAGATGGTGTAACACCCTCCCTGTAGCAATTCCGTACATTCTACTGTTCTGGTGATCCGTGTCGGTCCGGACAGCTAGAACGTCTGGAAAAATATTTAAACTAAAGTGAGGAACCATAATTAACTCAAATATTAATAAGAAAAATTTAGGAAAAAATTTAGAAATAAAATACAACCAAGTTAAATGAGCCGGTGCCCAAGCGATGGGTAACCTAGTAGGAAGTTGCGGTTCTCGCAACTAGGAGCCCTAGACCTGGGGGAAAATTCATAAAATAATTTTTGGGACTCCAGAGAAGGGTCATTGAGGTTTCTATGGCATTAGAATGCCAAGAAAATACTTAGAAAAATTTTTCAATCGGTACAGACAATTTTGGCCCGTTAAGCCAAACGGAGGGCATTTTGGTCATTTCGTCTTCAGAGATGATTTTTGGCCGACTTGTCCAGTTAAGTAAATAATTATTATAATATAAAATGTGAATAAATATTGCTAAAAATTGAATTGAAAATGAGTTGAGAAAAGAAGAAAAGAAAATGAAAGAAAATACTTAATTATGACATCATATGATGTCTTTAAAAAGAGCTCCACCAATCATCTTTTAACAAGCACCTTTAAATCAATTAAAAAGGACAAAAAGGAGTTAAAAATTAAAAAAAAAATTTCTGCTCATCTCCTTCAACTTCCGGCAGCCCCTCTTTCACTCACTATCTCCATTAAAGCTTTCTCTTTTTCTTGCTAAAACCTCACCCTTTACACCGTAAAACCTCATCCTCACTTCACTAAAATTTATCCTCACACTATAAATCATATTTAGACAGCCATTAGAGGGAGAAATCTTGAAGATTGACAAGCTTAAGTGAGAGCTTTAATAAGGTTAGTGTCCAATATCTTCCTCTCTCTTTAAATTCATGACTAGAAAGTTGATTTAACTTGAAATTTATAAGAAATTCAAATGAAAACCTTTGATGTACTCACTTTATATTTTTGGAAGCCATGGATTTATTAGAGTTTGGATGATTTCTTTGGATTAAATGAGTATATAAGCTGCCCTTGATATGAACTTAACATTTAGCACATTGAATTGTAGGTTAATGGAAGAGTAGAGAAATTGATAATTTAGGGTTTTGAGCAAATTGGAGTTTAGCTCCTATAATGGTGTAGGAACATTTTAATGGTCAATTAGTGACCATTTGGTTATTGGTAAACAAGAAATGAAGTGTGTTTAGTGATGGGATTTAGGTTTAGTGTGGCTGCCCTAGGTGACCTGCAAAATTGGATATGAGTCCAGCAGGTTTGGGTAGTCATAACTTGAACTATAGAGGTTCAATTGGTGTAAGGCCAATTGGACATGAAACTATACACATAATGGCACAACTTTGGTGAAGAAATCATGCCCATAAAACCAAACCAAGTAGACCAAAAGCTTGCCCCAATCTGGGTGACCTGCAGTCTGTTTCTACAGAATGACCAAATGAACAGTGATTGTTCATTTGGCCATAACTCTGTGTAGAATGGTCCAATTGACCTGATATTTTACCAGCAACAATTTGAGATATAGACCAACAACTTTCATGAAGAAACTTAACTCAAATTATGACCGGAACCTATCCAACAAGTGAGTTGTAGTCACTGTTCACTACACTATAGATATGGTCAGTCCAGAAAAATTCCAATCTGGCCAGTTGTGGTTTTTAGACCATAACTTGAGTTACAAAACTCCAAATGGAGTGATTCAAAAAAGAAAATTCAACTAGACAAAATAAGGAACAACTTTCATGTTGATTATTTTGCCAAATTCCCACTGCAAAAATAACTAATGGAATAGTAAATATAAGGTATGAAAACTGAAAATTCTGCTCAATTAACTTTAAGTTTAGAAATGGTATTGGCAACCAATACTAACAAATTTTGAATGCAAAATGTGGTATGTTGGGAGTATTAAAACCAATGTACCTATTGTCTATACAAAAGTCAACATTTTGGTTGACTAATGAAGTGAATAGTAACACCAAAACTTGAAATTCAAAAATTATAAAACTCAAAAGTGTAAAATGCCCTAATATACCTAACAAGATTGGTTTGGATAGTTTGGCATGCCAATAAGGTTCGATTAGCGATCGCACATGGCATTATGCCATTCTCAGGATTTCATGGCTTTTAGCCATTCTGAAATTATATTGATACTTGGCCTTGTGCCTAATGTTATTACAGTTTATTAGTTGTTCTGTTGCACACCGGGAGACACATATGTGACCGATGGTGTGACGGCCTGAGGTACTTGATACCCAGTGCCAATTTACCCGTTTATCCAGTCCAGTCGTCCAGTATAGGTTACTTGGGCAACCAAAAATGAAAGTGGATAAATTTAATGAAATAATGAATATAACCAGTACAAAATAAGTACGACTACAAATACTCATCGAATATTTATTTGCAATGAGACATCAATACATTCACTGCATATTTATTTTCTGTTATTTCTTTTTATCTTATTATTGGCACCACTAAGCATTATTGCTTAGCGCGTTGCTTTTGCCACGCGTAAGTTCTGGAGATACTGACCAAGAGCCCAGTAGACCACAGACTGGGTGAGACCTCCTGCAGCTCTGCATAGTGTCCGTGTCACCTCACCATCTTCAGTGCATTGGTAGGACACTAGGTTTCATTTTGGTATTTTGTAACTAACTTTTATTTTCTCTTGTGTAATTGAGACTTATGTAATGTATTTTGATGTTAATGTAAATAGTGGAAATCGTGTTTATGAATGGAAAATTGAGTATTTATTTATTGCTTGTATATGAATACCATGAGAAATGAATGATTGAGAAATGGAAATGTTGTTGAAAAATATTGAGATTTTGATGATGAAATGGAGTTTGGAATTGGTTGAAAATTTTGGAAGTGTTTTTCATATGTTCCGAAGAACTGTTTTCTCCATTTTTAGCCGGTACTCTGATGGATTTTCTATAAAATTTTTAGAACCTTAAATAAATTATAATTTCAATAAATGACTTAAATGAATTATATTTCATAAATTTTACTTCATAACTATGAAATAATAATAATAATAATAATAAATTAGGAAAAAAATTGATTGAATTAAAATAGGGTGTTCCGATACACTGCGTGGCATATCTTGCTCGGCTACACTGTAGACAAGTAAGGGGTGTCACAGATGGTTAGGGAGAGGCTATCCTTGTTCTTGGGCATTGGGGTGGCGGCTGAGGTGGAGAATATAAGGATTCTCCTCTTTTCCTTGAGGAAGAACCGATTCTTCTCACAGATCACTTTGCAGGAGCCATTAATGAGTTTTTGGGAAGGAGAAGAGTAGGGTTTGGTGAAGGGAGATGAGATTTAAGGGGTTTTTATAGGCTAGCAGGGATAGAGATGAAGGGTTTTGCCTTTATGAATGGTTTTAACGCGACGGGTGCATTTAAAGAGCCGTTAGGACTCTTCGTTTTGCATGTTTCATGCTCTAGGAGTCGCATCTGCTTTATGATACACGAGTTGTGTATCACTACACGGGTCCCAACATGTAGGGCTGTGTAAATTTCTCCCTGAAAATTTCAAATTCTATCGTAGTACACAGCCCGTGTAAATGAGCTCTAGGACCCGTGTAACTTTCTATCTCCCGAGTTGCTTTACTAGATATGTCACACGGCCCGCGTCAAATAAAAGGATGCCTGTGTAACTCCCTGGTGCTAAAAACATTACACGGTCCGTGTAAATTGGGCTATGGACCTATGTAACTTTCTGTCTCTCTCAGAGTTAAAAAGTGCAAGAAATTTATAGACTTCCAGAAAGTTACATGGGGCGTGTGAAACCAGTACACGACCCGTGTAATTTTTTGATTTTCTAAATTTATGTCAAATGAAAATTTTTTATCATCACAACACTTGAAATGGATGTTAAGTTTAGCAATAGAGCTACTGCCTTGGTTTTTGTCCAATTTTCCCTTTTGTGGTTTTGACTTAGTGATTCCTTTCCTCTCTTGTTCTCTACTCCCCTTTCCAAAAAATCCTACAAAATGAAATGCTAATGAGTACGAAACAAAAATCAATATGAAAAAGGAGAAAAAAGAAAAGTTCAGAAAAATTTTTGGGTTGCCTCCCAAAAAAGTGCTTGTTTATAGTCTTTAACTGGACTTTGCTTGTTTATGGTCTGTCGGTAGGATGGTCGAAGGTGCAATTGACTCCCATTTCTATGGGTTCTCCCTGAAAGTAAGGCTTCAGCCTCTGCCCATTGACCTTAAATGCACCTGAGGTTTCGCTCCACACTTCTACTGCTCCATGTGGGAAGACTTGGGTGACCTTGAAAGGTCCGGACCATCTTGATTTTAGCTTCCCTGGAAAGAGTTTCAATCTAGAGTTGAATAAGAGGACAAGATCTCCTTCTTTTATTTCTTTCCTTGCTATGCGCCTATCATGCCATCTTTTGGTTTTATCCCTGAAAATTTTGGTGTTTTTGTATGCATCCTGTCGGATTTCTTCCAACTCATTCAGTTGTAGGAGTCTTTTCTCACCAGCAGCTTTGAGGTCAAAGTTTAGGATCTGAATTGCCCAGTAAGCTTTATGCTCAAGTTCAACAGGGAGATAGCATGATTTTCTATAAACTAGTCGGAAGGGTGTTGTGCCAATTAGGGTTTTATATGCAGTGTGGTATGCCCATAGTGCATCATCTAACTTCATGCACCAGTCATTCCTGGATCTGCTTACAGTTTTCTTCAGAATCTGCTTCAATTCCCTGTTTGAAATTTCTACTTGACCATTGGTTTGAGGATGATAAGGTGTGGCCACCTTGTGAGTCACTACATACTTTTTCAGTAGTGTTTCGAATTGTTGGTTGCAGAAGTGACTTCCTCCATCGCTGATTATTGCTCGTGGTGTGCCAAATCTTGTGAAGATGTTCTTTTTAAGTAACCTTGTGACCACTCTAGCATCGTTGGTTTGTGTTGCAATTGCTTCTACCCATTTTGACATATAATCAACTCCAACTAGAATATACTTGTTTCCACAGGAAGAGGGAAATGGGCCCATGAAGTCTATTCCCCATACATCAAACAATTCTATCTCAAGTATACCATGCAGTGGCATTTCATTCCTGCTTGAACTGTTACCTGTTCTTTGGCATTGATCACAAGCTAGCATAAAGGATCTTACATCCTTAAACAAATGTGGCCAGTAAAACCCTGCTTGCAAAATCTTGGCTGCGATTTTTGAGGTGCTGAAGTGTCCTCCATATTGTGATGAATAGCAGTGATGAATGATACTTTTCATATCTTCCTCTAGTATGCATCTTTTTATCAGTCTATCATTACATCTCTTGTATAGTTGAGGTTCCTCCCATATGTAATATCTCACATCATGTAGGAATTTCTTCCTTTGCTGATAAGTCATGTTTGGAAGCAGTACCCTGCATATAAGAAAATTAACAAAGTCAGTGTACCATGAAGCCTTAGAGAATGCAACTAATTGCTCATCAGGAAATGAATCATCAATTGGCAAATCTTCGAAGTCCCCTATGTACTCCAATTTTAGTCTAGAAAGATGGCCAGCTACTACATTTTCATATTCTTTTTTATCCTTGATTTCAAGGTCAAATTCTTGCAGGAGTAGAATCCATCGAATCAGCCTTAGTTTTGCTTCCTTCTTATTCAAAAGGTACCGGATTGCAGCATGATCTGTGAATACAATGACTTTAACCCAATGAGGTAAGATCTGAACTTGTCCATTGCAAACACCACTGCTAGGAATTCTTTCTCTATGGTGGCATAATTGATTTGCGCATCATTAAGTGTCTTGCTAGCATAATAAATAGCATGGAGCTTTTTGTCTTTTCTTTGCCCGAGCACTGCTCCAACTGCAAAGTCACTCACGTCGCACATCACCTCAAATGGTAGCTCCCAATTTGGTGGCTACATTATTGGTGCTGATATCAGGGCTTCTTTGATCCTGTTAAAGGACACAAGGCAATTTTCATCAAAATCAAAGGGAACATCTTGACTTAACAAATTGGTAAGTGGCTTAGCTATTTTGGAAAAGTCCTTGATGAATCTTCTGTAGAATCCTGCATGCCCCAAAAAGCTTCGCACTCTCTTGACTGACATTGGTGATGGCATGTTTTCAATGATCTCAATTTTTGCCTTATTAACTTCAATTCCTCTTTTTGATATCAAATGTCCCAGAACTATGCCTTCCTTTACCATGAAGTGGCATTTTTCCCAATTTAGGACTAGGTTTGATTTTTCACATCTTTGGAACACCTTAGATAAATTAGCTAGGCAATCATCAAAAGTAGTTCCATAGACAGAAAAATCATCCATAAAAGCTTCCATGATATCTTCAATATAATCAGAAAAGATAGCCATCATGCATCTTTGAAAGATAGCAGGCATTACAAAGACCAAAAGGCATTCTCCTATATGCAAATGTTCCATAGGGACAAGTGGATGTTGCCTTTTCTTGGTCTTTTGGGTGAATAGGAATTTGAAAGAATCTCGAATACCCATCTAGATAACAGAAATAAGAATGTTTCGCTAACCTTTCTAACATTTGGTCGATGAAGGGGAGAGGAAAATAGTCTTTCTGGTAGCACTGTTCAATTTCCTATAATCTATGCACATTCGCCAACCAGTGACTACTCAAGTAGGGATTAGTTCATTGTTTGCATTTTGGATAACAGTTGTCCCACCTTTCTTAGGAACTACATGTACTGGACTAACCCATTTACTATCAGAAATTGGGTATATGATACCTGTATCTAATAGTTTTAAAATTTTTTTCTTGACAACTTCTTTCATGTTTGGGTTAAGTCTTCTTTGGTGTTCGATAGTGGGTTTACTATTTTCTTCCATGGGTATCCTATGCATGCAAATCAAAGGGTTGATTCCCTTCAGGTCTTCTATTTTATACCCTATGGCTTTGTTATGGATCCTAAGTTCTCTTAACATTTTTTTGTCACACCTTACCCCTCTGTAAGGCATAATATGATCCTGTAGAATACTTAATGAACTACCGAACTTCACCTACCGATAACTCATTAAGTACCCTACAAGGGATTTTAAAACAATTTTCTTATATTTTGGAAGTGGTGAGCATTTTGGTGAGAATTAAAAACCATTTGTTCAAGCTTAAATACTAGTAAAAATTTTGTCCATTTTAAATTTTGTCGCAAATTTTATAAAAAATTTGATAGAGTTCTGTCTGTATTTTGAGAAACCAGTTCTTCAAATACCTGTAAAAAGCACTTCTAAAAAAATTTCTCAACTACTACTTCAATTTCACAATCAAACTCAATCAATTTCACAATCATTTCAATAAATTTCTCAAGTTCAAAATTCAATAATCCTCAGCATACTAGCAACACATTTTATTTAAATTAAATAAAATAGTTGTACTCATATTTCATTAGAGACAAAATAATTTATATACATCCTTACAAAATTTACATTAAGAGAGTTTCAAACTATAATATATATTACAAATTTATACAAATTTTATACAAACTGCTCAAGACCCATTTTTACATGTCCATACATTTATGTGCAATATATACATAAAAAAAAATATTTACAGTTAGGGTATAAATTATACCCGAAGACTTTAAACTGATAGCTCCTCACACCTCAGCAGCTCAGTCTGCTGCTCCTCTAGTCTCTGTATCTGCGACAGCAATAGAAGCCATCGCTGAGTACTAGGACTCAGTGGTGCACAACATACTAAAATAATCTTTATGCAAAACTTAAATCACATTTATTCAAAAATTTGGCTGAACATGAGAATTAAGTACAAATCACGCATTATGAGATTTTAAATGCAAACCAAGTTCATTTCAAAATATCAAAACACATTTCATAAAACCCACAGTTAGATCATGCCATTCGAAACAAGTAGAATCTCAATAGCGAGAGGCTAAGAGAAATCACATCACAAGGCTAGCTAGCTCAAATATATGGATATCCATTCACATCCTCTTCTACTGGCACACCTCAACACTTCTCCAGAGAAGGAATCAAAATTCGAAACTAATTACCCCCACTAGTCGTGCTAGTGAGGTGTTCAAATATATGGTTATGACACTGTGGTTTCAAAACTTATCTTAACAATTTGCTAAACATTGTCATTTCAATATACATAATAACTTTCAACAATTTAAATAAAAACATCATAAGAATGCCATAATTCAATATTTCATATTATTCAAAACAGTATGCAAAAGATGATTATAAAAAGTATACGTTGTGCACAAACCTCAAGCGAGTCTCCTCTTGGCCTTGACTCGGTTCCTCGAGTTTTTTCCTGGTATTCTTTTCAACTGAAACATACAATTTTACAATGTTTCAGTACTAGAACTTAACATAAATCCAAAATAATTTAACGTCACATTTACCTAGTTCTAACGTGTTAAATTCGACGTTCTCGAAATTTTTGTATTTTGGGTTACTATTCACTACACTATTCAAGTCAAATAGTTAACTTTCTAAGGCTTAATAGGTATGGGAACTCCAACTTCACCCACATACAACATTTTGGTTACTAAACTTGTTGGTTTTGGTTGTTTACTCAAATCCTAAGTCTTTTAGGCAAATTTGGTAAATTTCAGTTTTGGAGTCCTAAGTTGCACTGTTCCATTGGTCACTTTATTGTTGGAATTTGGCAAAACTTTTTTCATAGAAAATGTTCCCCATTGTCTTAAGTTTATTCTCCTTCTTGAATCACCCCAATTGGAGTTTTGTAGCTCAAGTTATAGCCAAAATACAATTACTGTTCACGTGCACTGTTCATGCTGCAATTTTGGTTCTGGCAGATTTTTTGATCCAACTTCATTCAATAATTTGATCAAGTTAAGTCCATAATTTTGTCTAATTTCCTTCATACGAAATTTTTTACTATGTCTTAGGTTTCCATCGGTTCAAGATTCACCTAAATCGGAGTTTTCTAGAGAGAGTTATAGCCATTGAAACTTTACTGTTCAAATGGCAATGCTGCAGTTTTGCAGGTTCAGTAACTCAACTTTGCTCAATAATTTGATTAGGTTAATGGCATAATTTGGGTTGGTGTTCTTCATGAAAGTTTTAGATCTATATCTTATCTAACTACTGGTAAAATTTCAGGTCATTTTTACCTTCCTAGCTCGAGTTATGACCAAATGAACAATTATTGTTCATTTGGTCAGTTTGTGCAGTGGCAGACTGCTCTCAACCAATTTTGGTCAATTGGTTCACTAGGTTTTGGTCAGTTTTTGGGCATCGTTCCTTAACGAAAATTGTGTCATTTTATGTCTATTTTCATCCCCAATTGGTGGAATATCAATTGGACTTGTAAAATTTCTGTTTTGGTCCTTCAAAGTTGGCTTGGTCATTATTAACCATTTTTCAGTTCACAATAGGTCCAAGACACCATTTACTCATTTCTTACATTTTTGGTTCATAAACTCTAAGTGCAAAACCCTAACTTCCATGTTTAGTTCATTTATTGAATTATAAATGCATATTTAGTTCTCATTCACTTATTCTCACTTAACTACTTTCTAATTTGCATCAAATCACCCATTTCAAACATAAACCCTAGCTGGTTGAACTCATATATAGTCCCTCAATAATTGTTTTCTTTCCATTTAAAGTTAATTTCTAACTTATATCAATTACTTAAACAAAAATTCAATAGACAATTTGAAGAATTTGTCACTAACCTCTTGTGAAGTTTCCCCAAGCTTCAATTTCCCTTTTATTTTCCTTCAAATTTCCTTCTCAATAGGCTTGCAAGATCTAAGAACAAGTTTTATTTAGGAAAATTATGGGATTTATGGGGTTGATTCAAGCTTTAAAAGCTTGTAATTAAGTAGCCATGGAGGATTTAGTGAGAAAAGGGGGAGGGATGAGGAGCTACGGGAAAGAGAAAAAGAAGAAGAAGAAGAAGAGATAAAATTTGGCTTTTCAATTTTTGTTTTTATGCCCATAATTGACTTGGTCAAAAAAGGTTGGAAAATTAAAATTAATTTTGACATCTTATATGATGTCATCATCATGATGTAATAAGTATCATTTTTATTCTTTTTCTTTTTCTTTAATTCTTCAATAGTTCTTTAATTTAATTCTTGATCCCGAAATTTTCTTTTCTCTGATTTTATTTGTGATTAGGTCGAGTCGACTCTCGGTCAATTGACCAAATTGCCCCTCGCCGGTTCAATCCGATTTGCAATTAATTCAATATTTCTTCCGGCTTCCTGACCTAATTATTTGACTGACTTAACAGTTCTTTTTCGTGATTTTCTCTTTTCCACTGTGTTCATAAGGGTCCTAAGGACCACAGCGTCACTTTTTATAGTTCGAAATTTGAGTTTAAAATGACTTCGCAATCATTCCCGAGAAGGTCACCCATCGCTGTGACTCTTGGCTCGTTTAACTTCTTCTGTTTTGTTTTTCTTGTTTATACTTAACTAATTGAACATTACTAATTATTTGTGTTTATGGTTTATCTAGTTGTCTTAAGTGTGGTTCTAATCCCCTTAATTGTCCGGACCGACACCGGTCACCGGAACAGTGAAATCTACCAGGCTATGCAAATGGGGGTGTTACAATTCTCCCCCCCTTAAAATAAATTTCGTCTTGAAATTTTTACCTGGTATCAATCTCTGAACAGCTGTGGGTGCTATCTCCTCATGTCCTCCTCTGGTTCCCAAGTAGCTTCTTGGCCCGAATGATGGTTCCACAGCACTTTTACCAATGGTATCTGTTTGTTCCGTAGCTGCTTCACCTCATAAGCCAGAATCTTTATGGGTTCTTCTTCATATGTGAGGTCTGGATTTACTTCAATTTCTTCTACTGATAGTACATGAGATGGGTCTAATCGATACCTCCTCAACATCAACACATGGAAGACGTTATGTATCTTCTCTAACTCTGGAGGTAGTGCCAAATGATAAGCCAAAGGACCCACTCTTTCCAATACCTCATATGGCCCGATAAAACGAGGACTTAGTTTCCCCTTCCTGCCGAATCTCATAATCCTCTTCCAAGGAGAAACTTTGAGGAAAACTTTCTCACCCATTGCATACTGAATATCCCTTCTTTTCAAATCAATATAGGACTTCTGACGGTCTGATGCAGCTTTAAGTCGATCTCTGATTACCTTGATCTTCTCTTCAGTCTGTTGAACTATTTCGGGTCCAATCATTTTTCTTTCACCCACGTCATCCCAACAGAATGGGGTTCTACATTTTCTGCCATACAAAGCTTCATATGGAGGCATCCCAATGCTTGATTGGTAGCTGTTATTGTAAGCAAACTCAATCAAAGGCAAGTGTGTATCCCAACGACCCTCAAACTCAATTACACAAGCCCGTAGCATGTCCTCCAAGATATGAATTACCCTCTCAGACTGGCCATCTGTCAGTGGGTGGAATGCAGTACTGAAGTTCAATCTAGTTCCTAGGGCTCTCTGAAGACTACCCCAGAATCTAGAAGTGAACCTAGGATCTCTGTCTGATACAATAGATACTGGCACTCCATGAAGTCTCACAATCTCATCAATGTACAACCTGGCCAATTTGTCTAAATTGTAGTCCATTCAGACTGGTAGAAAATGAGCAGACTTAGTCAGTCTGTCGACAAGGACCCATACTGCATCATGACTCTTCTGTGTCCTCGGAAGTTTCATTACAAAATCCATAGTTATTCTTTCCTATTTCCATTCTGGCACTGGTAGTGGATGTAACAACCCAGTGGGTACTTGATGCTCTACCTTTACTTGCTGACAAGTTAGGC
The DNA here is from genome assembly GCF_030052815.1 of Hevea brasiliensis. Lineage (NCBI taxonomy): Eukaryota > Viridiplantae > Streptophyta > Magnoliopsida > Malpighiales > Euphorbiaceae > Hevea > Hevea brasiliensis. The sequence continues at coordinate 35,696,890 of NC_079507.1, read as the reverse complement.
ATTTGGATACAAACTCTGCCACATCTCTCTTTAAACCCATCCACCAGTAATGCTCCTTTAGCCCTCTATACATTTTTGTACCACCAGGGTGCATAGCAAAAGGAGACTCATGTGCTTCCTTCAAAATGATCTGCCTCAAATCAACATTATTAGGAACACATATTCTACCCTGGTGTAGCAGTAGACCATCATTTCTGATTGAGAACTCTGGTTTCTTGCCCTGCCGAACTTCCTCCAATAGCTTCTTATACTTTTCATCATTCTAAGCAGCCATTCTGATCTGATCAATTAACACAGGCTGTACATGCCATGCAACTGCTGTCTGCCCCTCATCATTAATCTCTGAACTGGCATGTAATGATCTCAACTTATGTACCAAAGACAAAGGAGTAACCTGTAGACTTGCCATAGTCTTGCGACTTAGGGCATCAGCCACAACATTAGCTTTCCCTGGCTGATAGTCTATCAGACTATCATAGTCTTTTATCAACTCTAACCATCTCCTCTGTCTCAAATTCAACTCTTTTTGGGTGCCCAAATACTTCAGACTCTTATGATCTGTGTAGATGTAACACTTCTCCCCATACAAATAATGCCTCCAGATCTTAAGAGCAAACACAATAGCTGCAAGCTCCAAGTCATGTGTCGGATAATTCCTCTCATGCAGTTTTAGCTGGCGTGATGCATAGGCAATGAAATTTCGATCTTGCATCAATACACAGCCTAACCCATTGTGAGAAGCATCGCTGTAAACTGTATATTCTTTACTCGGTGTAGGTAAAGTCAGGACTGGAGCTTCTGTCAAACATCTCTTCAATTCATCAAAACTTTGCGGGCATTTGTCCGTCCACTGAAATTTCACATCCTTTCTAAGTAGCTTGGTCAATGGAGATGCCAACATGGAGAATCCCTTCATAAATCGACGATAGTATCCAGCTAACCCTAGAAAACTGCGAATCTCTGTGACATTTCTGGGTGGCTTCCAATTAAGGACAGCTTCAATCTTGCTAGGATCTACCTTAATACCCTCTGCTGATACTATGTGCCCCAAAAAGGATATCTCCTTAAGCCAAAATTCACATTTCGAAAATTTGGCATATAGCTGTTTCTCCCTCAAAGTTTGCAGTACAATCCGCAGATGTCTATCATGCTCTTCTGCATTCCTCGAATAGACCAATATATCATCAATAAATACCACAACAAACTGGTCGAGGTATGGTCTGAAGATAGTGTTCATCAGATCCATAAAAGCAGCTAGAGCATTAGTTAACCCGAATGGCATAACCAAGAACTCATAATGACCATAGCGGGTTCTGAAGGCAGTTTTAGGAATACTCTGCTCTTGTACTTTCAGCTGATAATAACCTGATCTCAGGTCAATTTTGGAGAACACAGCTGCACCCTTCAACTGATCAAATAAGTCATCAATCCGGGGCAATGGGTATCTGTTCTTTATTGTCACCTTATTCAACTGCCGATAGTCAATGCATAACCGGAGAGTGCCATCCTTCTTCTTTACAAACAACACCGGTGCTCCCCAAGGTGACACACTAGGGCGAATGAAGCCCTTGTCAAGCAACTCTTGCAACTGTACTTTCAATTCTTTTAGTTCTGCTGGTGCCATTCTATATAGCGTTATGGAGATTGGGTCCACACCAGGCATAACATCAATTTCAAACTGCACTTCTCTTTCTGGAGGTAATCTTGGCAATTCTTCAGGAAACACATCCAGAAAGTCATATACAGTAGGAATGTCCCTCAGTGCTGGACTCCCCACTTGGGTGTCTATCACATGTGCCAAGTATGCCTCACACCCTTTTCTAATCATTTTTACGGCGGTCTGGTGAAATGATGTTTGAAGGCAATAAGCCTCTCCCCATGTATTACTACATCACCATGCGAGGAGACCAAAAGTGACATCTTGATCTATAGTCAATCATCGCATGATGCCTGGCTAACCAATCCATTCCCAAGATAATGTCATAATCTCTGAAGGGCATTTCAATTAAATCAGACAAAAAAGTGTGTCCTTGGATCACCAAAGGACAGTCCCTATATAGCCTATTTACTCTGACCTCCTGGCCTAATGGACTAGTTACTAGCACATCATAGTCCATTGGTACACACTGAATAGCAGTAGAATACATCACACTAGCACTAACATACGAATGTGTGGAGCCAGGATCAAATAACACATGCACATCTTGGTCAAGGATGGAGAAAATACCAGCTACTACATCTGATGTTCAGCCTCTTCTCGCTGTCTCATTGTGTAGATTCTGGTTGAAGCACTTCCTTGTCTCCGATCGACCAATCGTGCTCTCACTGAGCGGTGCCTCTACCTCTGCCTCTTCCTCTGCAACCGATTGTGAACCTGCAGGAGTGGGACTGAATAGATCCTCGCGTAGTAGAAGCTGGACCATATCTTAAAGATGGAGCACTAGTACAGTCTCTTACTAAATGACCCTTGCCTCCGCAGTTAAAGCAAGCTCCAGTGGCCCAATAGCATTCCCCTCCATGAACCTTGCCACAAGTTTCACAGGGGCGGGCAGAATATGAACCCCTGCTCGACTGCTGTCCAGACCTAGGAGGTCTCTGTCCAGAAAATCTGCCTCTACCAAATCTTCCACCTCGACCCCTGCTGGGTCCACTAAACTTCTTTCTCTTTCCAGAGGTAGCACCAGAACTTGGCTCTACTGACTTGTGACACCCCTTACCCGGCTACAGTATATCCGAGTAAGCAATGTCACACGGTGTATCGGCACCCTCTATTTTAACTTAATTAATTTTTGTCATAGTTTTGAATATAGTTTATGAAATATAATTTATTTAAGCCATTTATCAAAATTATTATTTATTTGAGGTTACGAAAATTTTAAGGAAAATCCGGCAGAGTTCCGGCTAAAAATGGAGAAAACAGTTCTTCGGAACCTGTGAAAAACACTTCCAATATTCATATTCAATTATTCTCAAACTTCAATATCATAATCTCAACAATTTTCAATTTAAGTTCTCAATCATCCATCACATGTGATAATCAAGTATAAATCACAAATAAACATTCTCTTTTCCATTCACAAACACAATTCTCATTATTTACATGATCATCAAAATACATTTCATAAGTTCAACTACATATGAGAAAATAAAAATTTAGTTACAAAATACCAAAATGACACCTAGTGTCCTACCAATGCACTGCAGAAGTTGTGGTGACACGGACACTGTGCAGAACTGCAGGATGGACTCACCTAGTCTGCGGTCTACTGGGCTCACGATCTGTATCTCCAGAACCTACGCATGGCAAAAGCAACGCGCTAAGCAATGATGCTTAGTGGTGCAATAATAAAATAAAAGAAAATAGCAGAAAATAAATATGTATTTAATGTATATGTCTTATTTGTTTTGTATCTGTTATATTCATTTATTTCTTTAACTTTGTCCATTTTCATTCATTTGGTTACCCAAGTAACCTATACTAGACGACTGGACTGGATAAACGGGTAAACTGGCACTGGGTATCAAGCTGTAAATAATATTAGGCACGAGGCCACATCTCAATACAAGGTCAGAATGGCTAAAAGCCATGAAATCACAGAATGGCATATTGCCATGTGCAGTACTGCTAACTGAACCCTATTGGCATGCCAAACTATCCAAACCAATCTTGTTAGGTATTCTAGGGCATTTGATACTTTAAAATTCTTCAATTTGTGAATTTCAAGTTTTGGTGTCACTATTCACTTCATTAGTCAACAAAAATGTTGACTTTTTATAGAAAATAGGTAAATTGGTTTTGGCACTCCCAACATACCACATTTTTCATTCAAAACTTGTTGGCATTAATCACCATTACCATTTCTAAGCTTAAACCAAGTGAGCAGAATTTTTCAATTTTTTGTACCTAAACTTCACTATTCCATTAATGACTGTTATAGTGAGAATTTGAAGAAATGGTAAACATGAAAGTTGTTCCTTATTTTGTCTAGTTGAATTTCGTTTTTTGAATCACTCCATTTGGAGTTTTGTAGCTCTAGATATGGTTCAAAAACCACAGCTGGCCGGATTAAAAAAACTGCAGAATTACCAAATCTATAGTACCATGAACAGTGAATGCCACTACCTTATTGGATGGGTTCTGGCCATAATTTGGGGTAGTTTTCTTCATGAAAGTTGTTTTTCTATGTCTTAACTTGTTGCTGTAAAAATTTCAGGTCAATTGACCATTTCTACAGTGAGTTATGGCCAAATGAACAGTTACTGTTCATTTGGTCATTCTGCAGAACCTGTTTGCTGGGGATCCGGATTGGGGCCAATTTTTGGTCCACTTGCTTTGGTCTTTTGGACATGGTTTCTTCAGGAAAATTGTGCCATTATAAGTCTAGTTTCATGTCCAATTGGCCAAAAACCAATTGGACCTACACAGCCAAAGATATGGCAGTCCAAACAGGCTGGATTCACAGCCTCCTTGCTGCTGTCCCTAGGCAGCCTACCAATTGGGTTTGTAACACTTTAGTTCACTTCAAATTATGATTAACTTACCTAAAATGGTCACTAATTGACCATTAGAATGTTCATATACCATTTCATGAGCAAACCCTAATTTTTGTTCAAGTCTCCAAGTTCTCAAAGTTCAATTTATACATTAAACTTACAATTTCAACTTAAATCATGTTCTTAAACATGAATTGAGTGAGAGAGAATAAATTGGGCACTAACCTTAGGAGGGCAGAATTTTCCCTTCAATTTCCTTCACTCTCTTTAATTTTCTTGGCAGCCAAACACTTTCCCAAGAGGTAAAATCAAGTTTTTGTGAAGAAGACTAAAGGTTTTATGGTGATTTGGTGGGTTGTCTCAAGCTTCCATTAAGCTTCCATGGAGGAATGGGTTTGGGAGAGAGTGTAACGTTTTTGGGTGAGGAAGAGAAGATGGTATTTTGATTTCTTTTGTCTCAATTATCTCTTTTTATTAGTTAATTAAGTGGTTGTTTAAATGTAATTGGTGGAAACTTTTAAATGACATCATAATGATGTCATAATTTGCATTATATTGTATTTTCTTTTCTTTTCTTTTCTACTAACTTCAAATTAATTTTTCATCAACATTAATTCATATTTTATGTCATAATAATTATTTACTCAACTGGACAAGTCGGCCAAAAATCACCTCTGAAGGCGAAATGATCAAAATGCCCTCCGTTTGGCTTAACGGGTCAAAATTGTCTTTACCGATTGAAAAATTTTTCTAAATATTTTATTGGCATTCTAATACCATAGGAACCTCAATGACCCTTCTCTGGAGTCCCAAAAATTATTTTATGAATTTTTACTTGGGTCTAGGGCTCCTAGTTGCGAGAACCGCAACTTCCCTCTGGGTTACCCATCGCTTGGGCACCGGCTCATTTAACTTGGTTGTATTTTATTTCTAAAATTTTTACTAAATTTTTCTTATTAATATTTGAGTTAATTATGGTTCCTGACTTTAGTTTAAATATTTTTCCGGATGTTCTAGCTGTCCGGACCGACACCGGTCACCGGAACAGTAGAATGTACGGAGTTGCTACCGGGAGGGTGTTACATGACTTTTCCCCTCTATCTTTTTCTGATTTCTCAGCTTTTTCTGATTTTTCTTTCACTGGGGATGCTTCTGATTCAATTCTCTCCAGTTCAAGTGCTTGAGACATAAGCTCTGAGAAGTTGCTGTGTCGAAATCCCACAATTTGCATCCTTATGCTAGGCTTCAAACCCGTCTCAAATCTCTTACACCTAGCCTTGCTGGTAGTAAGGAGACTCCCCGCATAGTGACTCAGGCGGGAGAACTCTCTCTTATACTCTGCCACTAATCGATTTCCTTATTTCAAACTCAAAAATTCTTGCAGTTTCTTTTCTACATATGCATCAGGAACCCATTTCTGCCTGAATTCCCTCAGGAAGTCTGCCCATGTCAGCACAGGTGGCTCAACCAGGCTATGGGGGATGGTCTTCCACCATCCATATGCATCCCCTTGTAACAAGGAAACGGAATACTCGAACTTCATCTCTTCCGTACACTGCAATTTTCTGTAAACTCGTTCCATTCTTTCCAACCACTGTTCTGCCTCCAGTGGATCCACAGTGCCTTTAAACTCGGTGGCCCCAAATTTCATCAGTTTTTCATATTGCCGAGCTGAGGGCTGTGGTTGTGCTACAGGTACTAGCATCTGAGCTTGGGGTGGCACATTACCCGCCATTTGCTGGAAGAACACAGCCATTTGCTGTACAAATTGAGCAGGGAACTGCGGTGCTGGAGCAGGAGCTGGAGTGGCTGACCCACTCACGTTTTGGAGTGCTGGGGCTTCCCCTTGAACCTCAGCCTCAACAGATTGTTCTTCGGAATGATCTCCTCCTTCCATTCCGTTTTCCCAAATTTTCTACTTCCTGATATTAAACACAAGGAGGTTGACCTCCGTTAGTGCGTATTCATGATGTAAATACGTCATATATATCAATAAAAGACACTTGAGCAGTTGTACTTATCAATAAAATGTTCATACACATAGTCAAAATTTATTGAAAAACCATGCTCTGATACCACTAAAACATGTCACACCTTACCCCTCTGTAACGCATAACATGATCCCGTAGAATACTTAATGAACTACCGAACTTCACCTACCGATAACTCATTAAGTACCCTATAAGAGATTTTAAAATAATTTTCTTACATTTGGAAGTTGTGAGCATTTTGGTGAGAATTAAAAACCATTTGTTCAAGCTTAAATACTAGTAAAAATTTTGTCCATTTTAAATTTTGCATAAATTTTATAAAAATTTTGTGAGTTAATCTGTATTTTGAGAAACCAGTTCTTCAAATACCTGTAAAAAGCACTTCTAAAAAAATTTCTCAACTACTACTTCAATTTCACAATCAATTTCACAATCATTTTAATAAATTTCTCAAGTTCAAAATTCAATAATCCTCAGCATACTAGCAACACATTTCATTTAAATTAAATAAAATAGTTGTACTCATATTTCATTAGAGACAAAATAATTTATATACATCCTTACAAAATTTACATTAAGAGAGTTTCAAACTACAATATATATTACAACTTTATACAAATTTTATACAAACTGCTCAAGACCCATTTTTACATGTCCATACATTTATGTGCAATTTATACATCAAAAGAAATATTTACAGTTAGGATATAAATTATACCCGAAGACTTTAAGCTAATAGCTCCTCACACCTCAGCAGCTCAGTCTGCTGCTCCTCTAGTCTCTGTATCTGCGACAGCAATAGAAGCCATCGCTGAGTACTAGGACTCAGTGGTGCACAACATACTAAAATAATCTTTATGCAAAACTTAAATCACATTTATTCAAAAATTTGGCTGAACATGAGAATTAATTACAAATCACGCATTATGAGATTTTAAATGCAAACCAAGTTCATTTCAAAATATCAAAACACATTTTATAAAACCCACAGTTAGATCATGCTATTTGAAACAAATAGAATCTCAATAGCCAGAGGCTAAGAGAAATCACATCACAAGGCTAGCTAGCTCAAATATATGGATATCCATTCACATCCTCTTCTACTGGCACACCTCAACACTTATCCAGAGAAGGAATCAAAATTCGAAACTAATTACCCTCACTAGTCGTGCTAGTGAGGTGTTCAAATATATGGTCATGACACTGTGGTTTCAAAACTTATCTTAACAATTTGCTAAACATTGTCATTTCAATATACATAATAACTTTCAACAATTTAAATCAAAACATCATAAGAATGCCATAATTCAATATTTCACATTATTCAAAACAGTATGCAAAAGATGATTATAAAAAGTATACGTTGTGCACAAACCTCAAGCGAGTAGCCTCTTGGCCTTGACTCGGTTCCTCGGGTTTTTTCCCGGTATTCTTTTCAACTGAAACACACAATTTTACAATGTTTCAGTACTAGAACTTAACATAAATCCAAAATAATTTAACTTCACATTTACCTAGTTCTAACGTGTTAAATTCGACGTTCTCGAAATTTTTATATTTTGGGTTACTATTCACTACACTATTCAAGTCAAATAGTTGACTTTCTAAGGCTTAATAGGTATGGAAACTCCAACTTCACCCACATAACACATTTTGGTCACTAAACTTGTTGGTTTTGGTTGTTTACTCAAATCCTAAGTCTTTTAGGCAAATTTGGTAAATTTCAGTTTTGGAATCCTAAGTTGCACTGTTCCATTGGTCACTTTATTGTTGGAATTTGGCAAAACTTTCTTCATAGAAAATGTTTCCCATTGTCTTAAGTTTATTCTCCTTTTTGAATCACCCTAATTGGAGTTTTGTAGCTCAAGTTATAGCCAAAATACAATTACTGTTCACGTGCACTGTTCATGCTGCAATTTTGGTTCTGGCAGATTTTTTGATCCAACTTCAATCAATAATTTGATCAAGTTAAGTCCGTAATTTGGTCTAATTTCCTTCATATGAAATGTTCTACTATGTCTTAGTTTCCATCGGTTCAAGATTCACCTAAATCGGAGATTTCTAGAGAGAGTTATAGCCATTGAAACTTTACTGTTCAAATGGCAATGCTGCAGTTTTGCAGGTTCAATAACTCAACTTTGCTCAATAATTTGATTAGGTTAATGGCATAATTTGGGTTGGTGTTCTTCATGAAAGTTTTAGATCTATATCTTATCTAATTACTGGTAAAATTTCAGGTTATTTTGACCTTCCTAGCTCGAGTTATGACCAAATGAACAATTACTGTTCATTTGGTCAATTTATCTTGATGTGATGCTCTCAACCAACTTTGGTCAATTGGTTCACTAGGTTTTGGTCAGTTTTTGGGCATGGTTCCTTAACGAAAATTGTGTCATTTTATGTCTATTTTCATCCCCAATTGGTGGCATATCAATTGGACTTGTAAAATTTCCATTTTGGTCCTTCAAAGTTAGCTTGGTCATTATTGACCATTTTTCACTTCACAATAGGTCCAAGACACCATTTACTCATTTCTTACATTTTTTGTTCATAAACCCTAAGTGCAAAACCCTAACTTCCATGTTTAGTTCATTTATTGAATTATAAATGCATATTTAGTTCTCATTCACTTATTCTCACTTAACTACTTTCTAATTTGCATCAAATCACCCATTTCAAACATAAACCCTAGCTGGTTGAACTCATATAGAGTCCCTCAATAATTGTTTTCTTTCCATTTAAAGTTAATTTCTAACTTATATCAATTACTTAAACAAAAATTCAATAGACAATTTGAAGAATTTGTCACTAACCTCTTGTGAAGTTTCCCCAAGCTTCAATTTCCCTTTTATTTTCCTTCAAATTTCCTTCTCAATAGGCTTGCCAAGATCTAAGAACAAGTTTTATTTAGGAAAATTATGGGATTTATGGGGTTGATTCAAGCTTTAAAAGCTTGAAATTAAGTAGCCATGGAGGATTTAGTGAGAAAAGAGGGAGGGATGAGGAGCTACGGGAAAGGGAAAAAAAAGAAGAAGAAGAAGAGATAAAATTTGGCTTTTCAATTTTTGTTTTTATGCCCATAATTGACTTGGTCAAAAAAGGTTGAAAAATTAAAATTAATTTTGACATCTTATATGATGTCATCATCATGATGTAATAAGTATCATTTTTATTCTTTTTCTTTTTCTTTAATTCTTCAATAGTTCTTTAATTTAATTCTTGATCCCAAAATTTTCTTTTCTCTGATTTTATTTGACAGTTAGGTCAGGAGTCAGCTCTCGGGGTCAATTGATCAAATTGCCCCTCGCCGGTTCAACCCGGTTTGCAATTAATTCAATATTTCTTCCGGCTTCCTGACCTAATTATTTGACTGACTTAACAGTTCTTTTTTGTGATTTTCTCTTTTCCACTGTGTTCATAAGGGTCCTAAGGACCGCAGCGTCACTTTTTATGGTTCGAAATTTGAGTTTAAAATGACTTCGCAATCATTCCCGAGAAGGTCACCCATCACTGTGACTCTCGGCTCGTTTAACTTCTTCTGTTCTGTTTTTCTTGTTTATACTTAACTAATTGAACATTACTAATTATTTTTGTTTATGGTTTATCTAGTTGTCTTAAGTGTGGTTCTAATCCCCTTAATTGTCCGGACTGACACCGGTCACCGGAATAGTGAAATTTACCAGGCTATGCAAACGGGGGTGTTATATTTTTCCTCTTCTAACTTAGACAGGCTAGCATTGATTATAATAGGATATTTAGAATTTGAGTCCAAAAATGTGTACCTTAGTGAGGACGGGAGAGGTTTAAGCTCTACCTATTTGGCGTTTTCCTGGAGCTTACCTTTGGTTTGTTCCTCCTTCAACTTCTCCATCTCGGAAGCCTTAGCTAAGGATAGGAGTGGATGAGCTGCTAACTATTGTACACAGGCTGTTATTTCTGTATTTTCATCATCCACTATGTGGCTGTGCACAATACATGCTTCAAGAAGATCTTTACGATGTGTCTTATAAAATTCCTCTTCAACTTGTTTGACAATTATGTCAACCTTGAAGCATTCATCAGGTTTAAATTTGTGTTTCATTGTGTCGAACAAGTTGAACTCCACTTCTTCTTCTCCTACCTTGAGGGTTAGTAGCCCATTTTTTATGTCTATGATGGCTCCGGCGGTTGCCAAGAATGGTCTTCCCAAGATGATAGGAATTTGAACATCTTTTTCCATCTCAAGGACAACAAAGTCTACTGGAATGAAGAATTTACCCACTTTGATAGGGATGTTCTCAAGTATGCCCACAGGATATTTAACAGATCGATCAGCCAATTGCAATGAGATTGTAGTGGGCTTGGTTCTCGATCTCGACTTTTGCATATTGATAGAGGCATTAAACTGACGCTTGCCCCAAGATCGCAGAGGGCCTTATCTATTTTCTTATTACCAATGAGGCAAGGTATGGAGAAGCTTCCTGGATCTTTTAACTTTGGAGGCAATTTGTTTTGTAGTATGGCACCGCATTCCTCTATTAGAGCTACTGTTCCATAGTCTTCTAACTTTCTTTTCTTTGACAGAATTTCCTTAAGAAATTTGGCATAGGATGGCATCTAAGAAAGTGCTTTAGTGAAAGGGATATTGATATAAAGTTTCTGTAAAACTTGCAAAAACTTTCCAAACTGCTTGTCCAATATGGTTTTCTGAAATCTCTGAGGAAAAGGTAGGGGAGGCTAGTATGGCTCTGGTAATTTCTTTGTCTTCACTGCTTCTTCTTCCTGATCTTTCTTAGTTTCTTCCTCCTTTTTCTCTGCTTGGCCTTTAGATTTTTCTATGGTTTCCTCTGTCGGTTCTACCTCTGGTTGCACTAGAGTTCTCCCACTCCTCAGTGTAACTACCTTACAATGCTCCATTGGGTTCATTTCTGGCTGGCTAGGCAGTTTGCCAGCAGCCTTACTTGAATAACTTGCTTGCTGAGCTATTTAATTCTCTAGCATCTTGTTATGAGTAGCAAGTTAGTCCATTCTAGAAGTCAGCTGTTTAATCAATTCATTTTGTTGTTGTTGAGCTACTAGGAATCCTTCCATCATGGTTTCCATGGTCATCTTCAGTTCAGGTTATTGAGATTGGAGAGGTAGTGATGGTTATGCAAAGTTTTGACCTCTGTTCTGAAATCTAGGGGGTGTTGATGGTTTATACCCTTGTTGCTTGTTTATTGGCTAGTTCTGCTGATTGGACCATGAGAAATTTGAGTGGTTCCTCCATCCAGGGTTGTAAGTATTTGAATATGGATTGTTGGGCTACCTCTGGTTGAAGTTTCCTCCATTATTCACATAGCTCATATGTTCTATGGAAGGTTCATTGAAATTGTTGTATTTTGAACTCATGTATCCTCCTCCATAGCTGTCCTTATGTTAACCGTTTGTACCAATTGCGTTGGCTTGCATTTTTTCTAGTCTCTTTGTGAGTTGATCAAATTGAGCATTTATCATGCTTAGGGCATCTACTTCTAGGACCCCTATAGTTCTCCTTGCATTTCCTCTTTCATTTGACCACTCATAATTATGGTATGCAACCCTTTCTAGAAGTTTAAGTGCTTGTGTCACTGTTTTCTCCATTAGATCACCTTCTGCAGCTGAATCAACTGTGCTCCTTATAGAGGGTAATAACCCATTATATAAATTTTGTACTAATAGCCAATCCTCTATGCCATGGTGTGGACATTCCCTCTGTAGGCCTTTATATCTTTCCCATGTGTCATAGAGTGATTCTCCTTCCTTTTATCTGAAGGTGTTGAGCTCAAGCCTCAGTTTTGCAGTCTTTGTAGGTGGAAAATACCTTGCTAGAAAAGCTTGAGAGAGGTTTTCCTAAGTGGTGAACGTTCCAGTTGGTTGAGAAATTAACCACTTCCTTGCTCTATCCCGAAGGGAGAATGGGAATGCTCTGAGTCTTATTGTTTGATCAAACACTCCATTCATCTTGAATGTGTCACATAGGGCAAGAAAGCACTGGAGGTGATAGTGTGGTCTTCTGTTGGTGAACCTGCAAACTGGGTTTGTTGAATCATTTGGAGCCATGCTGGTTTTAATTCAAAGTTGTTGGCTTCCATTGTGGGTCTAGTGATCCTTGAACAGATGGAGCTCTGTAATCTCTCAAGAGTCTTGGTCTGTCATTATTATCGGCCATGGTTGGAATTTCAGGATCTTCTTGAACAGATGTTTCCTTTCCCTCCTGATGGCTCTCAGAGTTCTGTCTATCTTCGGATCACAGTCCAAAATTTCTTCTTGTGGCCTTATTCTAGTCATATACCAGATCGGGCACCTAAGAGAAAAGAATAGAAATACAACCAGTAAAATAAAATTAGATAATAAATATAATTGCCTAAATCAGCTAAATTGTCTATCGCTTGATATTACTAAAGCCAGAAATCCCCGGCAACAGCGCCAAAAACTTGTTTCACTGGTTTTACAACCCCGCAAGTGCACGGATCACTAACAAGTAATAAAGTGATGAGTAGAGTATCGTTCTCACAAGAAATTTGATTAGTAAGTACCAATCTACATAGTAATTTTAACTGTCTAGGCTATCGAATACTTAGAGAATGAAGTTTGTTAACCTTAAACACTAGAATGGTAAACTTAAAACGAAATAATTTATTTGAAATAATTCTGGAATTAAGATTTCACACTTGAATCTTATTAGGGATGTTATCTCATTTACTTACTGAATTGATGATCATTTTCCTTGATGGAAATCAGTCTTAAGTTATCATAAATCCTCTCTCAAGACATCTAGGGTGTATTCTAATTAACTCAAACCCGACTTTCACGATAATTAAATTAATTAAAATCTTTAATATTTTTGACCAATTTTGAAGTTCCACAAAGATATCAGCCTATGTCTAGGTCAGAATTCCTAGGTTCAAAATCTTAATTTTTTAATATTAATCTTCATCTTTCAATCCTTCAATTAACATCTACAATCATGGCTAAGTGGGTACCAGCACATAGCATGCATTAAGATCACAAGAAATTAAATCAAGGAATGAATCTCAAATCCAATAAATAAAACTTAGTGTTCATCCATAATAATAATTGCAAGCATTACTCTCTCAAATACAGAATAAGAAAACTACTCACTCATGGTGAGTTAAGCAAACATCATGATAAAAGATAAAAAAAAAAAGTAAAAAGAAAATCATGTAGAAGAAATAAAACAATAGAAATCTGTCTAAGGAGATGAAATGAAGGAACCGAAGAGAGTTTGCAGCTTTGATCTTGTAGAGCTTCAGCTGGAAAACTCCTTTTGGCACTAATGTTTCTCTCCTCGAGACAGTTGGAGAGAGTGCAGAGTGTGAATTTCTCTCCTTCAAAACTCCTTAAAAGTGCTGTCAAAAGATAAAAGAGAGCCCTATTTTTTTGATGTTTTCTCTTCTATTTATAATAGTTGCTCTAGGGTTAGGTCATTTTGAGTCCAAAAGGCTTTAGGAGTCTCATTTGAATCAGAAAACAAGAGCGGGAATTCGAGTTATAAAATTGGCTGCCGCATGGTACACGGCTCGTGTGTCACTACACGACCTAGGGCCGTGTAACTTGCTGGAGTGGAACTGTGGAGTCTTGCATTGACACAGAGAATTACATGAGTCTGCGCCAACTACACGGGCCTGGTCTGTGTACTTTTGTTCCCATAAGGTTCTTCAAGCTTGTGCTCGGGAGAGACTTACACGGGTCCCTGCAAATTACACGGGCCTAATTACATGACCCGTGTACTTTTGTTTCTCCATTGGCTATCTGACTTTCTTCTGGTAGAAGGTTACACGGGTCTGGGGCTTGGCTTACACGACCCTTGTACTTTATGTCAACAGCAATACTCAGTCTCTTGACCTTTCCAAGCTTCCTTTTACACTCCTATACTGTGGGGTTTCACCCAAACACCTGAAATGATGCAGAAAACATGGAATTAAGGGCTTGACAATAGAAATTATAAAAACTAATGAAATAAACTACTATGTATGAAAATACTTGCCTAAATGCTATGAGATAGTATACAAATGTGCTTAAAAGCATCTATACAATTCAAGTGTATCAGTAGTTGTAACTAATTAGAAATTTTAACCCCTTAGGATACTAGAGTTAGAATCCAATATGAATTTTTATTAGTATTTTCTTTCTTTTTTTTTTAATTTGTTTACTTTTGAGTTTCTTTACTTTTACTACAAACAAAATTGGTAAGTAACCCTAAGATAAGTACCAAAGAAGGCATTTGCGTGGAGCTTACATAAAGCTAAATAGGACTAACCCAGGGATATCATTGCCATACTAGAAGATAAGATCTTTTTTTAATGGTAGCTTGTCCCAATAACAACTGCACTTACTAACAAGTAAGTAATCCTAAAATTCTAGAATAACAATTGGCATGAAATTATAGTAATAATAGGATTTTTATTTAGTAAATTAAAATTAATTTTATTTTTAATTTAACTTAACTGACTTTTACATTTATAAATTAAAATTAAAGATAAAAGTCGTCATAAAGTAGCGGGCTGGAAGGAATTGCTTTTGTCTCCGGGGAAAGGAGATCTTAATTAAAGTTGTAGCGACAGCAATTCCGGTATACTTAATGGCTTGTTTTCGTCTTCTAACTTTTGTTTGCAATAGCATCAATAGCACCATGTCTCAATTCTGGTGGGGACAAAAAATAGAGGATCGGAAGTCCATTGGATCTCTTGGAAGAGTCTATGTGATGCAAAATCAGTTGGGTTTTAAAGAGGCTTTTCACATGGCAATGTTAGCAAAACGAGGTTGGAGGATGTTCTCAAAACCGCAGACACTTCTGGCGCAAGTCACGAAAGGTAAATACTTCCCACACTTATCTTTCTTGGAAGCCAACTTGGGTAGCAGACCTTCATGGGGATGGAGAAGTATCTTGTGGGGTGGAAAGCTTCTTCTCAGAGGAATTGGATGGAAAGTAGGCAATGGGAATTCCATCCTATGCAAATCGGAAGTTTGGATTCCCTAATCTTTTCCAAACCCTCCGGAAGTGACAGTTAATCACGAAGAAGAGGTGCAATGGGTATCACAGTTGATGGAATCTTCTAGGCTAGCTTGGGACTTAAGGAAGCTGCAGGCAAACTTTTCAGATTCAGAAGTCAAAAACATCCTATCAATTCCTGTGGCTTTGAACAAAAGAGAAGATTGCAGAATGTGCATTACACTAGACATGGTGATTATGTTGTAAGGTCGGGTTATTATATTGCTCTTGATCTGTTGAAAAACAACCGACATCAACTTCAAGCACGTCCGAGTCCGCGGTCCACAGCAGGAATATCTAATTGCTGGCAAAATATTTGGAGGTTATAATTACCTAAATAGTTATCCATTTTCTTATGGAGACTGATGAAGGAGCGTCTGCCATGCAGGGAGTTACTAAATTAAAGAATGAGCCATATTCCTAGAGAATGTCATTTCTGTGGAGAAGTTGAATCTATTAAGCATACTTTTCTCTTTTGTCCGAAAGCCTTGGAAATCTGGCTTCATTCCCCTTTGTGCTTGCGGGCAAATCAATTACAAGGAGGATCAATGATTGATGTCTGGACAGAGGTGGTTTCTCAACTCAATAGCCATGACCATAGCGCTGATTTGATTAATATGTTTGTATTCCTGCTTAGGCTTATATGGAAGAACAGGAACAGATTGGTCTTCGAAGGTCAGAATACTCATTTCCACCAGGTTATTGCCATTGCTCTTGATCATTGGGAGGATTTCCAAGCATCCCAGTTTCTGCAAAACAAAGCTCATCTTCAACAAACACCTTGGCCAAATGTTTTTATCCCTCCGCCACCTAATGTGATCAAAATTAGGTTTGATGCCGTTTGTAATCACCGTCGGGAGATTGGATGTGTTGCAGCTCTAGCAAGGGATAATAGTGGCCAACCATGTGGATGGTCTTGCAAGAGATACCAGGCCATCACAGATGCTTTAACATTGGAGGGGCTGGCGTGTAGGGAAGCAATCCTTTTAGCTACTGCCAAAGGTTTTGACAAAATCATTTTAGAGGGTGACTGCCAAGTTCTAATCAATACTCTGAACAAATGCATAGCCTTTCTGCCCATGGAGATCCAGGATACTGTCAAGGATGTTCTTTTCCTGTCCATCCAATTTACAAAGGTTTCCTTTTCTTTTGTTCGTAGAGAGGGTAACACTGCTGCTCATGATTTAGCTGCTATAGCCTTAAGGGATGATTCTTTTATTTGTAATCCTTGGCAGCAAGTAATGTTTACAACTGCTCTTTTACCCTTTTCGGGGAGAAATTATTAGGTGCACTCGGTGCACATACACCTTCTCTCACAATCATGTGTTAGTGCACAGGGTGCACCTAATAATTAGCCCTTTTCGGGCTGTTGAATCTATTTTATCTTTGAAAAAAAAAAGAAAAAAAAAAACAAACTGATGGGCTAAGAAGATTTCTTCTGACATTAACAGGTCAATAAGACATTGTATAAGAAGATAATTTAGTTGAGCCTGGTATAATTCAACCATGATTTTGACAGGCTATACAATCTACAGATAGAGTTGGCATTTCTGTAAATTTCTTTTTAAATAATCAATTCCTGGAAAGGAATATCTCAAGTTGACAGTCTAATCCATACTGGCTATTGCAATTTCTCAGGCCATAATTTGACATTATTATGAGAACATGAAAATATGTTGATCAACATATCTCATCATCTTAAGTTCTGCATTCCATCAAAGATCATTCTAACTCTGTCAAAGACTTCAATAGACTACATATTTTTGCTTATCTAGTCTCATCAATCCTAGTTTAATATTCACAAACACCATAACAGCTGAGGCAACGCGCTGCGGTGACAAATATCAGCATTTTGATTTTTATTCACACCTGCAAAGAGATGAAGGACATGTGCGATTCCTTGTTCATGATGTGTATTTTACGAAAGTGGATTTGCTTGATTGCTTTTATCAGTGTCATTGCTGAAATTGAATCCCCCCAGCTTTAATTTCAGTGTAAGACCAAAAGCATACGTGGAATACAAGACATACAACTTCAACAGCAAGCCATTATTATCTTCATATATTAGAAGATATTTTACATATTCTTTTTTTCGCTAAGATCAAACTTTGTAATACAGCACTAACATTTCTACCAAGGAATAAAACAGTAAAAAGGAAGAGATTAAAAAATATAAATAAACAAATGAAATATATTGAAAAACAGTAAAAGGCTTCTTCCTAGATATATTTTCCATACTCATCTTCATAACTCACATGTAAAGCTCAAAATATTGTTTTTGTTTTCCCCTCCAGTAATACAAGTACATGATTAATACCCATGAGGGTAACCAACATAGTTGAATCGAGGTCGAATATTATGGTGATTGGACCTAGGATCTCCAAAGTCAACAGCCTTTATCACCACAGCTTCACGCCGACCATCCTGTTCCTGAACAGCCCCAAACACAATCTCATTTGTCTCACAGCTCTTTTCATAGTATGCTTTTGGGTTAGATGTATAATGCCTATGATGATGATGCTGCTGTTGCTGGTGGTGGTGCTGCATCTGCATCTGCATCTGCGTTTGCATTTGCTGCTGTTGCTGTTGCTGTTTCTGTTGGTGATGCTCGCCATCCCACCCTCTATGGCAACTATGGTTTTGCTTGAATTGGTGGTCCTTCTCCATGTCGTTGATCATGCATGGATACGTTTTATTTGGGGTAGGAGTTCTGGTTTCTATTGATGGTGGCTCATCTTCATTAGGAATCACAAAACTTCCTTTCATTGGCCATGCATTTGAATGTTGGAGAACTTGTTGGTACTGGTATTGCTGTTGAAACTGGTAGTGGATGGGCTTCCTTCTGAAGCCTGAAAATAATCCCCCAAAAATTTCACCTACAGTTAATCCAGTGTTGAGGACAAGCCTCCCGAGGGAACCCAAAAAGCCCTCATCTGGTTTCTCAAGCTCAACTTCATTTGGAATCAAAGGGGGCCTGAATGATTTAGGATTCCCTTGGTATGGTGCATTTGGTGCACCTTTCTTTGTACAAGCTCTTGAATCCTATAAAAGTTAAAAAAAGAAAAAAAAATAAATAATAATTCGAAACACTCTTTGATCACATTGTGAAAAGATGAGTGGAACAGATTGCAAATTTCATTGCTTATTGCTGCAAATAATATTTAGTTTTAGGATTTGATAATATCTAAAAAGAAAATAATTAAGTATTTAGGGGAAGCAAGCAATCCATGTCAAGGAAAGAAAGCCATTATGTTTGAAACAGATCAAACAATTCAAAGTATTTACCAAGAAAGTATCATCCCCAACATCCAAAACACAACATATCATGAACATATTTTAGAAAAATAAGTTTATGAACATATGCTTCTTCGATCGCCAGAGACAAAAAAATAAAAAAAAAAATAAATAATAAAAAAAACTAACCACTCTGATCTGCACATTCTAGACAAAACAAGAGCGTTGCCTTCACTAAGAACAAAGATTTACTTACATCATTGGAAGAAAATAATGCTTGTACGCTACGTTGCAAAAATGCTAGCATGTAGCCAAAGAATGCAGCAGCAGCTAGCGCTGCTATCCCTAAAATGACAAAAAACGTTACATAGATGTCCATGATCATGGGAAACAAAACATAAATTATGGATGAAAGTAAGACAAATTTTATTATACCTAAGTGGAAACTACCATCATATTGATAGCTACAATCTTCATCATGAAGTTGAATCTCTAGAATTGCCTGGTTTCCTCGATCTATAACAAAGGGAGAGCAGCTGCTTCCAATATAGACCACATCAAAATCATTTGAAAACTTTGCATCTTCACTTGGACCATCAACATGACCACCCCCATGAGCCCATTTTCCACCTGCAATAGTTGTAATCCCTACATAAAGATAGATTTCATTGAAAGACATTGTTAGGAATAGCCAATAAGATTTCCAAAACCCATGTCTATGAAATCGAAAGGGTCCATAATGAATAGAAAAGAGATATTGGAGGGAGACATTTGTTGTTTCATATATACTCAAGTCCATGAACTTACCTCCATCACTTATCTTTCTGATAGCCATATTCATTGTGTCTGCTATATATATGTTTCCTTGGTCATCCACCGTAAGACCTTTTGGGTGGTTCATTCTTGCTTCTCTTAGCCTCCCATCTACATGTCCAGAGTACCCTTCAGATGATCCAGCAATCAGCTTGGGCCTGCTATCTGCATTTCGTCAAGCCATCTCAGTAAATAATAAAAGAATGATAAGCTCTACCTCCACCACATAAATTGATTGCACTCCTCCAAGAAAAATCAATAGAAAAGCAAAAGATGAACAAAGAGGAAGAATCTGAGCCACTGAAAAAGTTATCAGTTGTCTTGTGGAAAACAAAAAGAAACTGACTGATTCTTTTTGTAAGTTGAACAAAATTAACCTTGAAAAGCAACAAGTGAAATTGGGTTTTCATTGTTGAAATTAATTACAGGTTTAAGCTTCTTGAAGAAACTTGAATTACATACTAGTCTTGAAGCACACAACAGGCAAAGATTAAGGATTGTGCCTAAAAGAAGATAAAGGGCTATAACATGAGTAATTGGCAAGGCTACTCAATCAAGAGTGAATGTAAGGTTCCAAGTTGAAAAAAAGCAAAAGGTTGTAAATCTCCAAAAAGATAGAATTGGCATGCAGAAACAAACTAAAAGAACTGTTGGACTTCAAAAAGTGGAGACTTGTAGTTAACAAATGCATATCAAACACGTTTTGTAATTTCTTTTGTTTCTCTCTCCTTTAGATCATAAATTTGGAATCTGCCAACTGATTAAAAAGAAAGGAATCAATGAAAGAAATCCCAACCATGAAGCAAAGTACCTTGAGTATACATTTTACCAAAGTACAATTCAAGAATATTTTCGAAACCAATTATGGCAAAAACCAACTTACATCTAGATAATGGTGTTTGGATCTTGTAAATATTACTATTCTGTGAATCCAAAACCAAGAGCTCTCCACTTGGAGATAACTCAACCGAGTATGGCTCAATTCCAAGCTTACTTCCATCAAAAACCGTCTCCACTGCATGTCCATCTTCAAATTTTATCATCGAACGGCTAGAGACAGCTGAAATATCGATACCCATAATCCCCATCACATATAAAGAGCCTCAAAAACATAGGAGAATAACAAAATGAGGGTTCAAAGGATGTCCCGACCTGTATCTTTTTTAGTGTTGGATTTGACTGACCAGAGCCACTTAACAAGTGCAGAGACGATATTGGAGACAACCCCACTTACGATTTCTGCATATATATTAAAATGCAAAGAGTTGAACCAAAAGATGTGTATAGAAAGAGAGAAAAGAAAAAAGAAAGGAAAAAACTAAGGAACAGAGGTAAATGTGAGCTTATACTTACTGGCAGGAGGTGTGGCTGAAGCCGAAGAGACGCCACTAAGGAGAACCAAAAAGATGAAAGCAAAGACAACCCAATTCTTACACATAGTTGGGTTGTTTGTTTGGTTATTTATTTATTTATTTATTTATTTTTCGATTGAGGAAGTTGAAAGAAGAACGAAAAAATGCGCAAATGCAAAGGTTTTAGCTTTGCATTACTATATACCCACTTGAGAAGGTCCACTGTTCTAGTTTGCCACTTCTCCATTCCTTGCCTTTTACGTCATAATAACTGTCATTTTACATTATTATTATATTTTAATAATATAATATAACTTTTATTTTTTTATATTTTATATTTTTAAAATTATACTATATAATTTTGTTGATAATTAAATTCTTAATTAACTATATTCAAAATAACTTAAATTTGTATTAAAAAATTTAAAATGATTATATGCTGATTAAAATCAAATTAAATTTCTGTCTTAAATGATTATTAATTATTATTCTATATATGTTCTTTTGTAAAAAATGATAATTAAATTCTTAATTAACTATATTAAAAATAATTTAAATTTGTATTAAAAAATTTAAAATAATTATATGCCGATTAAAATTAAATTAAATTTATGTCTTAAATGATTATTAATTATTATTCTATATATATTCTTTTGTAAAAAATTTAATAATATAATATATAAGGTTCGTGGATGATTAAAAATTTGTATAAAATAGCAAATATGATAATAAGTATGCTTAAATATATTATCTTAAATGCTATGTAATATTAAAAAAATAAGGTATAAAAACTATAAAAAAAAATAATAAAAGCCATGATCATTGAAATTTTGGTAATTAAAATTCTGAAAAGTGAAAAAAATGGAGATTTTAATAATCCCTTATATCCATTATTTAAGAGCAGCGAACAGTGAATTTGATTTCAAGTGTTAAATAAATTTTTAATTTAATTAATATGCCACATGATAATTTTTTAAGTTAATTAATATAATTTTGCACTAGCAATTAATATAATTTTGTATTTGATATCATTTTTTAATGAGATATATTTTTTAAAGTTGACTAATATGCCACATGGTAACTATTTTGTAAAAGCAACTCATGTAGATTTTTCTTTCATATATTTTTTAATAACAGGTGATATAAATTTTTAATTTGATTAATATGCCATATGATAATTTTTTAAAAGCAACTAATATAATTTTATAATGATAGCTTATATAATTTTATATCTAATATAATTTTAAATAGTAGCGGATAAAATTTTGTAATAAATATAATTTTTAACAATAGATGATATAATTTTATATTTGATAAAAAAAGAAGATATACATAATTTAATTTTAAATTTTGAAATAAAATGATAAATACATTATATCTTTTAATATATTAGTAGGGTGTAAGACCCTTGAACCTGGTTTAGGATCATCTTCTCATAATGCTAGCATGATATTTGGATATTAATGTAACTATTGTGGAGTAAAGGAGTTGTCGCTTGGATAATAGTCGAGATAAAATTGTAAAAGGTACATGTACAGCAACTTACCCCTTACAGATGTCCATTATCCTTAATTTACCATGAGTTTAATGGGCTACGTTTAGGGTAGTGGGTACGAGAGAGAGAAGGTATTGAGCACCCTCTCCGCTTGGACTTATTTTAGTATAAGGGTTAACCTCTACTATTGATTTCTAAAGCCTATCTTATTGTCCATTTTATTAAATTTCCTAATCATTTATGCAAGTTAAAGTTACACACACATTTAGATTCAACAATTCAAAATAACATGTACATATGCATTGAAAGTCCTATAATGTGATGTTTCTAAGTTAAAAAAAAAAAAAAAAAAAAAAAAAAAAAAAAAAAAACTTATTTATGATCTTTCCCTACATGTATATTATATAAGTTAATTACATTCTAAGTCATTATACATAGCATATAGAAGAAAGAGTCCTAAGCATTTAATGTAAAGTACATGCACCAAAAAAAGGAAAAGGAGGGTCCTAAACATATCAAAGTTTCTAGATTATGTATTTAGGCTTATTAATTACCATGTTCCCCTATATATATGTTTCACTAAGCCTAATTGTATGTCAAAAGTCCATTTGAAAATATTCAAAATAATTAAAATAAAATTAAAGCCCTAAACTAAAGAAAGAGAAAGGAGAATAGAAGTTAAAACTTTAAAATGGCCTTTACAACCCATAATCAAAAATAAAATTAATCCTAAAATTATTACAAGCCCTACAAAAGGCATTTAAGTTTCATCTTGTGCTTTCGATTTGGCTCGGTCCATAATGGGATCTATCTTTCTCCTCAAATTTGCATGGATTGGCTTATTTGGTTTATTGGGCTTATTTTGATGTTAACTAATTATATTACTATGATTAATTGAATTAATAATTAAAACATCTCTTACGACTGAAATTACCGCAGAGGAAAAAAAATAAATTATATTTAATTATAGATAAACATCCAAATAAAATTAAAATCCTAAGTAAAATTGAATTCTAAGTTAGACTTGGAATTTGCCTCCATCCCTTCCTAAGACTAGGAGGTGTTTTCCCATCCAAACACTGTAACATCCTCACTTTAGCTAGTCCGTACAGTCTACTGTTCCGGTGATCGGTGTCGGTCCGGACAGCTAGAATGTATGAAAAATATTTAAACTAAAGTGAGGAACTATAATTAACTCAAATATTAATAAGAAAAATTTAGGAAAAATTTTAGAAATCAAATACACTAAGGTTAAACGAGCCGAAACACCAGGGATGGGTAACCCGAATGGAAAGTGACAGTGAAGGCCGTTAGCGGCCCTAGACTAGGGGAAAAAATTATAAAATAATTTTTGAGACTCCAGAGAAGGGTTATTGAGGTTCTTATGGCATTAGAATGCCAAGAAAATACTTAGAAAAATTTTTCTATCGGTACACACAATTTTAGCTCGGTAAGCCAAACGGAGGGCATTTTGGTCATTTCGTCTTTAGAGATGATTTTTGACCAACTTGTCCATTTATGTAAATGAATTATATGACATAAAATGTGAACAAATATTAATCAAAATTGATTTAAAAATGAATAAGAAATGAAAGAAAAATAAACAAGATAATGGGATTTATTACCTCATGCTTATGTAAGCATGAGGTAATTAAAAGTGTATGGGCCAATCAAATTTAAGCAAGACCATTAAAATGAAATAAAATGAGTAAAGAAGGCAGAATTCTAGAAACCAAAAATCAGCTCCCTATCTTCTTCTTCATGCCGCCACTCACCCTTACCCATTCCACCATTAACAACTTTCCATTTCTCATTTTTCTTAGCTTTCTTCCACTAAAAACCCTAATTACCAATACAAAAATTCATTCTATCATCTTGGTGATTATTGTGGGAGCAAAAAGGAAAGGAAACTAAGACTTTGAGCAAGGAGGAAAATCACTCCATTAGAGGTTAGTGACCTAATGTAACACCCTCTCGCTAGCAACTCCGTACATTCTACTGTTCCGGTGACCGGTGTCGGTCCGGACAGCTAGAACGTCCAGAAAAATATTTAAACTAAAGTCAGGAACCATAATTAACTCAAATATTAATAAGAAAAATTTAGTAAAAATTTTTGAAATAAAATACAACCAAGTTAAACGAGCCGGTGCCCAAGCGATGGGTAACCAGAGGGAAGTTGTGGTTCTCGCAACGAGGAGCCCTAGACCTAGGGAAAAATTCATAAAATAATTTTTGGGACTCCAGAGAAGGGTCATTGAGGTTCCTATGGCATTAGAATGCCAAGAAAATATTTAGAAAAATTTTTCAATCGGTACAGACAATTTTGACCCGTTAAGCCAAACGGAGGGCATTTTGGTCATTTCGCCTTCAGAGACGATTTTTGGCCGACTTGTCCAGTTAAGTAAATAATTATTATGACACAAAATGTGAATAAACATTACTAAAAATTAAATTGAAAATGAGTAGAGATGAAAAGAAAAGAAAATGAAAGAAAATATCTAATAATGACATCATATGATGTCATTAAAAACCTATCCACCAATTACAATTTGTTAAACTCATTAAAAGAGATAAAAGTGACCAAAAATTTGAAAAAACAATCTGCATCTTCAACCTTTGGGTAGCCTAAAAAACGTTGAGAGAGAGAGAGAGAAGAGGTTCCACCATTAAAGCTCCCTTAAGCTTCATTTCCCACTTCAAACCACCTCAAAACCTTGTCCTCCCTTCACTAAAAATTTCCCTTACCACTAGAGCAAGACTTGGGCAGCAATTAGAAGAAGAGAAAGTGGAAGAAAGTGAGGTGTGAACAAGCTTAGAAAATCACCAAAGAGGTTAGTGCCATAACCTTTGCTTTTACATCTTTCTAATCATGAATTTGAGCTAAGTTAAGTTAAAAATTTGACAAAAATTGAATTAATGAAGCATGGTTATATTCCATGAAGTTTTGGCAGCCTTGACATGAGTTAGGGTTAGGAGAAATCTTTGGTTTAAAGTGACATATTGCTGCCCCTCTTATAAATTATATGATTAGTATAGTAAATTAGGAGTGGGATGCATGAATTAGAGGCTTGGTCAATTAGGGTTAGGGTTTTGGAGAGAAACTTGGACATTGTTTAGGTAATGGTGAATGAACATTTTAATGGTCAATTAGTGACCATTTGAGGCAAGTTAATCATAATTTGAAGTGAGCTAATGCATGGCAAAGTGAAATGTGCAGGCTGCCTAGAGACAGCAGCAATGAGGCTGTGATTCCAGCCCACTTAGACAGCCATAACTTTGGCTGTGTAGGTTCAATTGGTGTTTGGCCAATTGGACATGAAACTAGGCTTATAATGGCACATTTTTGCTGAAGAAACCATGCACAAAAGACCAAAGCAAGAGGACCAAAAGTTGGCCCCAATCTGGATACCCTGGAACAGCACCTGCAGAAATGACCAAATGAACAGTAACTGTTCATTTAGCCATAACTCACTGTAGATATAGTCAATTGACCTGAAATTTTTACAGTAACAAGATATGATATATACAAACAACTTTCATGAAGAAACCTACCCCAAATTATGACCAGAACTTAATCAAAATGGTAGTCACACTCACTGTTCATGGTACTGTAGATTTGGTAAATTCTGCAGAATTGAAATCCGGCCAGCTGTGGTTTTTGGACCATAGCTGGAGCTACAAAACTCCAAATGGAGTGATTCAAAAAAGGAAATTCAACTAGACAAAATAAGGAACAACTTTCATGTTTACCATTTCCTCAAATTCCCACTGCAACAGTGCTTAATGGAACAGTAAAGTTAGGCTTCAAAAACTGAAAATTCTGCCCTCTTGGTTTTAAGTTTAGAAATGGTATGGGTGCTCAATTCCAACAAGTTTTAAATGTAAAATGTGGTGCATTGGGAGTGTTAAAACCAATGTACCTATTTTCCATCCAAAAGTAAACATTTTTGTTGACCAATGAGGTGAATAGTGACACCAAAAATTGAAATTTAAAATGTGAAATTAGAAATGCATCTAGGGGACTTTAAATTGCAATTGGCAATTAATACTAGCAAATGTAAAACTCAAAATGTGGGATCTTGGTGTAATTAGAACTAATATATCCATTAAGTAGAAAAAGTCAACATTTTGGTTGACTAGTAAGGTGAATAGTAGTCAAAATAATTAGCAAATTAAGATGAAGACCTAGAACCAATTCTAAGCTTAATGCTTAGAATGGTATGACAAATGTGGACTATGCATCCTAGTCAAAATTGTTAAAAAGAAATTAAGGCCATAAATTTGAAATCCATGAAATATTTATGGATTACTGGAAACATGAAAAATAAGTCATCTAATTGATGTAAATAGATAGTGAGGGCTTACATGCCCATCACAAATGGAATTCATAAAATATTAGTAACTCAACTTGAAATATAAAAATTGTAATTACATAAGTAGATTCTTGAATGTATAAATGAGAAAGGAAAAATGTTTTGAATACAATGGTACATGTGAACCATTGTTTAGAATTGTAATCAATATGAATAACATAATGAATGAATAAATGAACTATATTAATGTATGAATGAGACATTAGTTCTCATTATTATAGAAAGGAGAAGTATTTTGAGTACAATGATATAAAAGGATAATTAATGTGAATTGTGATCATATAAATGATCAAATGAATGTATGAATTATAATTGAAATTTATCATGAAATAATAAACTCATAAAACACAATATATTAATATTTAATGATATTATGTGCCCTTGTATTGCCTAGACATGTGTGTCAGATTGGATAGTTTGGCATGCCAATAGGGTATTGTTTTAGCAGTACTGCGAATGGCTTTATGCCTGTATTCATGGCTTTATGCCCGTATTCATGGCTTTTATGCCAGTATTCATGGCTTTTATGCCCGATCATGTGATATCATGGCTTTTTAGCCATACTAACTGCATACGTGGTTGACGTTCTGCGTCCCATGGTATGACGGCCCGAGGCACCGCGGTGTCCAGCGCCAACGACCCGTTATCCAGTCCAGTCGTTCAGTATAGATTACTTGGGCATGGAAAAGTATAACTGTGATTGAACTGATTATTAAAGAAAATACAAAAATTAAGTATCAGGAACGATTACAAAAATACAAAGAAGCTCAAGATCATGAAGAAAATAATTAACGAAATGCATGAAGAAGTTAATATCATAAAACATGATTAGCCCTCGACTAAATAATAAGTTAGTAATTATTCATCTCTTGTGAACACAATAGCAAGGAAATTATTATTTTTATTTGCATATTATATTTTCTTGTATTATTGGCACCACTAAGCTTTATGCTTAGCGCGTCGCTTTTGCAACGCGTAGGTACTGAAGATTTGGACAGAGGGCCCAGTAGACCACAGATTCGCTAAGGCAGTTCACAGTTCTGCATAGTGTCCGTGTCACCTCACAGGCTACAGTGCATTGGTAGGACACTAGGTTTCATTTTGGTATTTTGTAACTAATGTTTATTTTCTCATATGTAATTGAACGTATGTAATATATTTTGATGTTCATGTAAATAATGAAAATTGTATTTGTGAATGGAAGAGTGAATGTCTATTTATGACTTGTACATGATTAACAAATGAGATGAATGATTGAGAAATGAATGTGAACTGAAAAATATTGAGATTTTGATAAATGGAGTTGAGATGATTGAATATGATCATAGGAAGTGTTTTTCACAGGTTCCGAAGAACTGTTTTCTCCATTTTTAGCCGGTACTTTGCCGAATTTTCTATAAAATTCTCGGAACCTCAAATAAATTATAATTTCGATAAATGGCTTAAATTAATTATATTTCACAAGTTATATTCAAAAGGAAGAATAAAAATGAAATAAGATAAAATAGAGTGCTTGGCACACTGAGTGGCATAACTTGCTCGGCTACACTGTAGTCGGGTAAGGGGTGTCACACCTAACCTTGTGTATTTCACTTTAAATTCATGTTTAAAGGCTTTAAATTAGTGCAAATGACAAAGGAAATTGGTTAAATACCACTTGTATGCCATCTCTTATTTTTGGCAGCCATGGTTAGGGTTTGATGGTGTTGAGTTTAATGAAGTTAAAAGGGTATTAGGGCTGCCCACAATATGTATTTGTTAAGTAGATTGATGAAATAAAGTAAAAGTGCATGTTTGATAATGTTGAGTTAGGGTTTGGAGTGGGAAATGAGACCTTGATCTTGTGATGAGGGAAGTAGATTTTAATAGTCAATTAGTGACCATTTGGTTTGGTTTGAATAAAAAATGAAGTGAATTGGGTTGTGGGGTTTGAGGTTGGAGTGGCTGCCTTGGGTGACCTGCAGGTGTGGCTGTGAGTCCAGCCTGTTTGGACAGCCATAACTTGAATTGTAGAGGTTCAATTGGTGTTTGGCCAATTGGACATAAAACTAGACACATAATGGCACAACTTTGATGAAGAAACCATGCCCAGAAAACCAAACCAACTTGACCAAAAGCTTGCCCTAATTCGGGTGACCTGCACTCTGCCTGGGCAAAATGACCAAATGAACAGTGTTTGGTCATTTGGCCATAACTCAATGTAGAAAGGTCCAATTGACCTGAAATTTTACCAGAAACAAGGTGACATATATACCAACAACTTTCATGAAGAAACCTGACCCAAATTATGATCATAACATAGTCAAATTGCTAACCAAACTTGAGACACCAAATCTGGCAGAATCAGTTTTGCCCAGAATTTTGGAATCTGCCCAATCCGGCCAGTTATGGTGTTTAGGCCATAACTTGAGCTACAAAACTCTAAATGGAGTGATTCAAAAAAAGAAATTCATCTAGACAAAATAAGGAACAACTTTCATGTTGATCACTTTTCCAAAATACCACTGTAAAGGTGACTAATGGAACAGTAAAGTTAAAGCATGAAAACTGAAAATTTTGTCTAATTATCATTAAGCTTAGAGAGGGTGTTGGCAACCAATACCAACAAGTTTAAAATGTAAAATGTGGTATGTTGATGATATTTAACCTAATTTACCTATTGTCAATGCATAAGTCAACATTTTGGTTGACTAATGAAATGATTAGTAATCATTAAAATTTCAATTTCAAAGAATTACACAAATTAAATGTGTTAAATGCCCTAGTAGTCCTAATGTGATTGGTTTGGATAGGTTGGCATGCCAATAGGGTTCTCATTAGCGATCGCATATGGCTTCATGCCGTTCTGTATTTCATGGCATCCTATGCCATTCTGTAACATAATAGCCTTTGGCTATGATAGTGAGTTGTTATACTTGGGTTTAACCCCCGATAATTATTACGACTTATTAGTCGCTCATTGCACAAGGAGACACAATGAGACCGATGGTGTGATGGTCAGACGTAATTAGTACCTGTACCTGTGCGGTTACCCGTTTATCCATCCGATCAACTAGTATAGGTTACTCGGCGGTGTTAATAAATCTTACTCAACTTTAATCGAATAATATTGCAATAAATATTTGAAATTTAGTCCACCCAAAAATGTAAACCTACATTCTGCATATTTTATTATATTTTATTTTATTCTATTTTATATTGTCACCACTAAGCAGAATTGCTTAGCACGTCGCTTTTGCCACGCGCAGGTACTGGAGATTTAGCTGGGGAGTCCAGCAGACCGCATACTGGGTGAGCCATCATATCTGCACTCAGAGTTCAGAGTCACCTCACATTGCAGTGCATTTGGTAGGACATTAGGCCATCTGGGATATTTTGATATTTTATTATTTTGTATTTTGTAAACTTTTGTTATGTACATTATAAACTCATGTACTTATATTTTTGCTGTAATTATCTATGAACTGTGTTCAGAATTAAATATGAGTATTTCTCATTGAACTTGGTGAATATGAGTTGAATGTAAATTTTGGAATACTGAATTGATTTGAGAAATGATTGAGATTGAGATTGTAATTATATTAGGAGTGTTTTTAAACAGGTGCAGAAGAACTATTTTCCAAAATATAGCCGGCACTCTGCCGGATTTTCTATAAAATTTGCGGTAAATATAGATTTTTTTTCAAAAATTGTAAATAAATAAATAAAAAGGGATAAATTGAAATTAAAACATGAATTGATGTTCTGACACACTGAGTGGCATAACTTGCTCGGCTACACTGTAGATGGGTAAGGGGTGTCACAAACACTTTTTCCATCTTACCCCTGAAGGTAGTTTTGGGAAGCGTGGTTAGGGCCTTAGAGGATGGATTTCAAAAATTTTATTTAGGATTTCATGCATACATACAAGTGTATTATGATCCTAGCCTTTCTCTAATGCCCTAAAGCATGTTAAAACACTCTTTTAACATGCATTTGTGATTCATTTGCCATTAAGGATTGAGGTTTAATAATTAAATCTAGCAAACCCTAACTAAAAGAGGGTTTAAAGGCAACTAACCTGAAGGGGCATAGAATCAAACTTCTTGCTCCCTTTAGTAGTCTCCAAGAACACCACTTATTGCTCCTCTAGCTTGTCCACCACAAGCTTCCACCAATATCACCTTAGGTAGCCTAAGTCCTCTCTTTGATGCTTGCCAACCACTAACAATTAGGGTATTTGCTTTAGGTGATTTCTATGGATGTATTTGAGCTAGAAACCTTTTCTAGTGTTTTTGATTCAAGAAAGAAACAGGCTTTCTTTCTATCATCAATGGAGGAAACATAAGAAGGAGAGAGAGGGAGAGGTTGCTGTCCAAGCTAGAAGAAGAACAAGAAGAAGATTCAACTCACTTGGTCCTCTTCTTATCTTGTATTTATATACAAGAGACAAAATAGTTAATAGTGTGCCACATGTTAAGATCCTATTTTATCTTGCTTTTAGTGTGTCTTAATCTCATTAATCCACTTGTCAAGACAAGATTAAATCATCTAAATGTCATCTTCTATCACATGGAAGACAAATGGCACACATCAATAGGTGCCACGTGTCACTATGTAAAATTACCATTTTGTTCTTGTATTGAATTTTGAGTTCTCAACCCAAAATTGTAATTTCTCCCTCAATTTAATTTATATCACATATAAATCAATTAATCAATTAATCTCCATTAATTAATTTCACTATTAAATTCATATTTAAACTCTTTAAATATAAATTCAACTTTCATCATACATCCAATATGCAAGATTTAGTTTCAAGTCATGCTAAGGACTTTGCAATCTTATTGCAAACCAAATCTATTTAATTAATTAATTAAACTCTTTAATTAATCAATTAAATCATAATTTACTTGGTGGTTAACTTGTGTAAGTATGTGACTTACTAGGCTCATTACTAATTGGTAATAAGAAATGATATTAACTCTTAATATCATTAGAACTCTTTCAACCCACAAATGATTTCCCCAAATCATTTTAGGCATCTCATAGACCATAGTTGACACCTAGCATAGCATGCCATGGCCACCCAATTAGCAATAAGGTTTACCTTAAAATGAACCTTTAATCATACATTACCATGCACTAAAATCCCTCCATGTTATGTCCCAATTCCATTTAGGGTCATGGTTGAGTCAAACTCCTTTTATGGAATCTTATGCACTCATTTGAAATCTAATTCTTGACATATAAGACTTTACCATCAGGAAACATCTTTCCTGACAAAGTCATCTGTCCTGGCCAGGAACTTAATCTTGTCAAGAACAGTTCAAATCCACATAGGACTTTTAACCCTGTTTACTCAAGGCTACGGATCCCCTCTTGACTAAACACCTATCCCAACATATGACTAATCTGAGCCAACACACACCGAAGTATGCATACATAGTACAGATATGTAAGTGGTATCAAACTCAAACCACCCATATAAGAGACAACCGTGTCATCTCAGGTCTAAGAATTATATGCACTAGTATGACACAGATAACATTTTATTGACTCGAGCAAATGCCAAGTTCATGTTATCTGAACATCACAAGTTCGACCTACTTATCTCATAAGTGCCCACTGTATTTATCCTGATATCTCATATCAGATGGCATGAGGCTTACCATTCCATATTTATCAGTATCTCATACTGATCAATGGAGATAAAAAAAAGGTGACAGCTCTTTGGATATAATGTGCTCACCAAAATATCCTTTAGCTGTGAACTCTGATTTATAACAAATGTCCCATGTATTCTGCCACTCATATTCTTATCTCATAAGAATAGAACACATAACATATTACTAATGGACAATTTCAAATAAATATGGTATTAAACACACATAACATTTAAATGAAACATTTATTGCTATTATAATATTTACAATGTTATTTACAAGTTACAAGATTACTGCATGCTCTAGGGCACACATAACTAACAATCTCCCACTTGGCCTAGAGTCATTCACTATAGTATCTAAGACCTATCTTCTCAAGATGTTTGTCTAACTGTTGTTGTGTCATGGCCTTGGTTGGTGGATCAGCTGGATTGTCAGCTGAAGCTACTTTCTGCATGGCGATATCACCTCTTCCAACTATCTCTCTGATAATATGAAATCACCGCTCTATGTGTTTGGATCGCTAGTGAGACCTGGGCTCCTTTGCTTGAGCAATGGCTCCAATGTTGTCACAGTAGAGAGGAACTGCTGACTCAATGGAAGGAACCACTTTCAGTTCTAAAATGAACTTCTTGATCCAAATAGCATCTTTTGCAGCATCACATGCAGCAACATACTCGACTTTAGTCGTGTAGTCTGCTGTAGTTGTCTGTTTGGAACTCTTCCAATAGACAGTGCCTCCATTACACAAAAATACAAACCCTAAGACAGACTTTTTGTCATCAATATCTGATTGGAAATCAAAATCTGTAAATCCTTCTTATAACGATCAGGCTCTAACCATTAGAGGAATTGTCCGCTTTGGCTGTAAGCCTCACGGTTTTGTACCATAGGTGGAATGTAGAACTTTCCAGGAGGTCACCCATCCTAGGATTTCTCTCAAGCGAGCACGCTTAACCCTGGAGTTCTTCCAACTCTCCAGGCCATTCCACCAAAAGGCGTCTCTAGTGATTAGTTTCTCCATTTTATATATCATTACTTTTTGAACCTAAGACCATCTCCGTGCTTTGTCGATGTGGGATTTGCCTAAGGGACCTTTAATTTTAATTAAATGTTTTAAACACCTATTAGAAAATGCTCACCACTTAACAAAAGTAAGAAAATTGTTTTAAAATCCCTTGTAGGGTACTTAATGAGTTATCGATAGGTGAAGTTCGGTAGTTTATTAAGTATTCTACGGGATCATGTTATGCCTTACAGAGGGGTAAGGTGTGACAAATAAAAAGGGACAAAAATTTTAACTAGCTTTCAAACTCTAATTAAATGTTTTAGTACCTATGAGAAAACGCTCACCACTTCTAAAAATGTAAGAAAATGATTTTAAAATCCCTTGTAGGGTACTTAATGAGTTATCGGTAGGTGAAGTTCGGTAGTTTATTAGGTATTCTACGGGATCATGTTATGCCTGACAGAGGGGTAAGGTGTGACATGACATGTGGCACCATGAGATGGTGACACATGGCACTACACATAAGCTTGCCAATTGTCTTTTAATCATGTAAGATGATCAAAGTCAAGATTAAATCTAGGTTTGACACTTGGCACAATGTGATTGGGTTAATTAAACCTAGAGCCAACAGAAGGTGACATGTGGCAAGGGTTTTAAGTGGTGACCTAGCTATATAAGGAAAAGGATGAAAAGAAAAAAAAAAGACAATCTGCTCATTCTCTCTTTTGTGCCACCACCCTTGGTTACCTCTTCCTCTCTTCTTCTTCATCTCTCAACAATTCAAAGAGATTTGACAACAATCTCTTGAATTAAAAATACTAGAAATCATTTCTAGTGTCCTGAATACATTTCTAATCTCTCAAATGGAAAAACCTGAATTTCTAATTGATTAGAAAGGCTTGAGAAGCTGTTCAAGGGGCTGCCAATGGTGATCTTGGTGTGGACAAGGTAGAAGGACAACATCTAGTGTCCTAGGTGCATCCCAAAGGTGCCAAACATACTGCAGTGCATTAAAAAGGTTAGTGCACTTGTTCTTGATCTAATCTAGGGTTCTAATGAATTAATCTGTTAATTCTAAAATCTTAAATGGCAAATGTCGATCCAAAAATATATTAAAAGAGTTTTAATATGCTGTTTATCATTGAAATCACATAGATAAAAATGAATCTTGCATGATGCATGTGACCCTAGATGAAAAATTTTGAATTCAATGATCTAAACTTATGTTTTTCATGCTTCTGCTCCTTCACTTTTATGATCTGTGGCTATATAACATCTCCCCCCATATAAGTAATTTATCCAGATCTTCAAGGCAAATACAATGGCTGCCAACTCTAAGTCGTGTGTAGGATTATTCCTCTCATGTGGTTTAAACTGGTGAGAAGCATAGGCAATGACATTTCTATCTTGCATCAACACACAACCCAATCCATTATGAGAAGCATCACTGTATATGGTGTACTCTTTACCTGAGGTAGGCAAAGTTAAGACTGGAGCTTCAGTTAAACACCTCTTCAACTCATCAAAACTCTTCTGGCACTGATCAGTCCACTGGAATTTCACATCCTTCCTAAGTAGCTTAGTCAGTGGCGATGCTAGCATGGAGAACCCTTCATAAACCTTCAATAATACCTAGCTAAACCAAGAAAACTCTAAATTTCTGTGACATTTTTGGGTGGCTTCCAATTAAGAATGGCTTCTACTTTGCTAGGATCCACTTGGATACCCTCTACAGATACAATATGCCCTAAAAATGTAATCTCCTTAAACCAAAACTCACATTTAGACAGTTTGGCATACAACTGTTTCTCCCTCAAATTCTGTAATATTATCCTCAAGTGCTTGTCATGTTCCTCTACATTCTTTGAGTACACCAAAATATCATTAATGAACACCACTACAAACTGATCTAAATATGGCCTGAAGATAGTGTTCATCAGGCTCATAAAAGCAGCTGGAGCATTAGTTAACTCGAATAGCATCACCATGAACTCATAATGGCCATACTAAGTCCTAAAGGCAGTTTTAGAAATACTCTGCTCCTGCACCCTCAACTAATAGTAGCCCGACTGCAAGTCAATTTTAGAGAATACAGTTACATCCTTTGTAACACCCCTAAGTTCGGTAGTGCGTTCTGCTGCTCCAGTGACCAGTGCTGTTCGGACAGCTAGGATGCCTAGAACCGTACTTCGATATGAGTGAGGAGACATAAAATAATGAAATACAAAAAGAGAAAATACAAGAAAAACAAAGAAAAAAATAATAGCAAAGAAATGTAACCAAGTTAAGCGAGCCGGGAACCCTAGCGATGGGTGACCGCACCGGGAAGTCACGGCGTGGACCGTTGACTAGCCCTGGACTGCGGGGAACCCTGGAAAACATTTTTAGGACATAAATAGACCCTTATTGAAGTATAAATCTCATTAGAAAGATTAAAGAAAAATTAAATAATTAGTACAAAGAAAAGTGAGAAATCGAAAAACAGACAAAATACGGTGTTACCGAAAAATCGGGAATGCCACCCGAACAGGGGCATTATGGTCATTTAACATCCTGAAGTGTCTTTTGACCTAAATGTCCATTAAAAATAAATAATATTACACTTAGAAAATGAAATGAAAAATTAATTTGGTGGTACCTAAAGTAAATAGCTAAAATCATGGGTTAATGTGGGATTAAGTGAACAATTAGATTATTATATGATTTAAACCTAGTTAGTGGACCACTATAGGATTAATTAAACACTAAATGGGGCTGATGTAAGTCCACTATCTCCAGCAGCAACTTCATCTTCCCCATTTTCCCATCCAAGCCGAAATGAAGAGGTGAAGAATCCACCATTAACGTTTTCATGCAAGCTCTCATAACTCTCCATTTTCAACTCCAATCCATTAAGTGGCTTCATGAAAGTTTGTCTACTCATCACAAGGAAGAGTTTGATACTAAATTTGAGAAGTTTAAGCAAGGTTTAACAAGCTCCAAACATAAGGTAAGTTCATATTTTTGAAGATAGCTTTGTTAAGTTTTGTGTACATGTTATGGGTGTTGGTTTTGTGAAGGAAAATTTTGAGTTTAAAGAGTTATTGTTGTGTTCATTTTGGACAGCCATGGAGTCATGTATTTGATGAGATATTTGTGCATATATTTGATGAGAATTGTTGTTGATCATGATGACTTAATAACCTAGTGAATTACTTCACATGTATAAGGTGATTTTGGCACTTGGATGAGAATTGATGAATTGTAGGGCAATGTGGTGTTGAAGAAGGTTTTCGGCAGCTTGGGGACCCTTGAATAATTGTATGTATTGATGGAAGTGTTGGAAGAATGTTGACATAGAAGAATTGATGAATGTGTATGTAAATTAGTAGTGGAAATTTATATGTAATGATTAGGTGTATTTATGTACATATATTGCTAAATTTGGACTTTGTGGTTTAGGGTTGTATTTGATGTATTGAGAATATTTGTATTCTGTCCAAATTGACCATAGTAAGAAGTGATAAATGAATATGGAATGGTATAAAATCAGAATTAGGTAAGGGGATTTAAAGTAGAGCAAGATAAATGTGTGTTTGAATTGGGGTTTGAAAGGCATATAGAGGGCAGTGTACATTTTAGCCAATAAGTTTAAATGTGTAACCTCAATTGGTATGAAACCAATTGGAGGTGAAACTAGGCACAAAATGTGCCAACTTTCATTGAGAAAACATACCAAAATTCTGCTTGCAAGGTGACCTAAGAAAATGACCAATTCGGATTAGGTGCAATTAGGACCTGAAAAATGACCAATTGGGCAGCAGTGAGTGTTTAGGCCATAACTCACTCAAAACAGGTCCAATTGACCTGAAATTTTAACCAAGAATAGTTAAGACCCATACCTACAAGTCTTATGAAGACACAAAAACCCAGAAATGACCAGAAGCAAGTCAAAAAGCTTGCACAAGTTCGGGTCCAAAAACTGGCCGAACCAAAGTTGACCAAATTGACCTAAAATTGACCTAATTTGATGCCATTTGACCAGCAATAGTGTAATGACCATAACTTGGTCTACTTAACTCGGATTGACCTGAAATTTTGCCCC
The DNA here is from genome assembly GCF_030052815.1 of Hevea brasiliensis. Classification (NCBI taxonomy): domain Eukaryota; kingdom Viridiplantae; phylum Streptophyta; class Magnoliopsida; order Malpighiales; family Euphorbiaceae; genus Hevea; species Hevea brasiliensis. The sequence continues at coordinate 35,659,387 of NC_079507.1, read as the reverse complement.
GCGTGCAATAAGACATAGATCTACAAGTTTGTAGTTTTGACCAAAACCCGAAAACCAAGGGAACTAGGCCGTCCGGCTAGGTCAAACTAGTGTCCCGGAATCCAGCAATTTGCATTAAAATGCACTAAACAAGGAAATGACTTTGGTAAAACGTACCAAACCTAAAACCCTATCGAATGTGACTATTAACGACATTAAAACCTAATTTACCTAAAATGCAACGAGGGTCGGTATATTAGGTGATTAAGTGAATAATTGAGTTCAGTGCATTATTTACCAAACACCATCAATAGAGACAGTTTAATTTAGCATTGACACACTTCAATATGTGTTTCTCAGTTAACAAGGACTCAGCAAAAGGGAAAGAAATACTGAGTCAAGACCAGGAGACAAATATCAGAGGTTTGTGCACAATAACTATTTCTTTTGAATTATTTTCAATTGAAATAAATATTGACTATTTGTATATTATTGTTTTAAATTGTGGAAATGTATTTGAATGAAAAGCATTGTAAATGATTTGAAACTATGAGAAATTGTTTGAATGACATTGATGGATACTTATTGATTTAAAAGCATTGGAAATGGTTTGAAACCACAGCTATCATGTATATTGATTGTATTCCTCATTAGCTTGTCTAGTGGGACGAATTGAATTCCCTCTCTGGCTGAAGTGTTGAGGTGTGTGCCTGTTGAGGACGAATTGGATGAGTACTCATATTTTTGCTAGCTAGCTATGTTATTCCTCATTAGTCATTGACTTTTGGGACGAATTGAATACCTCATTAACCATCGGCTTTTGGGACGAATTGAACTATGGATCATGATTAAGCTGTGTGTAATTTATTGATTTGCATTGTGAGATTGTGAATTAAATTTAAACTCTTATTGGCATATATTGTCTTTTGAATTCAGACATGATCTAACTTATGAAAATTATTGTGATATTGACAAATGGAGTTTAAATTCTTGTTGACATTTATTGTCTTGAATTTAACTATGGTTTTAAGTATCCACTATTTACATGACTTATGAATTGTGATTTAAATTGTATTTGGTTAATGTTGTGCACCACTGAGACATTGTCTCAAATGATAGCTTTTATTGCCGCCGCAGTAGAGAGACGGACAGGGCAGCAGACTAGGCTGCTAGTACATCCAGCGAGGGATTACCGGGTATAATGATTATACCAATATTTTGCATTTTGTACTGTAATGTATGACACTGTATGTACATATTGTTTTGGTTTTGAGCAGTTGTAAATTCAAATTGTACCTTGAAGTTGTAAAATAATTATGAGTTACTTGGCTTGTAAAAATTTGTATTATATTTCCTGTATCTCAATCTTTGAAAAATCACTGTGAATCTGAATTGATAAATTGTTGTGTTGAGAAATGTATTGGAGTTGAGATTTGGAAAATTATTGAAGTGCTTTTTACAGGTTTTATGAAGAACTGTTTTGTCCAAAATACAGATGGCACTCTGCCAAAATTTTTACAGAAATTCCAAATAAACCAAATGAGTTAGTTGTTTCACTTCAGTTCACTAAAGTCTTTAACACCTGTAAATAGTGCTCACCACTGTAAAAGAAGTAAGAAAAGTTTTTAAAATCCCTTGTAGTGTATTTAATGGGTTATCAGTAGACGGAGTTGGTAATTCATTAGGTATACTATGGGATCATGTTATGCCTTACAGAGGGGTAGGGTGTGACATGTTTTAGTGGTATCAGAGCAAAGTTTTTAAATTCCGTTTTCACCTGTTATTTGAATGTTCTTTCTTCATAGTACAACTACTCAATATCATTGTTTGATACATACAGTACATTACATTATAAATATGCACTAACGGGAGGAAATCTCCTTATGTTATTTGTTCAGGAGATCTAGAATCCTCGCATTGAATATGGAAGAGGGTGATCGTTCAGTCGATCAATCTATTGAGGCTGAGGTGCAAGGGGATGCCCCAGGCCTGCAAAATGTTAGTGGTTCAAAGAAGACCACTGCAGCAGCTCTGCTCAGTTCGCTCAACAGATGGCTGCAATGTTCCAACAAATGGCTGGCAATGTACCTACTCAAGTCCCAATACCGACACCAGTGGTACAACCATAGTCTCCTACAAGGCAGCATGACAAATTGATGAAATATGGGGCTACAGAGTTTAATGGGACAGAAGATCCTCTAGAAGTTGAACAATGGTTAGAGAGGATGGATAGGGTGTTCAAGAAGCTACATTGTACAGAAGAGCTTAGGTTTGAATACTCAGTGTCCTTACTATAGGGGGATGCTTATGACTGGTGGAAAACCATTCCCCACAGTCTGGTAGAGCCTGCAGTGCTAACATGGAATGACTTCCTCAGGGAATTCAGGCATAAATATATCCCTGATGCTTATGTAGACCAGAAGCTGCAAGAGTTCCTAAGTCTGAAACAGGGGGGCAGATCAGTGGCTGAGTATGAAAGAGAATTTTCCCGCCTTAGCCATTATGTAGTGAGTCTACTCTCTACCAGCAGGGAAAGATGCAAGAGGTTTGAAACTGGCTTGAAACCCAGTATCAGAGTACAAGTGCTCGGCTTCAAACACACTAACTTCTCTGAACTTGTTTCTCAAGCCCTAGAGTTGGAAAGAGTTGAGTTTGAGACTGCTCCAGAGAAAAGAGATCGAGAGAAGACAGAGAAAGAAAAATCAGAGAATGAGTTCCAGTGGTCATATTGGAAAGAGGAAGAACTATGGGGGACATGGCAGAGGTGGCAAGAAATCTGGTAGGGGAAGATATTCAGGACAGAGACCTCCCCTATCTGGACAGCAGAGTACCAGAGGTTCCTATCCTCCCCGCCAATGTGAAACATGTGGAAGAAATCATGGTGGGATCTGCTACAAGGCTATTGGAGCTTGTTATAACTGTGGAGGCATAGGACACTTTGCCAAGGACTGCACCAGTAGTCGCAGAGTTGGACCACCTCCTACTACTGAAGGATGATCAGCCTGAGCCCCGTCACGTAAGCTCACAACCACCTAGCAGAGGTAGAGGCAGGGTAGAGGTAACCAAAGCCAAGGCACAGTAAAACACTCAGAGCAAGATAGTGCTCCAGTCAGAGTCTATGCCATGAGACAGAGAGAAGAGGTAGAGACATCTGATGTTGTGGCTGGTACCTTCTCAACTTTTAATCAGGATGTGTTTGTGTTATTTGATCCGGGTTCTACCCATTCTTATGTGAGTGCTAGCATCATTGATTGCATTGCTGTTCCATGTACAAAAATGGACTTTGAGGTGCTAGTAACAAGTCCGTTAGGACAGGAGGTCAGGGTTAATAGAATGTATAGAGATTGTCCTTTGGTGATCCAAGGACACACTTTCTGTCGATTTCATTGAAATGCCCTTCAGAGATTATGATATCATCTTGGGCATGGATTGGTTAGCTAGGCATCATGCCATGATTGATCAGAGGTCAAGATACCACTTTTGGCCTTCCTCAGTATAGTGATGTGGTAATACATGGGGAGAGGCAGTTATTGCCATCAAACCTCATTTCGGCTGCACTAGCCAGAAAAATGATCAGAAAGGGGTGTGAAGCCTACTTGGCACATGTGATAGACACCTAAGTGGGGAGTCCAGCATTGAAGGACATCCCTACAGTACATGACTTTCCAGATGTGTTTCCTGATGAATTGCCGTGATTACCTCCGAAAGAGAAGTGCGATTTGAAATTAATGTTCGCTGGTGTGGATCCAATCTCCATAACGCCATACGTAATGGCACCACAGAGTTGAAGGAGTTGAAGATACAATTGCAAGAACTACTTGAAAAGGGCTTCATCCGCCCAATGTGTCACCTTGGGGAGCACCGGTGTTGTTTGTTAAGAAGAAGGATGGTACTCTCGCTTATGCATTGACTACCGGTTGAATAAGGTGACAATAAAGAATGATATCCATTGCCTCGCATTGATGATCCGTTTGATCGATTGAAGGGTGCGACTATATTCTCCAAAATTGATTTGCGATCCGTTATTATCGATTGAAGGTGCAAGATCGAGTATTCCAAAATCGCTTTAACTCGATATGGCCACTATGAGTTTCTAGTAATGCCATTCGGTTAACAAATGCTCATTTGCTTTTATGGATTTGATGAACACTATCTTCGCACCATATCTTGATCAATTTGTGGTGGTGTTTATTGATGACATTTTGATATATTCAAGGAATGCAGAGGAGCATGACGGACATCTGCGGATTATACTGCAGACTTTAAGGGAGAAACAACTATACGCCAAATTGTCGAAATGTGAATTTTGGCTGAAAGAAATCTCCTTTTTGGGACATGTTGTGTCAGCTGAAGGGATCAAGGTAGACTCCAGCAAGGTAGAAGCTATCCTTAATTGGAAGCGCCAGAACATCACGAGAATTCGTAGTTTTAGGTCTAGCTGGATATTACCATCGGTTTGTGAAGGGTTTTCTATGTTATCTTCTCCACTGACCAAAGCGCCGGAAAGATGTAAAATTTGGTGGGACGGATAAATGTCAACAGAGTTTTGATGAGTTGAAGAGGTGTTTGGTGAAGCTCAGTTCTCACTTTACCTACTCCGGGTAAAGAATACATAGTTTATAGTGATGCTTCTCACAATGGGTTAGGCTGTGTACTGATGCAAGATCGGAATGTCATTGCTTATGCATCACGCCAGCTGAAACCGCATGAGAGGAACTACCCAACACATGACACAGGTTAGCGGCTATTGTTTTGCTCAAGATCCCGAGACACTATTTGTATGGGGAGAAATTCTACATTTACACAGATCACAAGAGCTTGAAGTACTTAGGCACCCAGAAGGAATTGAATTTGAGGCAGAGGAGATGGTTAGAACTCATCAAAGATTATGATTGCTTAATAGACTATCAGCCAGGGAAAGCAAATGTGGTGGCTGACGCCTTAAGTCGCAAGACTATTGCAAGTCTCAGAGTTTCTCCTTTGTCCATGGTATATGAATTGAAAGCACAAAGATGCCGCTTTAGAGATTGATGATGAGGGATGACAGTAGTTGCATGGCATGTACAGCCGGTGTTGATTGATCGGTCGTAATGGTGCTCGAGTGATGAAAAATATCGAAGCTCTGAAGGAAGTTCAGCAGGCAAGAAACCTGAATTTTACGTGAAAGATGATTGTTTATTGCTACATCAGGGCAGAGTGTGCGTTCGTAGTGATGTTGAATTTAGACAGATCATTATGAATGAAGCACTTGAGTCTACATTTGCTATGCACCTTGGTGTAACTAAAATGTACTGAATAACAAAGAACATTCTTGGTGGATGGGCATGAAGAGAGATATAGTGAATTCGTTTCCAAATGCCTAACTTGTCGCAAGTAAAGCGAGAACATCAAGTTCGGTGGTTTGTTACATCCTTTGTCGCACTGCAGTGGAAATGGGAATGAATAACTATGGATTTTGTCACAGGACTTCCACGAACACAGAGTAGTCATGATGCAGTATGGGTTATAGTTGACAGGTTGACCAAGTCTGCTCACCTTTTACCAGTTCGGATGGACTATAGCCTGGAAAGATTGGCCAGATTGTACATATATGAGATTATAAATATGCATGGAGTGCCAGTATCAATTGTGTCTGACAGAGATCCTAGGTTCACTTCTAGATTCTGGGGTAGTCTTCAGAGAGCCCTAGGAACTAGATTGAACTTCAAAGACATTCCACCCACGCATGATGGCGATCTGAGAGGGTTATTCAGATATTGGAGGATATGCTACGGGCTTGTGTGATTGAATTTGAAGGTAGTTGGGATATACACTTGCCTTTGATTGAGTTTGCTTATAACAACAGCTACCAATCAAGCATAGGGATGCCTCCATATGAAGCTTTGTATGGCAGGAAGTGCAGAACTCCTTTATGTTGGGATGAAGTAGGTGAAAGGAAGATGATTGGGCCAGAAATTGTTCAGCAGACAGAGGAAAAGATCAGAGTGATCAGAGATAGACTCAAAGCTGCATCGGACCGTCAAAAGTCCTATGTTAATATGAAAAGAAGAGATATTGAGTATGCAGTGGGTGATAAGGTATTCCTCAAAGTTTCTCCTTGGAAGAGGATTATGAGATTTGGCGAGAAAGAAAGCGAGTCCTCGTTTCATCGGACCATATGAGATTACGGAAAGAGTGGGTCCTTTGGCATATCGGTTGGCATTACCTCCAGAGTTAGCAAGGATACAGTGTCTTCCATGTGTCCATGTTAAGGAGGTACAGATCGACCCATCTCATGTATTTTTGATTGAAGAGATTGAAGTAAATCCAGACCTCTCATATGAGGAAGAACCCATAAAAATTCGGCTTATGAGGTAAAGCGGTGAGAATAAGCAGATACACTGGTTAAAGTCTTTGTGGAACCATCATTCAGGCCAGGAAGCTACTTGGGAACGTGAAGAGGATATGAGGAGACAGCACCCACAGCTGTTCAGAGACTAATGCCAGGTAAAAATTTCGAGACGAAATTTATTTAAGGGGGGGAGAATTGTAACACCCCTAAGTTCGGTAGTGCGTTCTGCTGCTCCAGTGACCAGTGCTGTCCGGACAGCTAGGATGCCTAGAACCGTACTTCGATATGAGTGAGGAGACATAAAATAATGAAATACAAAAAGAGAAAATACAAGAAAAACAAAGAAAAAAATAATAGCAAAGAAATGTAACCAAGTTAAGCGAGCCGGGAACCCTAGCGATGGGTGACCGCACCGGGAAGTCACGGCGTGGACCGTTGACTAGCTCCTGATCATGGAACCCTGGAAAACATTTTTAGGACATAAATAGACCCTTATTGAAGTATAAATCTAATTAGAAAGATTAAAGAAAAATTAAATAATTAGTACAAAGAAAAGTGAGAAATCGAAAAACAGACACAATACGATTATTCAGAAAAATCTGAATGCCACCACGAGCAGAGGGCATTATGGTCATTTGACATCCCGAAGTGTCTTTTGACCTAAATGTCCATTAAAAATAAATAATATTACACTTAGAAAATGAAATGAAAAATTAATTTGGTGGTACCTAAAGTAAATAGCTAATATCATGGGTTAATGTGGGATTAAGTGAACAATTAGATTATTATATGATTTAAACCTAGTTAGTGGACCACTATAGGATTAATTAAACACTAAATGGGGCTGATGTAAGTCCACTATCTCAAGCAGTAACTTCATCTTCCCCATTTTCCCATCCAAGCCGAAATGAAGAGGTGAAGAATCCACCATTAACGTTTTCATGCAAGCTCTCATAACTCTCCATTTTCAACTCCAATCCCTTAAGTGGCTTCATGAAAGTTTGTCTACTCATCACAAGGAAGAGTTTGATACTAAATTTGAGAAGTTTAAGCAAGGTTTAACAAGCTCCAAACATAAGGTAAGTTCATATTTTTGAAGATAGCTTTGTTAAGTTTTGTGTACATGTTATGGGTGTTGGTTTTGTGAAGGAAAATTTTGAGTTTGAAGAGTTATTGTTGTGTTCATTTTGGACAGCCATGGAGTCATGTATTTGATGAGATATTTGTGCATATATTTGATGAGAATTGTTGTTGATCATGATGACTTAATAACCTAGTGAATTACTTCACATGTATAAGATGATTTTGGCACTTGGATGAAAATTGATGAATTGTAGGGCAATGTGGTGTTGAAGAAGGTTTTCGGCAGCTTGGGGACCCTTGAATAATTGTATGTATTGATGGAAGTGTTGGCAGAATGTTGACATAGAAGAATTGATGAATGTGTATGTAAATTAGTAGTGGAAATTTATATGTAATGATTAGGTGTATTTATGTACATATATTGCTAAATTTGGACTTTGTGGTTTAGGGTTGTATTTGATGTATTGAGAATATTTGTATTCTGTCCAAATTGACCATAGTAAGAAGTGATAAATGAATATGGAATGGTATAAAATCAGAATTAGGTAAGGGGATTTAAAGTAGAGCAAGATAAATGTGTGTTTGAATTGGGGTTTGAAAGGCATATAGAGGGCAGTGTACATTTTAGCCAATAAGTTTAAATGTGTAACCTCAATTGGTATGAAACCAATTGGAGGTGAAACTAGGCACAAAATGTGCCAACTTTCATTGAGAAAACATACCAAAATTCTGCTTGCAAGGTGACCTAAGAAAATGACCAATTCGGATTAGGTGCAATTAGGACCTGAAAAATGACCAATTGGGCAGCAGTGAGTGTTTAGGCCATAACTCACTCAAAACAGGTCCAATTGACCTGAAATTTTAACCAAGAATAGTTAAGACCCATACCTACAAGTCTTATGAAGACACAAAAACCCAGAAATGACCAGAAGCAAGTCAAAAAGCTTGCACAAGTTCGGGTCCAAAAACTGGCCGAACCAAAGTTGACCAAATTGACCTAAAATTGACCTAATTTGATGCCATTTGACCAGCAATAGTGTAATGACCATAACTTGGTCTACTTAACTCGGATTGACCTGAAATTTTGCCCCGCGTGCAATAAGACATAGATCTACAAGTTTGTAGTTTTGACCGAAACCCAAAAACCAAGGGAACTAGGCCGTCCGGCTAGGTCAAACCAGTGTCCGGGAATCCAGTAATTTGCATTAAAATGCACTAAACAAGGAAATGACTTTGGTAAAACGTACCAAATCTAAAACCCTATCGAATGTGACATATTAACGACATTAAAACCTAATTTACCTAAAACGCAACGAGGGTCGGTATATTAGGTGATTAAGTGAATAATTGAGTTCAGTGCATTATTTACCAAACACCATCAATAGAGATAGTTTAATTTAGCACTGAAACACTTCAAATTGTGTTTCTCAGTTAAGAAGGACTCAGCAAAAGGGAAAGAAATACTGAGTCAAGACCAGGAGACAAATATCAGAGGTTTGTGCACAACAACTATTTCTTTTGAATTATTTTCAATTGAAATAAATATTGACTATTTGTATATTATTGTTTTAAATTGTGGAAATGTATTTGAATGAATATTTATTGCTTGAAAAGCATTGTAAATGATTTGAAACTGTGAGAAATTGTTTGAATGACATTGATGGATACTTATTGATTTAAAAGCATTGGAAATGGTTTGAAACCACAACTATCATGTATATTGATTATATTCCTCATTAGCTTGTCTAGTGGGACGATTTGAATTCCCTCTCTGGCTGAAGTGTTGAGGTGTGTGCCTGTTGAGGACGAATTGGATGAGTACTCATATTTTTGCTAGCTAGCTATGTTATTCCTCATTAGTCATTGACTTTTGGGACGAATTGAATACCTCATTAGCCATCGGCTTTTGGGACGAATTGAACTATGGATCATGATTAAGCTGTGTGTAATTTATTGATTTGCATTGTGAGATTGTGAATTGAATTTAAACTCTTATTAGCATATATTGTCTTTTGAATTCAGACATGATCTAACTTATGAAAATTATTGTGATATTGACAAATGGAGTTTAAATTCTTGTTGACATTTATTGTCTTGAATTTAACTATGGTTTTAAGTATCCACTATTTACATGACTTATGAATTGTGATTTAAATTGTATTTGGTTAATGTTGTGCACCACTGAGACATTGTCTCAAATGATAGCTTTTATTGTCATTTGGTAGAGAGACTGAGAAAGCAAACTAGGCTGCTAGTACATCCAACGAGGGATTACCGGGTATAATGAGTATACCAATATTTTGCATTTTATACTGTAATGTATGACACTGTATGTACATATTATTTTGGTTTTGAGCAGTTGTAAATTCAAATTGTACCTTGAAGTTGTAAAATAATTATGAGTTACTTGGCTTGTAAAAATTTGTATTATATTTCCTGTATCTCAATCTTTGAAAAATCACTGTGAATCTGAATTGATAAATTGTTGTGTTGAGAAATGTATTGGAGTTGAGATTTGGAAAATTATTGAAGTGCTTTTTACAGGTTTTCTAAAGAACTGTTTTGTCCAAAATACAGATGGCACTCTGCCAAAATTTTTACAGAAATTCCAAATAAACCAAATGAGTTAGTTGTTTCACTTCAGTTCACTAAAGTCTTTAACACCTGTAAATAGTGCTCACCACTGTAAAAGAAGTAAGAAAAGTTTTTAAAATCCCTTGTAGTGTATTTAATGGGTTATCAGTAGACGGAGTTGGTAATTCATTAGGTATACTACGGGATCATGTTATGCCTTACAGAGGGGTAGGGTGTGACATCCTTCAACTAATCAAATAAATCTTCAATCCATGGCAAAGGATATCTGTTCTTTAAGGTTACCTTATTCAACTGTCTGTAGTCTATGCATAGACAGATAGTACCATCCTTCTTCTTCACAAACAATACTAGTGCTCCCTAAGGTGACATGCTAGGGCGGATGAAACCCTTATCTAGCAATTCCTACAATTGTACTTTTAACTCTTTCAACTCAGTAGGTGCCATCCTATAAGGAGTGATAGAGATTGGCTCCACACCAGGCATAGTCTCTATTTCAAACTGCACCTCTCTTTCCGAAGGCAATCCCGGCAATTCTTCCGGAAAGACATTCAGAAAATCCCATACTGTAGGAATATCTTTAAGATCTGTACTCCCCACCTGGGTGTCTATCACATGAGCTAGATAAGCTTCACATGTAACATCCTCCCTATACGTGTTCTGTACGTTCTATTGCTCCAGTAGTCAAATAACAGTCCAGGCAAGTCAGGGTGCCTAGAACTACACTTCGGTGATAGTGAACAGACATATAATGATGAAATAAATAAAAAGAAAATACAAGAAAAATCAAACAAAAATGAAAGAGAGAAAATGATGCTAAGTTAACGAAATAAGATCGCAATGATGGGTGATCAGACTGCAAGGCCGTTCAGCCCAGACCATGGGAACCCTCTGAATCTAATTTTGAGACATAAATAAAGGTTTATTGAAATGTAATTGACACTAGAAATATCAAAGAAAAATTAGTAAATTAGTACAAAGAAAAATGAAAAATCGAGAAATAGACAAAAATCGGTGTTACCGAAAAATCGGGAATATAACCCGAAGTGGGGTATTTTGGTCATTTGACACCTAGTGTTGCCTTTTTACCTCAATGTCCATTAAGAATAAATGATATTGAACTTAGGAAATGTCATGAAAAAAATTAAAATGGGATACAATATGTAAATAGTAAAAGAATGGTGCAAAATGAGCAATTAAGGAAACTTTAACTAATTAAATATTAAAATGAGCTTAGTGCTCCACTAACTTGAATATTGGGACACTAAAATATGCTTTGGGACAGCAGATTGCACTCATTATCATCTTCATCTTCAACCTTTAAAGTTTTGGACGAATTGAACTTCCATGGAAGTCCACTATGGCCAAACTCCCTCCATCACCATGCACCATTGATCAAGCCCTCCTTTCTGCTTAGTTCCTTCATTAAAGCTTGCCTACTCACCTTGGGGAAGATATTGGCAACAAGAAAAACAAGATTTGGTGAAGTTTGAAGGAAGCTCACAAGTGGTAAGTGTCCAAAATCTCTCCCTTGCTTTAGTAAACCTTGTGTTTAGGTTGAGGTGAGTATTTTGGTGAAGAGAAATGAAAGAAATAGTGAGAAATAGACTTGTCCATTTTTCGCAGCCATGAACCTTTGTTGAGCTTGAGTTATTTTTACTTCTAACGAATGGAAATGAAGGTTAATTAATTCAAATGAAAGTTGTAGTAAGTTTGTATCTAAGTATGTGTATGTAGTGTTTGAATTAAGAGTGTGAAATGGAACTTTGATGCCTTGAGCAAACTGCCATGTTTGGCAGCCCCTATTAGCGTGAATTTGTGTGTGAACATGTAGTTATTAATGATATATGCTAATGTTAAATTGTGGGCAGCAAGTGTAAGTTACATTGAAGTATGATTATGTTGAAGTGTATGTATAATATTGATATTGAGATATGTTGAATTTTGGTGGAAGTGAGTGTTGAACTTAATGGTGAATTGTGTGCATTGAGCACTTGAATATTCTGCCCAAAAGTGTTGCTGGAATTGTGTACAATATACATATATATATATATGGAAGTGTTATTGATTGAATATTGAAGAAATGAGGAGGAGAAGGAATATCAAATTGGAAGTGTATGTGCTTTGTGCAGGTTGTGTGTGAAGGCAGTACATAAATTAGGCCATAAGTGCCAAACTATGAATCCAATTGGTATGAGGACAATAGGGGGTGAAACTAGACACCAAAATAGGCCAACTTTCATGTAGAAATGTTGCCAAAATTCTGCCTAGAAACTGACCTTAAAAATGACCAAATCCGGATTAGCAACCTTGCAACCCAGATTTTTGACCATATGAACAGTAGTCCTTTGGATGACCATAACTCACTCAAAACAGGTCCAATTGACCTGAAATTTTTACCATGGTTAGCTTAGACATAGATCTACAATTATTATGAAGACACCAAAGCCCAGAAATGGCCAGAACCAAGTCAAATGGCTTGCACAAGTTCGGGAACAAAAACTGCCGAACCAAAACTGACCTAAAATTGACCAAATTTTGCACTAAAGGTGCAATCTGTCCAGCTTTAGTAAATTGACCATATCTTGGTCTATACAACTCAGAATGACCTGAAATTTTTTCCCGCGTGCAATAAGACATAGAGCTACAATTTTTCTTCTTTGACCAGAAGCTAAAAACCAAGGGAAATAGGACTTTAAGCTAGACCAATCTAGCACACAAAAATTGAGAATTTAACATTTTGCATACAATGATGCTTGAAGCATTTTGGCAATGAATGCCAACTTGTAAAAATGGTAAGTTGCACTATATTGGCAGCATATTGAGATATAAATTGTGACATATTGATGCTAGAAACAACTTATCCATATTACCTAAAAAGGTCAACATATGCATTGACTTGTGAATTATATAATAGTTAGTAAACTCCAAAAATTGAAGAATTAAACAATTAATTAATAATGTGCCCTAGTTTGCCTAGTTGACTAGTATAGATAGGTTGGCATGCCAATAGGATTTTGACAGCTGTTCTGTAAATGGCTTTATGCCATACTGTATTTTTACGGCTTATTATGCCGCACTGTGACTTTAATAGCCTACGGCTATACATATTGTGTATTTATTTTTGGCTTATCGCCAGATTGACTATATGTCTTTTTAGCCATGCTATTTGCACACTGGGAGACACTTTGTGACCAATGGTGTGACGGCCCAAGGTACTAGGTACCAAGTGCTAGTATATCCGTTTATCCAGTCTGGTCAGTATATAGGCTACACGGGCAGTAATTCAAGTACTATTAAATTCAAATACCTAAATCCGATCTTGACATACAAAGACCACCAAAAATTTGTAAACACTTTATTTACTTTATTTTAGTATATATTTCTTTATATTTGGCACCACTAAGCAAAATTGCTTAGCGCGTTCCTTTTATAACGCGTAGGTATTGGAGATACAACTGGGGAGCCCAGCAGACCTATGACCAGGTGAGACATCAAATCTGCACAGGAGTCCAGAGTCATCTGCACTGCATTGCATACATGGTAGGACTTAGGATATCTTGTATTTTATACTTTTGTTGTATATTTGAAATTCAGCCCTGTATTTTGTAATGTTATGAAAGCTCTAAAGTTTGTAATATTTTGTACATATTAAATGACATGGAGATTTTCTATATATATTTAAATTATTATGGACTGTATTATGGAATCATGATCATCAGAAAAGTCTATTGACTTTACTGAGAAATAGAGACTGTGAAATATTTGAGATTTTGATATCATCATATTAAACTGTTTTCAACAGGTTTGGAAGGACAGTTTGTCCTAAATATAAACGGCACCGTGCCAAATTTTTATTACCAATCTTGAAACACTGATTTTATCAAAGTATGACAATAGTATCAGCATGATATGAATATTACATAAAAGACTTCTTAAAATCAAATTGAGTTCAAGAAATGAAATAATCACAGACTAGGTGTTCCGGCACGCCGTGTAGCATGCCTTGCTCGGCTATACTGTAGATGGGTGAGGGGTGTTACATTTAATAGTTTCAGAGCATGGTTTAGGCATTTCTGGACCTAGATAGATTGCACATCATGCATTGCATTGTAAGTGTTAAGATGACTCTAATGTAGATCTTTTGATTTGTTTTGTTATTTTGATCAGAATATGGACTCCACATCGCAGAGAGCAGTCGATGAGGAAGTGGAAAGTCATGCTCCATCTATGACTGAACCAGGAGACAGGAGGGAACCTGCTCCACCAGTACCAAATGCACCAGCCACATTTCAGCAAATGGCTGAGTTCTTTAGACAGATGGCAGGAGTTATGCCACCAACACCACCTCCACATCAAAAATCTCATATGGAGAGACTTAGGAAGTTTGGAGCAGTGGACTTTCTGGGCAAAAGAGAAGATGATTCTGTCATAGCTGAAAACTGGTTGGACAGAACTGGAAGAGTCTTGAAACAACTTCATTGTACTCCAGAGCAGAATTTGGAAGTCAGATTATCACTCTGCAGGATGATGCATACCAGTGGTGGGATACAGTAACTAGTGAGGTGCCACCAGAACAAATAACTTGGGATATCTTTCTCACTGAGTTCAGAAAGAAGTATGTGGGCAGTGTATACTTGGAAGAGAAGAGAAGGGAGTTTATTACCCTACGCCAGAGACAGCTGACAGTGGCTGAATGTGAAAGAGAATTTGTCAGACTGAGCCGCTATGGGCGGGAAATAGTCCCTAATGAGGCAGAGAGATGCAAGAGATTTGAGGAAGGACTCAATGATAACATTAAAGTAATGATTACAGCCTTGGGGATTGCAGAGTTTGCCAAGTTAGTGGAAGTCTGACCAAGGTTGAAAAAGTTAGAATGAATGAGCAGAATGTATGGGACAGATGAGAAAAGAGGTCGTGGTCGACGGTACATCTTCTGCCCCTAGTAAGAAATTCAGAGGTTCGCCTACTCAGAGTTTTAGTAGAGCACCAAGTCAGGGTCAGTCACAGAGGCCCAAATCTCAGTTTGCACCAAGGAGAGGCCAGTCCACCCCTTCAATGGCTAGCTCTCCAGGAACAGGGTACAGGGGACCAGCCCCAACAATATCTGTTGCTTGCCCACATTGCCAAAAATGGCATAAGGGTGAATGTTGGAGGATGATAGGTGCTTGTTTACGGTGTGGATCTACAGACCACCTAGTCCGAGATTGTCCACACAAAACTGTTACATCCACTCCGGTATCAACTGATAGGCCTGCCCCTCCAGCTCCAACGGGTAGAAGGCCGGGTAAGGCTGAGGCAGCCGGTACTTCACAGAAACCTGTGTCAAAGTCTGTGGAGAGAGCAGAAGGCAGAAAACCAGCCAAAGCCTATGCTATAAGGGCACAGGAGGAACAGGATGCTCCAGATGTTATCAAGGGTACGTTCCTCCTTTATAATACTTCTGTGCATGCATTAGTGGATCCTGGATCTACTCATTCATATATTTGTATCAAGCTACCCGTAGAAAAGGGAATACCAGTGGAGGAAAGTGACCAAGACATCCTGGTCACAAATCCGCTAGGCCACAGTGTGGTAGTAAACAAGGTGTATAAGGATTGTCCATTGAAGATTCAAGGGAAAGAGTTCTCAGCAGACTTAATCGAATTGCCTTTCCATGAGTTTGATGTGATTTTGGGAATGGACTGGTTATCCCATCATCAGGAAATAGTAGATTGTAAATTGAAGAGAATCTCTCTGAAAACTGCTGAGAACGAAGAAATAATAGTAGTGGGTGAAAGGATAGATTTCTTGTCCAATGTCATCTCAGCTACAGTTGCAAGGAGATGGCTGAGAAAAGGGTGTGAAGCCTATCTGGCACACGTGGTTGACACTAGGCAGGGTAAACTTGACTTGTCTGACATACCCACAGTAAGGGATTTCTCTAAGGTATTTCCTGAGGAATTGCCTAGTTTGCCACTAGAAAGGGAAGTTGAATTTGCTATTGAGATTATGCCGGGTACAGCTCCAATTTCAATTGCTCCGTATAGAATGGCACCTGCTGAATTGAAAGAGTTAAAAATCCAGCTGTAAGAATTACTAGACAAGGGGTTCATATGCCCCAGTGTGTCACCTTGGGGAGCTCCGGTACTATTTGTAAAGAAGAAAGATGGGACACTGAGGTTATGTATTGACTACCAGCAGTTAAACAAAGTAACAGTGAAGAACAAGTATCCATTGCCTAGAATTGACGATCTGTTTGATCAGTTGAAGGGAGCCGGTGTGTTTTCTAAGATTGATCTCAGATCAAGGTATCATCAGCTAAGGGTTAAGGATGCAGATGTGCCTAAGACTGCATTTAGAACCCGGTATGGGCATTATGAATTCCTAGTGATGCCATTTGGGTTAACAAACGCTCCAGCAGCATTCATGGACCTTATGAACTGTATCTTCCATCCATACTTAGATCGGTTTGTAGTGGTCTTCATTAATGACATCCTGGTGTATTCCAAGGATAAAGCAGAACATGTTGAGCATTTGAGAATTGTTCTGCAGACTCTAAAAGAGAAGAAATTGTATGCTAAATTGTCTAAGTGTGAGTTCTAGTTGAATGAGATTGCATTCCTTGGACAGGTAGTGTTAGTTGAAGGGATTAGAGTGGATCCCAGGAAGATTGAAGCAGTGATGGAATGGAAGCCTCCCAGAAATACAACTAAGATCAGAAGTTTCTTGGGTTAGCTGAATATTATAGAAGATTTGTAAAGGGATTTTCCCTAATAGCTGCTCCAATGACCAAATTACTACACAAGAATATGAAATTTGACTGGAATGATAAGTGTCAAGCCAGTTTTGAGAGGCTGAAGGCTATGTTGACAGAGGCACCAGTGTTAACACAGCTAATGTCTGGAAAAGACTTTATAGCCTACAGTGATGCCTCACACAATGGGTTAGGGTGTGTACTCATGCAAGAAGGGAAAGTGGTCGCATATGCTTCCAGGCAGTTAAGGCCATATGAAAAGAATTACCCTGCTCATGATTTGGAGTTAGCAGCAATTATCTTCGCATTGAAGATATGGAGGCATTACTTGTATGGAGAAAAATGCTACATATACACAGACCATAAGAGTCTGAAGTATCTGCCAACCCAGAAGGAACTTAATTTGAGACAGAGGCGATGGATTGAATTCCTAAAAGATTATGATTGTGTGATTGACTACCACCCTGGGAAGGCAAATGTAGTCGCTGATGTTTTAAGCAGAAAATCTATTGTAGCATTAAGATCTCTGAATGCCCAACTATCCTTAACTCATGATGGAGTTATTTTGGCTGAGTTGCAAGTGAAGCCAAATCTGTTACAACAGATACAGGATGGGCAGAAGACAGATGAGAAATTAATGGCTGTTATGAGCAAAATCACTGAGGGGAAGGAAACTGAATATGAAGTGAAAGAAAATGGGTGCCTATACTATAAAGAAAGAGTGTGTGTTCCAGATGATAAAGAATTGAAAACCAGTATTCTAAAAGAAGCACATAACAGTGTGTATGCTATGCACCCAGGAAGCACAAAAATGTACCATGACCTGAAACTCCGATACTGGTGGCCAAGTATGAAGAAGGACATAGTTGACTATGTAACTAGATGCTTGACATGTCAGCAAGTCAAAGCAGAACATCAAGTTCCATCAGGTTTGTTACAATCCATAAACATACCTGAATGGAAATGGGATAGAGTCACTATGGACTTTGTCAGTGGTCTACCTCTCACACAGAAGAAGCATGATGCAATATGGGTGATTGTGGATAGGTTAACCAAATCAGCACATTTTCTGCCAGTCAGAACTGACTACTCACTGCAAAAACTAGCAGAATTGTACATCCGTGAGATAGTTAGACTACATGGAATTCCACTTTCCATTATATCTTATAGAGACCCGAGGTTTACATCTAGATTTTGGAAGAAATTACGAGAATCCTTGGTCACACAACTCCATTTTAGTATGGCTTTTCATTCTCAGACGGATGGAAAGTCGGAAAGAATAATCCAGGTAAATTTTGAAACTCATTGAGTTATTGTAAACAATAATTGAACTGATAATGATAATAATAACCGAATATATGTGATAGGTCCTCGAGGATATGCTGAGAAGTTGTGTTATTGAGTTTGAAGGAAGTTGGGACAGATACCTTCCACTGGCAGAATTTGCATATAATAATAGCTATCAAGCTAGCATACAAATGGCACCCTATGAAGCACTGTATGGGAGAAAATGCAGAACACCTGTATGTTGGACTGAGTTAGGTGAAGATAAGCTAGTGGGGCCAGACCTGATAAAACAGACAGAGGAAAAGGTGAAACTGATAAAGGCCAATTTGAAAGTTGCCTTAGACCGACAGAAATCTTATGCTGACTTGGAAAAAAAGGACATTGAGTATGAAGTTGGCGAGAAAGTATTTCTCAGAGTATCACCGTGGAAGAAAGTGTTGAGATTCGGGAAAAAGGGAAAATTAAGCCCTAGGTTTATTGGCCCATATGAAGTTATTGAACGTGTGGGACCAGTAGCCTACAGATTAGCCTTACCACCTGTGCTGGACAAGATACATAATGTGTTCCATGTCTCGATGCTCAGAAAATACAGATCAAATCCTTCACATGTCATCTCAGCAGAAGAAATTGTAGTACAACCTGACCTGACATATGAAGAAAAACCAATTAAAATCTTGGCACGAGATGTAAAAGAGCTTAGAAACAAGACAATTCCACTAGTGAAAATCCTATGGAGACACCACAACATGGAAGAGGCAACATGGGAGAGCGAGAAGACAATGAGACAACAGTTCCCTCAGCTCTTCACATCAGGTAAATTTCGAGGACGAAATTTTTATTTAGAGGGGAAGAGTTGTAACATCCTCCCTATACATGTTCTGTACGTTCTATTGCTCCAGTAGTCAAATAACAGTCCAGGCAAGTCAGGATGTCTAGAACTACACTTCGGTGATAGTGAACAGACATATAATGATGAAATAAATAAAAGGAAAAAAAAATCAAACAAAAATGAAAGAGAGAAAATGATGCTAAGTTAAACGAGCCGGCACCGCAGCGATGGGTGACTGCACTGGGAAGGCCGTTGTCAACCCCAGGACCACGGGGAACCCTCTAAATCTAATTTTGAGACATAAATAAAGGTTTATTGAAATGTAATTGACACTAGAAATATCAAAGAAAAATTATTAAATTAGTACAAAGAAAAATGAAAAATCGAGAAATAGACAAAAATCGGTGTTACCGAAAAATCGGGAATATAACCCGAAGTGGGGTATTTTGGTCATTTGACGCCTAGTGTTTCCTTTTGACCTCAATGTCCATTAAGAATAAATGATATTACACTTAGGAAATGTCATGAAAAAAATTAAAATGGGATACAATATGTAAATAGTAAAAGAATGGTGCAAAATGAGCAAATAAGGAAACTTTAACTAATTAAATATTAAAATGAGCTTAGTGTTCCACTAACTTGAATATTGGGACAGTAAAATATGCTTTGGGACAGCAGATTGCACTCATTATCATCTTCATCTTCAACCTTTAAAGTTTTGGATGAATTGAACTTCCATGGAAGTCCACCATGGCCAAACTCCCTCCATCACCATGCACCATTGATCAAGCCCTCCTTTCTACTTAGTTCCTTCATTAAAGCTTGCCTACTCACCTTGGGGAAGATATTGGCAACAAGAATAACAAGATTTAGTGAAGTTTGAAGGAAGCTCACAAGTGGTAAGTGTCCAAAATCTCTAATCTTGCTTTAGTAAACCTTGTGTTTAGGTTGAGGTGAGTATTTTGGTGAAGAGAAATGAAAGAAATAGTGAGAAATGGACTTGTCCATTTTTGGCAGCCATGAACCTTTGTTGAGCTTGAGTTATTTTTACTTCTAATGAATGGAAATGAAGGTTAATTAATTCAAATGAAAGTTGTAGTAAGTTTGTATCTAAGTATGTGCATGTAGTATTTGAATTAAGGGTGTGAAATGGAACTTTAATGCCTTGAGCAAACTGCCATGTTTGGCAGCCCCTAATAGCATGAATTTGTGTGTGAACATGTAGTTATTAATGATATATGCTAATGTTAAATTGTGGGCAGCAAGTGTAAGTTACATTGAAGTATGATTATGTTGAAGTGTATGTGTAATATTGATATTGAGATATGTTGAATTTTGGTGGAAGTGAGTGTTGAACTTAATGGTGAATTGTGTGCATTGAGCACTTGAATATTCTGCCCAAAAGTGTTGCTAGAATTGTGTACAATATATATATGGAAGTATTATTGATTGAATATTGAAGAAATGAGGAGGAGAAGGAATATCAAATTGGAAGTGTATGTGCTTTGTGCAGGTTGTGTGTGAAGGCAGTACATAAATTAGGCCATAAGTGCCAAAATATGAATCCAATTGGTATGAGGCCAATAGGGGGTGAAACTAGACACCAAATAGGCCAACTTTCATGTGGAAATGTTGTCAAAATTCTGCCTAGAAACTGATCTTAAAAATGACCAAATCCGGATTAGCAACCTTGCAACCCAGATTTTTGACCATATGAACAGTAGTCTTTTGGATGACCATAACTCACTCCAAACAGGTCCAATTGACCTGAAAGTTTTACCATGGTTAGTCTAGACATAGATCTACAATTCTTATGAAGACACCAAAGGCCAGAAATGGCCAGAACCAAATCAAATGGCTTGCACAAATTCGGGTACAAAAACTGTCGAACCAAAACTGACCTAAAATTGACCAAATTTTGCACTAAAGGTGCAATCTGTCCAGTTTTAGTAAATTGACCATATCTTGGTCTATACAACTCAGAATGACCTAAAATTTTGCCCCGCGTGCAATAATACATAGAGCTACAATTTTGCTTCTTTGACCAGAAGCTAAAAACCATGGGAAATAGGACTTTAAGCTAGACCAATCTAACACACAAAAATTGAGAATTTGACATTTTGCATACAATGATGCTTGAAGCATTTTGGCAATGAATGCCAACTTGTAAAAATGGTAAATTGCACTATATTGGCAGCATATTGAGATATAAATTGTGACATATTGATGCTACAAACAACTTATCCATATTACCTAAAAAGGTCAACATATGCATTGACTTGTGAATTATATAATAGTTAGTAAACTCCAAAAATTGAAGAATTAAACAATTAATTAATAATGTGCCCTAGTTTGCCTAGTTGACTAGTATGGATAGGTTGGCATGCCAATAGGATTCTGACAGCTGTTATGTAAATGGCTTTATGCCATACTGTGTTTTTACGGCTTATTATGCCGCACTGTGACTTTAATAGCCTACGGCTATACATATTGTGTATTTATTTTTGGCTTATCGCCAGATTGACTATATGGCTTTTTAGCCACGCTATTTGCACACCGGGAGACACTTTGTGACCGATTGTATGACGGCCCGAGGTACTAGGTACCCAGTGCCAGTATATCCGTTTATCGATGCCGTGATATATAGGCTACACGGGCAATAATTCAAGTACTATTAAATTCAAATACCTAAATCCAGTCTACTGACATACAGCACCACCAAAAATTTGTAAACACTTTATTTACTTTATTTTACTGTATATTTCTTTATATTTGGCACTACTAAGCAAAATTGCTTAGCGCGTTGCTTTTGTAACGCGTAGGTATTGGAGATACAGCTGGGGAGCCCAGCAGACCTACGACCGGGTGAGACATCAGATCTGCACAAGAGTCCAGAGTCATCTGCACTGCATTGCATATATGGTAGGGCTTAGGATATCTTGTATTTTATACTTTTGTTGTATATTTGAAATTCAGCCCTGTATTTTGTATTGTTATGAAAGCTCTAAAGTTTGTAATAATTTGTACATATTAAATGACATGGAGATTTTCTATATATATTTAAATTATTATGGACTGTATTATGGAACTGTTTAATGATTGTAAAAGTCTATTGACTTTACTGAGAAATAGAGACTGTGAAATATTTGAGATTTTGATATCATCATATTAAACTGTTTTCAACAGGTTTGGAAGGACAGTTTGTCCTAAATATAGACAGCACCTTGCCAAATTTTTATTACCAATCTTGAAACACTGATTTTATCAAAGTATGACAATAGTATCAGCATGATATGAATATTACATAAAAGACTTCTTAAAATCAAATTGAGTTCAAGAAATGAAATAATCACAGACTAGGTGTTCCGGCACGCCGTGTAGCACGCCTTGCTCGGCTATACTGTAGACGGGTGAGGGGTGTTATATCACATCCCTTTCTAATCATCTTTCTAGCAAGTGTAGCTAAAATGGTGTTGGATGGCAATAACTGCCTCTCCTCGTGTTGTTAGTAGTATGCCCTAGAGCATATCATTTAGTATATATCTCGTATATGTTTTATTAATAAAAAGGCATTTTCACTTTTCCATTTACATAACATATTTATGTGTAATAGAAAAGGTCCATTGATATTTTGTTAGAAATTCTATTCTTAAGTTGTTAAGAATATGAGTGACAGTATTTCTAGCACAAAGTATCATAAATTGGTTCACAATTGAGGATACTTCACAATAAGGACATAACTTATCTAGAAAGATTGTAATCATGTTTGTTTCTAAGTTATTTATATGAGATGTAAATAAGATGGAATGGTAAGTCTCATGCCATATAGCAAACATGATAGGCACTTATGCATGATAAGTAGGCTAAACTTGTGACACTTGTGATAAGCATGTGGAGTTTACTCTTGTCAATGCATTGTCATAAATTATATCAGTGCATATAATCTTTAGACCTGAGATAACACAGTTATTTTGTTTATAGGTAGTTTGAGTTTGATACTGTAACACCCTCACTGTAGCAATTCCGCACATTCTACTATTTCAGTGACCGGTGTCGGTCTGGACAGCTAGAAGGTCTGGAAAAATATTTTGACTAGAGTGAGGAGTCATAAATAACTTAAATAATAATAAGAAAAATTTAGGAAAAATTTTAGAAATAAAATACAACCAAGTTAAATAAGTCGGTGCCCTAGCGATGGGTAACCTAGTGGGAAGTTACGATCTTCGCAACTAGGAGCCCTAAACCTAAGAGAAAATTCATAAAATAATTTTTGGGACTCCAAAGAAGAGTCATTGAGGTTTCTATGGCATTAGAATGCCAAGAAAATGCTTAGAAAAATTTTTCAATCGGCACAGACAATTTTAGTCTGTTAAGCCAAACGGAGGGCATTTTAGTCATTTCGTCTTCAGAGATGATTTTTGACTGACTTGTCCAGTTAAGTAAATAATTATTATGATCTAAAATATGAATAAATATTGCTGAAAATTGAATTGAAAATGGGTAGTAAAGAAAAGAAAATGAAAGAAAATAGGAAATATGACATCACATGATGTCATTAGTTAGGTCTCCATCAATCACAACTCAACAAGCCAATTAAAAGAAGATAAATTAGACAAAAAATTGACAAACAATCTGCATCTTCTCACCATGGGCAGCCGAACCAAAGAGAAAAAAGAGAGGAAGACCACCATTAAAGCTCCAAATGAGCTTGATTCCCTAGCCAACTACACCATAAAACCTCATCCTCTCTTCACAAAAAATTTCCCTTACCACTAGAGCAAGACTTGGGCAGCAATTAGAAGAAGAGAAAGTGGAAGAAAGTGAGGTTTGAACAAGCTTAGAAAATCACCAAAGAGGTTAGTGCTATAACTCTCCATTTTTCTCTTTAAATTTGAAGTTAGGTGTATGGATTTAGTTAGAAATTCATGAAATTAAAAGAACATATCCATGTATGGACCAACTAAAATTTTTGGCAGCCTTAGTGATGGAAGTGTTGATGAGTTTTGAATGAATTTAAGTTGTATATGGGTGGTATTGAACATGAGTATGAGACTTAAACATCATTAAGTATCTTGAATTGATGTATGTGTATGAATGGATATTTGAAAATTAGGGTTTTGAGCTATATTAGAGTTTTTCCATATTGATGGTAAATGGAAGTTCTAATGGTCAATTAGTGACCATTTGAATGTGTGTGAGGAGGAATTTATGCGAGTAAAGATAATAGAGTTGAGCTTAGGCATGCTGCCCTTGGTGACCTGTAGGACTAGGTGTGAGTATAGCAGGTTTAGGCAGCTATAATTGGAGTTGTAGAGGCTCAATTGGTGCAAGGCCAATTGGACATGAAACTAGACACATAATTGTACAACTTTGGTGAAGAAACCCTACCCAGAAAACCAAACTAGGTTGACCTAAAAATTACCCTAATCCAGGTGACCAACATGCTATCCCTGGAAAATGACCAAATGAACAGTGTTTGTTCAAATGGTCATAACTCAGTGTAGAAAAGTTCAATTGATCTAAAATTTTACCAGCAGAAATCTGAGACATAGCTCTACAACTTTTATGAAGAACACAAATCCAAATTCTTACCATAACCTAGTCAAATTGCCAACAAATCTTAGGTTACCAAATCTGGCAGAACCAAATTGCCCAGAAATTCTGGGTACAAGTTAATCCGGCCAGTTATGGTAAAATGACCATAACTTGAGTTACAAAACTCCAAATGGAGTGAATCAAAAAAGGAAATGTAACTAGACACAATAAGAAACAACTTTCATGAAGACAATATTGCCAAATTCCTACTGTACAAATGACCAATGGAATAGCAAACTTAGTGCTTGAAATCTGAAAATTGTGAATAACCAACACTAAGCTTTGAAATGGTATTGGCAACCAATACCAACAACTTTAGAATGAAAAATGTGGTATCTTGGTGAACGTAGGTTTAATAAATTTATTACGTATTAAAAAGTCAATAATTTAAGTGAATAATAATATGAATAGTAATACAAAGACACAAAGTGTAAAAACTAAATTGGTAGAGGAAATTAAGGCATGAAATTTGGAATCCATGAAATGTTCATGGATTACTTGGAATAGGTTGTCACACCTTACCCCTCTGTAAGGCATAAAATGATCCCATAGAATACCTAATGAACTACCGAACTTCACCTACCGATAACTCATTAAGTACCCTACAAGGGATTTTAAAACAATTTTCTTATTTTTAATAAGTGGTGAGCATTTCTAATAAGTATTTTAAACATGTAATTAAGTTGGAAGCTAGTTGGAAATTTTAGCCCATTTTATTTTTCCACAAATTTTATAAAAATTTTGACAGAGTTCCCTCTGTATTTTGAGAAAACAGTTCTTCAAATACCTGTAAAAAGCACTTCTAAAAATTTTCTCAACAACTGCTTCAATTTCAAACTCAATCTCAAACAATTTCTCAACACATTTATCAACTTTCAATTTCAAATCCAGTATCCAATGATCATCAAAATACTAACAATCCATTTCATTCAAATTAAATAAAATAGTTCCAATCATATTTCATTAGAAACAAAACAATTTAAATAGATCATTATAAAATTTACATTAAGAGAATTTCAAACTACAATATATATATTACAACTTTATATAAATTTTATACAACTGCTCAAGACCCATTTTTATATGTCCATACATTTATGTGCAATATATACATCAAAAGAAATATTTACAATTAGGGCATAAATTATACC
Organism: Hevea brasiliensis; assembly: GCF_030052815.1. Lineage (NCBI taxonomy): Eukaryota > Viridiplantae > Streptophyta > Magnoliopsida > Malpighiales > Euphorbiaceae > Hevea > Hevea brasiliensis. The sequence goes on along the minus strand of NC_079507.1, from coordinate 35,633,804 downwards.
CGAAGACTTTAGGCTGAATGATCCTCAATCTTTAGCAGCTCAGTCTGCTGCTCCTCTAGTCTCTGTATCTGCGACAGCAATAAAAGCTATCGCTGAGTACTAGGACTCAGTGGTGCACAACATACTAAAATAATCTTTATGCGAAAATAAAATCACATTTATTCAAAAATTTGACTAAACATGAGCATTAAACACAAAACATGAATTATGAGATTTTAATGCAAACCACGTTCATTTCGAAGTATCAAAACACATTTCATAAAACCCACAGTTAAATCATGCCATTCGAAACAAATAGAATCTCAATAGCCAGAGGCTAAAGAGAAATCATATCACAAGGCTAGCTAGCTCAAATATATGGATATCCATTCACATCCTCTTCTACTGGCACACCTCAACACTTCTCCAGAGAAGGAATCAAAATTCGAAACTAATTACCCCCACTAGTCGTGCTAGTGAGGTGTTCAAATATATGGTCATGACACTGTGGTTTCAAAACTTATCTTAACAATTTGCTAAACATTGCTATTTCAAATATACACAATAACTTTCACAGTTTAATCAAAACATCATAAATAATGTCACAAATAAACTTTAAACAATTCCAAATCACAAGTAAAATACATATTTCGTTCACTTTATCAATGAATTTTAAAGCATGAAGATGTTGTGCACAAACCTCAAATGAGTCGTCTTTTGGCCTTAACTTGACTCCTCGAGTTCTGTCCTGGTATTCTTTTCCACTGAAACACACAATTTTATAGTGTTTCAGTACCATAATTTAACATAAATCCAAAAATAAATTTAACTTCACTTATACTTAGCTTTAACGTGCTAATTTCGATGTCCTTGAAATTTTGTGTTTTGGGTTACTATTCACTGCACTATTCAAGTCAAATAGTTGACTTTCTAAGGCTTAATAGATATGAGAACTCCAACTTTACCCACATACCACATTTTGGTCATTAAACTTGTTGGTTTTGGTCGTTTTCTCAAAGCTTGGGTCATTTTGGCAAAATTGCCAATTTTCGGTTTTGGAGTTCTAAGTTGCACTATTCCATTGGTCAATCTACTGTTGGAATTTGACAAAACTTCCTTCATAGAAAATGTTCTTTATTGTCTTAAGTGTATTCTCATTTTTGGATCACCTCAATCGGAGTTTTGTAGCTCAAGTTATGGCCAAAATAAAATTACTGTTCACGTGCACTGTTCATGCTGAGATTTTGGGTTCTGGCAGATTTTGATCCAACTTTGGTCAGTAATTTGATTAAGTTAAGTTCATAATTTGGTCTAAATTTCTCCATATAAAATGTTCTACTATGTCTTAGGTTTCCATTGGTTCAAGAATCGCCTAAATCAGAGTTTTTTAGAGAGAGTTATAACCCTTCAAACATTACTGCTCAATAGAAATTCTGCAGAGTTGCAGGTTTGATAACTCAACTTTGCTCAATAATTTGAATGGGTTAATGGCATAATTTGGGGTGGTGTTCTTCATAACAGTTTTAGATCTTTACCTTATCTAATTTCTGGTAAAATTTCAAGTCAATTTGACCTTCCTAGCTCGAGTTATGACCAAATGAACAGTTACTATTGATTTGGTCAGTTTGGTGCAGTGGCAGCCTGCTCTCATTTCACTTTGGTCAATTTGTTCACCCAGTTTTGGTCAGTTTTTGGGCATGGTTCCTTGATGAAAATTGTGCTCTTTTATGTCTATTTTCATCCCCAATTTGTGGCAGATCAATTGGACTTGTAAAATTTGAGTTTTGGTCCTTCAAAGTGGGTTTGGTCATGCTGCCAGCAGCATGACCATTGGACCTACGAATTTGGTTTTCATTCCAACAATTCCCACACATCTCTTTTGGTCATTATTGACCATTTTTCAGTCCACAATTGGTCAAAGATATCATTTATGCATTTGTCCAAAATTTGCCTCAAACCCTAGGCCTCCAAACCCTAATTCACTTAATTATTGTAATTAATCACACTTAATGGTTTTAATGCTAATCATTCGATACCAATAAGCTCACATACACCTTTAAATTCACCAAGTTCATGCATACACATCCTCAAACCCTAGTTGACTAAAATTTAGGTTTGGTCCTTCAACAATTTATTTCATTTCATTTTTTCACAATTTCTAGTGTAATTCAACTACTTAATTATGAATTTAAACATAATATTAAAAACTAACCACTAACCTCTTTTGTTAAATTTCTCCCTCTTCAAATCTTCTTTCTTTCCTCCTCTTTTTGTTGTCAAGATGCTTGTCAAAGTCCAAGAACAAGACTTACTTAAAGGAGTTAGGGAGTTTATAAAATAAAATCAAGCTTTTGAAAGCTTGAGATGGGTGTTAATGGTGGAAAGGGAAATGAGAGAAATGAGGGAGAAGGAGTGACAGGAATGAAGTAATCAAAAAATTTATTTTTTCTTTTCTTTTATCTATTTGGCTTATGGAAGACTACAAAAACTTAATTTAATAAATATTTAATTAATTCCTTTTATGGCATCATGCATGATGTCATCACCTTTTTGCTTTTTGATTTTTCCTTTCTTTTTTTTTATTTTTCTATTAGTTCTTTAATTTAATTCTCGATTCCGAAATTTTCTTTTCTCCAATTTTATTTGACAATTAGGTCAGGAGTCAGCTCTCGGGGTCAATTGACCAAATTGCCCCTCGCCGGTTCATCCCGGTTTGCAAATAATTCCATATTTATTTCGGTTCCCTGACCTAATTATTTGACTGACTTAACAGTTCTTTTTCGTGATTTTCTCTTTTCCACTGTGTCCATAAGGGTCCTAAGGACCGCAGCGTCACTTTTTACGATTCAAAATTTGAGTTTAAAACGACTTCGCAGTCATTCCCGAGAAGGTCACCCATCGTTGTGACTCTCGGCTCGTTTAACTTCTTATGTTCTGTTTTTCTTATTTATACTTAACTACTTGAACATTACTAATTATTTGTGTTTATGGTTTATCTAATTGTCTTAAGTATGGTTCTAATCCCTTTAATTGTCCGGACCGACACCGGTCACCGAAACAGTGAAATATACCAGGCTATACAAATAGGGTTGTTACATAGGTAATTGAGATTTATACTCCCAACACCAATAGAGTTCATAATATATTACAATACAACTTAAAGTATGAAATGTAATTTACATGAATAGATTGTTAAATGCATAAATGAGATTAAAGTGTCATTTGGGATTTAAACCATTGTTTTGAATTGTGATCAATATGAATAATATAATGAATGAATAAATGAACCATATTAATGTATGAATGAGACATTAGTTCTCATTATTATAGAAAGGAAAAGTACTTTGAGTACAATGGTATAAAAGGATAATCGATGTGAATTGTGATCATATAAATGATCAAATGAATGTATAAATTATAATTAAAATTTATCATGAAATAATGAAATCATAAAACACAATATATTAATATTTAATGATATTATGTGCCCTTGTATTGCCTAGACATGTGTGTCAGATTGGATAGATTGGCATGCCAATAGGGTATTATTTTAGCAGTACTGCGAAAGGCTTTATGCCCGTATTCATGGCTTTATACCCGTATTCATGACTTTATGCCCAATTATGTGTTATCATGGCTTTTTAGCCATACTGACTGCATACGTGGTTGACGTTCTGCGTCCAATGGTATGACGGCCCGAGGCACCGCGGTGTCCAGTGCCAATGACCCGTTATCCAGTTTAGTCAGCCTATCATAGGTTACTTGGACAGTCTAATTTATTAAAATAAGTTATGAATATTAGCAATTAAAAATGCTAGAAAGCAAATAAATGAGTAAGAAGTTCTAAAATAAATTAGATTAGCTCCAAAAATTTGTTTCTGAGAATGGTTTGAAGTAAATTAAACTAGTTCTAAAAATTTTAAATATTACGAAATGATTGTAAACAACTTAGAAAGTATCAAGGAAGTGATAAAAAGACTAGTATACGAATTATAACTTAAATAACATTACAAATGTGACTTTCATAAGAATATAAGTATAAGTATAAATTTTAGATTTATTTGTACATTATATAATTGATTATTGTAAACTTATGACCGAAGAGATTCTAGAGAGCAACATAAATGACAAAAAATATACTGTATGGCAAATTTCATATGAACCCAGTAAAATTTTTTAGTATAGAAAATATGCTTCAATTATTTTTATTTGTATACATTATTTCTTGTTATATTATTGCACCACTAAGCAGCAATGCTTAGCGCGATGGATTTGTTTCCTCACGCAGGTACTGAAGTTAAAGCCCAGCGAATATTAAACAGAAATTTTAGAGTTCTGATCCACGGAATGTTAAAAGTTATCACCTCCTCAGTAATGCATGTAGATAGGGCTCACATTAAGCATATCATGTATTTTGTGTATGTTATTTTATTTCTTATATTGTAATGTAAATTAACAAATTGTAATTAATTTGTATATCGTGTAAATTAAGAATTTATGTAATTATTGCAAATCATGTAAATTAATGAAATTTGAGAATTTATATATATAAATTGTGCATGAATGGAAATGCATGGAAATGAATATGAAATTGAAATATATGAATGAGATGTGAATTATGAGATGGTTATGAGAATAATTGATTAGATTTTTATGGTAAAATATTATTGTTGAATTTTCAAATAAGTGAATAGTAAAACACGTCAAACGATAATAAAATAGGGAAAACTCCGTTAGTTTTTCTGTCGAAAAATAATCGATATTAAATATAACGAGAACAAAATTTTTAAAGAAATAAAGTGAGATAAGTTAGGGTGCTACGGCACCGTATGTAGCACACCTCGCTCGGCTACACTAGAGTCGGGTGAGGGGTATTACAGATACTGTTTTCATACTTGTACTGTGTATGGGTATATGGGCATGTATTGGCTCCTACTAGTTATATATGGAGGTAGGTGTTGATCAAGATGGAATCTGCTACCCTAAGTAAATAGGGATAAAATCTTATGTTCATTTAATTATTCTTGATGTTTCAAGTTCCTAACCAGGACAAATAGATTTAATCAGAAAAAAGTTTCTGATAAGAAAATCTTTTTAATCAAGAACTAGAATTAAAAGAGAACATAACATTCATAGCAAATCGAGTTTGACATAAACTATGACTCCAGCTTGAATTGGGATTTTGTAACAGAGAGATTCTAATACATGGTAACATATTATTTTAGGTTGATTTAAAGGTATTCCTTGTTACTGATTGGGTGGCCATGGCATGCTATGCTAAGTGTCAACCATGGTCTATGAGATGCCTAAAATGATTTAGATAAATCATTTATGGTAAGAAAGAGTTCTAATGATATTAAGAGTTAATATCATATCTTATTGCCAATTAGTGATGAGCCTAGTAAGTCACACACATACACAAGATAATCACCAAGTAAAATATAATTTAATTGATTAATTAAAGATTTTAATTGATTAATTAAATAGGTTTGGTTTGCAATAAGATTGCAAAGTCTCCGGCATGACTTGAAACCAAATCTAGGTTATTGGATGTATAGTGTAAGTTAAATTTATATTTAAAGTGTTTAAATATGAATTTAATTATGAGAAATTAATTAATGGAGATTAATTAACTAATTTATATTTGATATAAATTGATTAGAAAAGGAGAAATAATTATTTTGGGTTGAGAACTCAAAATTAAAATACAAGGGTAATTTGTTCATTTCACAAGGTGATTGTAACATCCTCATTTTAGCTAGTCCGTACAGTCTACTGTTCCGGTGACCAGTGTCGGTCTGGACAGCTAGAACGTTCGGAAAAATATTTAAACTAAAGTGAGGAACCAAAAATTAACTCATATATTAATAAGAAAAAAAAATTTAGGAAAAATTATAAAATAATTCTTGGGACTCCAGAGAAGGGTCATTGAGGTTCTTATGGCATTAGAATGCCAAGAAAATACTTAGAAAAATTTTTCAATCGGTACAGACAATTTTGATCCGTTAAGTCAAACGAAGGGCATTTTGGTCATTTCATTTTTAGAGATGATTTTTGGCCAACTTGTCCAGTTAAATAAATAATTTATATAACAAAATATAATTAAATATTGTTAAAAATTTAATTGCAATTAAATAGACAAGAAATGAAGAGTAAATGAAGAAAAATGGACTTATGACATCATAATGATGTCATTAAAAATCTCCCAACCAATCTTGCTTGACACAGGGCATAACTTTCTATAAAAGAGACTAAATGAGCTGAAAATGAAAAAAAAAAAAAATCAGAACCTCTTCCTTCTTCTTCTCCTTGACGTCAACTCTCCTTCCCTAACCCTCCATGAACAAGCTTTTTCAAGCTTGATTTTCCCTAGCTTTCTTCCACCAAAAACCCTGATTATCAATACAAAAACTTGCTCTTTCATCTTGGTGAAGCTTTGGGCAGCAAAATTTTGAACAAAAACTGAAGTTTTGCAAGACCCAATCTTAGTTCCAAAGAGGTTAATGACCAATCCATGCTTTCTTTTTGAAATGCATGTTTAGGGACAAAAATTGAGCTAGAAAATGAGAGAAACTTAAATGAAATTGATAATTATGTAAGCCCCCATTTTCAGTAGCTATGTGAAGGGTAGGGTTTTGATTGTTTTCCTTGAATAAATTTGTTATTGTGGCTGCCCATAACACTAACCTATTGTTTAGAATGGTGAAAGGTAAGTGAATGCATGAATTGAGATGGAATGGGTTAGGGTTTGGGTATAAAATGGAGACTTTGATCATGTAATGGTTAAAGTGAGTTTTAATGGTCATTTAGTGACCATTTGGATATGTGTAAACAAGAAATAAAGTGGTTTGTGTAGTGGGAATTGAGATAAGTGTGGCTGCCCTTGGTGACCTGCAGAATTGGACATGAGTCCAGTAGGTTTGGGCAGCCATAACTTGAATCGTAGAGGTTTAATTGGTGCAAGGCCAATTGGACATGAAACTAGACACATAATAGCACAACTTTGGTGAAGAAACCATGCCCATAAAACCAAATCAAGTGGACCAAAAGCTTGCCTAAATCTAGGTGACCTGCAGTCTGTTTCTATAGAATGACCAAATGAATAGTGATTGTTTATTTGGCCATAACTCAATGTAGAAAGGTCCAATTGACCTGAAATTTTGCCAGCAACAAGCTGAGATATAGACCAACACCTAACCCAAAATTATGACCAGAACCTATCCAACAAGAGAGTTGTAGTCACTATTCACTGCACTGTAGATATGGTCAGTTCAGAAAAATTTCAATCCTGCCAGTTGTGGTTTTTGGACCATAACTTGAGCTAAAAAACTCCAAATGGAGTGATTCAAAAAAGGAAATTCAACTAGACAAAATAAGGAACAACTTTTATGTTGATCATTTTGCCAAATTCCCACTACAAAAATGACAAATGGAATAGTAAAAATGAAGCATAAAAACTGAAAATTCTGCTTAATTAACATTAAGCTTAGAAATGGTATTGGCAACCAATACCAACAAATTTTAAATGCAAAATGTGGTATGTTGGGAGTATTAAAACCAATGTACCTATTGTCTATGCAAAAGTCAACATTTTGGTTGACTAATGAAGTGAATAGTAACACTAAAACTTGAAATTTAAAAATTGTAAAACTCAAAAGTGTAAAATGCCCTAGTATACCTAACATGATTGGTTTGGATAGCTTGGCATGCCAATAGGGTTCTGTTAGCAGTACTGCATATGGCTTCATGCCATTCTGTGAAATAATAGCCTTTGGCTATGTTATTTGAGTTGAATACGTGGGTTTTAACCCTGATCATTATTACAGTTTATTAGTTGTTCAGTTGCATACCGGGAGACACAATATGACCAATGGTGTGATGGTATGAGGTACTTAGTACCCAGTGCCACTTTACCCATTTATCCAGTCCAGTCAACTAGTATGGGTTACTCAGGCAATGATAATAAACCTTACCAAAGTTTAATCAAATAATAATGCAAATAATATCAGAAGTTAAGTCTACCAAAAATGTAAACACACACATTCTGCATATTCATTTTATTTTATGTTATTTTATATTGTCACCAGTAAGCAAATTGCTTAGCGCGACGCTTTTGCCATGCGCAGGTACTGGAGACCTAGCTGGGGAGCCCAGCAGACATCAGACGGGGTGAGCCTTCAAAGCTGCATCCGGGGTCCAGAGTCTCCTCACATCTGCACTACATATGGTAGGACATTAGGACTATAGGTGGCCCTTTTGTATTTTGCATTTTGTATTAGTTTGGATTATAACTATAAACTCTTGTAATTATATATTAATTTAAATATATGAAATTTCATATTATTGAGGTTTTATGCATTATGTATGTTGAAAAATGAAATGTTGAGACTTTGAGATTGACTTGAATGTGTATAATGGAGTTTGGATTTGGAAATTATTTTAGAAGTATTTTTAAACAGGTTTAGAAGAACTTTTTTTTTTTTTCCAATTTACAGCCGGCACTCTGCCGGATTTTCTATAAAATTTGCAGATAAATTCAGATTTATCAAAATTGAAAATAAATGAATTATAAAGGGATAAATTGTAATAGAAACATAAATTGGTGCTCCGGCACACTGAGTGGCATAACTTGCTTAGCTATACTGTAGACAAGCAAGGGTGTTACATTTAGTGGTATCAGAGCATCGGTTTAGGCATTTCTGGGCCTAGATAGAGTGCATACCATTGCATTGCATTGGTAAGTGTTGAGGTGACACTGATGCAGATCTATTTGTTTTCTTATTTTGAATAGGATATGGATCTTGCTTCGCAAAGAGCAATTGAAGAAAAGGTGGAGAGTCGTGCTCCACCCAGGGCTGAATCTGGGGGCAGGGGAGAATCTACTCCACCAGCAGCTGAGGCACCTGCCCAACCTCAGTTTGCACTATTTCAAAAAATGATCGAGTTTTACCGGCAAATGATGGGGGCAATTCCACCACCACAACCATAGCCACAACCACCACCAGCACCACATAAATCTCATTTGGAGAAATTGAGGAAGCATGGGGCTGTGGACTTCTTTGGGAAGAGGGAGGATGATCCCATGGCCGCAGAAAACTGGTTGGATAGAACCATCAGAGTGCTGAAATACCTAAATTGCACCCCCAAGCAGAACCTGATGGGTGCTGTGTCCCTACTTCAGGATGATGCATATCAGTGGTGGGACACAGTAACCAGTGAGATGCAACCTGAACGGATCACCTGAGAATTCTTCCTTACAGAGTTTAGGAAGAAATATATTAGCAAAGTGTATTTAGAAGAGCGAAGAAGAGAATTTATCGATGCAGATGAGACGGTTGTCGATGGTGAGTATGAGCATGAGTTTGTCGGTGAAATTTGGTATGGGAGGGAGATAGTCCCTATAGAGGCAGAGAGGTGCAGACGGTTTAAAGAAGGGCTCAATGACAATATCAAAGTCATGATCACAGCACTGGAGATCATGGATTTTTCTAAACTGGTAGATGCAACATCAAAAGTGGAAAGGGTCAGAATCAATGAACAAAATAGAAGGGAAAGACAGCAGAAGAGGGGTCCGGGTCAGTCCAGTACATTTTCTGCTCCCAGCAAGAAGAGTAAGGGTCCTCCTACTCAGAGTTCAGGACCACCACAGGGTCAGGGCCAATCTCAGGGGGCCAGACCACAGTTCACACCTAGGAGAGGCCAGTCCACACCATCAATGGGCAGCTCTCCAGGGACGGTGTTTAGGAGACCAGCCCCTACATCTTCTGCTTGTCAGTACTGTCAGAAGTGGCATAAGGGGAAATGTTGGCGGGTGACCGGTGCATGCTTATGGTGTGGATCGACAGAACATCAGATCAAGAATTGTCCGAAGAGGACTACTACAGTCGCTCCAACACAAACTGACAGACCTGCTCTTGCACCACAAAGGGGTAGGAAGCCCGGTAAACTTGAGGCAGCTGGTCCATCACTGAGGCCTACATCTGAGTCAGCTAAGAGGCCAGACACTAGAATACTTGCCAGGGCCTATGCCATCAGAGCTCAGGAGGAGCAAGATGCCCCAGATGTCATCAGGGGTACGTTTTCCCTCTACAACACTTCTGTACATGTATTGGTGGATCCAGGATCCACTCATTCCTACATTTGCATCAAACTACCCATAAAGAGAGGAGTTCCAGTAGAGGAGAGTGATCAAGACATTCTGGTCACAAATCCACTAGGCCACAGTGTGGTAGTGAATAAAGTGTATAAAGGTTGCCCGTTGAGGATTCAGGGGTATGAATTCTCGGCAGACCTAATTGAATTGCCCTTCCACGAGTTTGACGTGATTTTGGGTATGGACTGGTTGTCACGTCATCAGGCAATAGTTGATTGCAAATTGAAGAGAATTTCTCTAAAAACTTCTGAAGGTAATGAGATCACTGTTGTGGGTGAAAGGACAGATTTCCTGTCTAATGTTATCTCAGCCACAGTTGCAAGAAGATTGATGAGAAAAGGCTGTGAAGCTTACCTAGCACACGTGATTGATACTAGGCAAGCTAAGCCAAACCTGTGTGATATACCCACAGCAAGAGACTTCCCAAATGTATTTCCTAAAAAGTTGCCTAGTTTACCACCAGAAAGGGAAGTCGAGTTTTCTATTGAGGTAATGCCGGGTACAACACCCATTTCTATTGCTCCTTATAGGATGGCACCCACTGAATTAAGAGAGTTGAAAACTCAGTTGCAAGAGTTGCTTGATAAGGGGTTCATACGCCCCAGTGTGTGACTATGGGGAGCTCCGGTGCTATTTGTGAAGAAAAAGGATAGAACCTTGAGATTGTGTATTGATTACCGGTAGTTGAACAAAGTAACTATGAAGAATAAATATACGTTGCCCAGAATTAACGATCTGTTTGATCAGTTGAAGGGAGCCAGTATATTTTCAAAAATTGATCTCAGATCAGGGTATCATCAATTGAGGGTAAAGGATGCAGATGTGTCAAAAACTGCATTCAGAACCCGGTATGGGCACTATGAATTTCTAGTGATGCCGTTTGGGTTAACAAATGCACTAGCAGCATTTATGGACCTTATGAACCGTATCTTCCATCCATACTTAGATCGGTTTGTAGTGGCCTTTATTGATGATATTCTGGTGTATTCCAAGACTAGGGAAGAACATGATGAACATTTAAGGATTGTTCTGCAAACCCTGCGAGAAAAGAAGCTGTATGCTAAGCTATCCAAATGTGACTTCTAGATGAGTGAAATCTCCTTCCTTGGACACATAGTATCAGCAGAAGGGATTAGAGTGGATCCCAAAAAGACAGAAGCAGTGATGGAGTGGAAGCCTTCTAGAAATACAACTGAGGTCAGAAGTTTCTTAGAGTTAGCTGGGTATTATAGAAGATTTGTAAAGGGGTTCTCTCTTATAGCTGCTCCAATGACCAAGTTGTTGCACAAGAATGTGAAATTTGGCTGGGACGACAAGTGCCAAGCTAGTTTTGAGAGGCTGAAGGCTATGTTGACAGAAGCACCAGTGTTAACACAGCCAGTGTCAGGAAAAGACTTTGTGGTCTACAGTGATGCCTCACATAATGGGCTAGGGTGTGTAATGATGCAAGAGGGGAAAGTGGTCGCCTATGCTTCCAGGCAATTAAAGCCACATGAACAGAACTACCCTACTCATGACCTAGAGTTAACAGCAATTATCTTCGCACTGAAGATATGGAGGCATTATTTATATGGTGAAAAATGCTACATCTATACAGACCACACGAGTCTAAAATATTTGCCAACCTAGAAGGAGCTCAATCTTAGACAAAGGAGATGGATTGAGTTCCTAAAGGACTATGATTGTGTGATATATTATCATCCTGGGAAGGCAAATGTAGTTGCTGATGCTTTGAGCAGGAAGTCCATCACAACTTTAAGATCACTAAATGCCTGTCTGTCCTTAGCTCAGGATGGAGCTATTTTGGCTGAGTTACAAGTGAAGCCAACCCTGCTACAGCAAATACAAGATGGGCAGAGGGCAGATGAAAAATTAATGGCCATTGTGGGTAAAATTCCAGAGGGAAAGGAAACTGATTATTAGGTGAAAGCAGATGGGTGTCTGTACTACAGAGGAAGAGTGTGTGTACCAGATGATGGGGAACTGAAGACTAGTATTCTGAAAGAAGCACACACTAGTGTTTATGCTATGCACCCGGGAAGCATGAAAATGTATAATTATTTGAAGCCTCATTATTGGTGGCCTGGTATGAAGAGGGATATAGTTGACTATGTGACTAAGTGTTTGACATGTCAGAAAGTTAAAGTAGAACATCAAGTTCCATAAGGATTGCTACAGCCTATAAGCATGCCTGAATGGAAATGGGACCGGGTCACTATGGATTTTGTTAGTGGTCTACCTCTCACCCAAAGGAAGCATGATGCAGTGTGGGTGATAGTGGATAGATTGACGAATTCAACACATTTTACGCGATTAGGGTGACTACTCCTTTGGAGAAGCTAAGCGAGTGTATATCAGTGAGATAGTTAGACTGCATGGAATCCCACTTTCTATCATATCTGACCGAGACCCAAGGTTTACATCGAGATTCTAGAAAAAGTTGCAAGAAGCCTTGGGCACACAACTCCACTTTAGCACGGCTTTTCATCCCCAGACGGATAAACAGTCAGAACGAGTAATCCAGATCCTGGAGGATATGCTAAGGAGTTGTGTCATTGAGTTTGAGGGGAGTTGGGATAGATACCTCCCACTGGCAGAATTCGCATACAACAATAGCTACCAAGCTAGCATCCAAATGGCCCCGTATGAAGCACTGTATGGGAGAAAATGTAGAATCCCAGTGTGTTGGACTGAATTGGGTGAAGATAAGCTGGTAGGACTAGACCTGGTGAAATAGACTGAGGAAAAAGTGAAGATAATCAAAGCTAACCTGAAGATTGCCTCAGATAGACAGAAGTCTTATGCCGACTTTAAGAGAAAAGAAATAGAGTATGTAGTTGGTGATAAAGTGTTTCTCAAAGTCTCACCATGGAAGAAAGTACTGAGATTTGGAAGAAAGGGTAAGTTAAGCCCTAGGTTCATTGGCCCATATAAAGTCATTGAACGTGTGGGACCAGTGGCCTATCGGCTAGCTTTACCACCAGAACTGGATAAAATACACAATGTATTCCATGTTTCTATGTTAAGAAGATATCGCTCAGACCCTTCACATGTCATTTCCAAGGAAGAGATTGAAATCCAACCGGACTTGACATATACAGAAGAACCTATACAAATCCTAGCTCGGGAAGTGAAAAAACTGAGAAATAAACAAATTCCACTAGTGAAAGTGCTTTGGAGGCACCACAACACTGAAGAGGCAACTTAGGAAAGTGAAGAGATAATGAGGCAACAGTTCCCTCAACTGTTTGCATCAGGTAAATTTCGAGGACGAAATTTTTATTAGAGGGAAAGAGTTGTAACATCGTCATTTTAGCTAGTCCGTACAGTCTACTGTTCTGGTGATCATTGTCGATCCGGACAGCTAGAACATTCGGAAAAATATTTAAACTAAAGTGAGAACCAAAAATTAACTCCAATATTAATAAGAAAAAAAAATTAGGAAAAATTATAAAATAATTCTTGGGATTCCAAAGAAGGGCCATTGAGGTTATTATGGCATTAGAATGCCAAGAAAATACTTTGAAAAATTTTTCAATCGGTACAGACAATTTTGACCCATTAAGCCAAACGAAGGGCATTTTGGTCATTTTATTTTCAGAGATGATTTTTGGCTAACTTGTCCAGTTAAATAAATAATTTATATAACATAAAATATGATTAAATATTGTTAAAAATTTAATTGCAATTAAATAGATAAGAAATGAAGAGTAAATAAAGGAAAATGGACTTATGACATCATAATGATGTCATTAAAAATCTCCCAATCAATCTTGTCTTGACACATGGCATAACTTTCTATAAAAGAGACTAAATGAGTTGAAAATGAAAAAAAAAAAAATCAAAACCTCTTCCTTCTTCTTCTCCTTGACGTCAACTCTCCTTCCCTAACCCTCCATGAACAAGCTTTTTCAAGCTTGATTTTCCCTAGCTTTCTTCCACCAAAAACCCTAGTTGTCAATACAAAAACTTGCTCTTTCATCTTGGTGAAGCTTTGGGCAGCAAAATTTTGAAGAAAAACTGAAGTTTTGTAGGACCCAATCTTAGTTCCAAAGAGGTTAGTGACCAATCCTTGCTTTCTTTTTGAAATGCATGTTTAGGGACAAAAATTGAGCTAGAAAATGAGAGAAACTTAAATGAAATTGATAATTATGTAAATCCCCATTTTCAGTAGCTACGTGAAGGGTAGGGTTTTGATTGTTTTCCATGAATAAATTTGGTATTGTGGCTGCCCATAACACTAACCTATTGTTTAGAATGGTGAAAGGTAAGTGAATGCATGAATTGAGATGGAATGGGTTAGGGTTTGGGTATAAAATGGAGACTTTGATCATGTAATGGTTAAAGTGAGTTTTAATGGTCATTTAGTGACCATTTGGATATGTTTAAACAAGAAATGAAGTGGTTTGTGTAGTGGGAATTGAGATTAGTGTGGCTGCCCTTGGTGACCTGCAGAATTAGACATGAGTCCAGCAGGTTTGGGCAGCCATAACTTGAATTGTAGAGGTTCAATTGGTGCAAGGCCAATTGGACATGAAACTAGACACATAATGGCACAACTTTGGTGAAGAAACTATGCCCATAAAACCAAACCAAGTGGACCAAAAGCTTGTCTAAATTTGGGTGACCTGCAGTCTGTTTCTGCAGAATGACCAAATGAACAGTGATTGTTCATTTGGCCATAACTCAATGTAGAAAGGTCCAATTGACCTGAAATTTTACCAGCAACAACCTGAGATATAGACCAACAACTTTCATGAAGGAATCTAACCCAAAATTATGACCAAAACCTATCCAACAAGTGAATTACAGTCACTGTTCACTGCACTGTAGATATGGTCAGTTTAGAAAAATTTTAATCCGGCTAGTTGTGGTTTTTGGACCATAACTTGAGCTACGAAACTCCAAATGGAGTGATTCAAAAAATGAAATTCAACTAGACAAAATAAGGAACAACTTTCATGTTGACCATTTTCTCAAATTCCCACTGCAAAAATGACAAATGGAACAGTAAATATGAAGCATGAAAACTGAAAATTCTGCTGAATTAACATTAAGCTTAAAAATGGTTTGGCAACCAATACCAACAAATTTTAAATGCAAAATGTGGTATGTTGGGAGTATTAAAACCAATGTACCTATTGTCTATGCAAAAGTCAACATTTTGGTTGACTAATAAAGTGAATAGTAACACCAAAACTTGAAATTTAAAAATTGTAAAACTCAAAAGTGTAAAATGCCCTAGTATACCTAACATGATTGGTTTGGATAGCTTGGCATGCTAATAGGGTTCTGTTAGTAGTACTGCATATGGCTTCATGCCATTCTGTGTTTCATGGCTTTCCCATGCCATTCTGTGAAATAATAGCCTTTAGCTATGTTATTTGAGTTGATATACATGGGTTTTAACCCTGATCATTATTACAGCTTATTAGCTGTTCTGTTGCACACCAGGAGACACAATGTGACCGATGGTGTGATGGTTCGAGGTACTTAGTACCCAGTGCCAGTTTACCCATTTATCCAGTCCAGTCAACTAGTATGGGTTACTCGGGCAATTATAATAAACCTTAACAAAGTTTAATCAAATAATTGCAAATAATATCAGAAGTTAAGTCTACCAAAAATGTAAACACACACATTCTGCATATTCATTTTATTTTATGTTATTTTATATTGTCACCACTAAGCAGAATTGCTTAGTGCGTCGCTTTTGCCACACGCAAGTACTAGAGACCTAGCTGGGGAGCCCAGCAGACATCAGACGGGGTGAGCCTTCAGAGCTGCATCCGGGGTCCAAAGTCACCTCACATTTGCGCTGCATATGGTAGGACATTAGGACTATAGGTGGCCCTTTTGTATTTTGCATTTTGTATTAGTTTGGATTGTAACTATAAACTCCTGTAATTATGTATTAATGTAAATATATGAAATTTCATATTATTGAGGTTTTCTGCATTATGTATGTTGAAAAATGAAATGTTGAGACTTTGAGATTGACTTGAATGTGTATAATAGAGTTTGGATTTAGAAATTATTTTGGAAGTGTTTTTAAACAGGTTCAGAAGAACTGTTTTTTTTTTTTTTTCAATTTACAGCCGGCACTCTGCCGGATTTTCTATAAAATTTGTGGATAAATTCAGATTTATCAAAATTGAAAATAAATGAATTATAAAGGGATAAATTGTAATGGAAACATAAATTGGTGCTCCGGCACACTGAGTGGCATAACTTGCTCGGCTATACTGTAGACGGGTAAGGGGTGTCACAGTGACATGTGGCACCATGAGATGGTGACACATGGCACTAATATAAGCTTGCCATTTGTCTTTTAATCATGCATTGCCATTTGTCTTTTAATCATGCATGATGATCAAAGTCAAGATTAAATCTAGCTTTGACACTTGGCTTAATGTGATTAGGTCAATTAAACTAAGATGCAATCAGAAGATGACATGTGGCAAGGGTTTTGAGTGATGACCTAATTATAAAAGGGAAAGAATGAAAACTAAAACACAACATTCTGATTTTTTTCATTGTGTACCGCCACCCATAAATGTCCTTTCCTCTCTTCTTCTTCATCTCTTATCAATTCAAAGAGAATTGCCCATATTCTCTTGAATTAAAATTGCTAGAAATTGTTTCAGTGTCCTACAGACATCCACAACCTCTCTAAAGGAAAATCCCTAATTTCTAATTGGTTGGCAAGGCTTGAGAAGCTGTTCAAGGGGCTACCATTGGTGATCTTCGTGTGGACAAACTAGAGAGACAACATTTGGGGTCCTAGGTACTTCCCAAAGGTACCAATCATATCTACAGTGCATCAAAAGGTTAGTGCACATGTTCTTGTATTAATCTAGGGTTCTAATGAATTAATTTGTTAATTCAAAAATCTTAAATGGAAAATGTAAATCCTAATACATATTAAAAGAGTTTTAATATGCAATTGAACATTGAAATTAATTAGGTACATAATGAATATTGCATGATGCATGAGACCCTAGAAGAAAATTTTTGAATTCAATGTTCTAATCTAATAATTTCATGCTTCTACACCTTCAATTGGTATCAGAGCCACTATATTTGCCATTTACATTATTTAATATATGATTTAATTGTGTGATTTGATCATTAGATAATTGATTCATTGCTGGTTGCAAAGACAAGTGTGGCGGCATGATGTTGCGTTGGGCATTATGCGCATGGTTGTGAACACCTAGGGTGCGCATGACTTGGGCTTGAGTGTGGGCTTGTTTTCAAGGCCCATAATTAATACCATGACTAATTAAAATATTTAATTAGGAGTTTTAATCACACAATTAAATTTTGATTCAAATATGAATTTTTAAATTTGTTTGAATGAGATTCAAATATGAATTTTTAAATTTATTTGAATGAGATTCAAATCTGAATTTTTAAATTTGTTTTGAATAAGATTTAAATCTGAATTTTTAAATTTTGTTGAATGAGATTCAGTTCTGAATTTTTTTAGTTGAATATGAGATATTCAATTTAATTTTAGTATGTATGTTTTATTTAATTGTTAAATGGTAATATGCATGATGGATGATCATGGACAATAAAAGACCAATGTGATTGGATTTATTTCTTTTATTTTTCTTTGGGTTGTAAAATAATTAATTTTATTTTGGTGGCATGTATTATAAAGGTTGTAATATTTTTGAGTTGTAATTTCATTTATTTGAGGACTTTGAAGTCCATGTTCTTATAAATTCGCCTTGGTAAGCTAAGGATTACAATGTAATGGATTGCAAGAAGATCAAAGAGGTCAAGAGCATTTGTGGGACCAGTGGGAGGAATTCAAGATCAAGTGTTGATTATGTACTCCTTCAACAACTCTTGTAATATGAATGAATGAAATGCACCTAGGAATGCCCTGATTCAATTCTTGGTGGCTCAAAATTGAATCCCTTAGAAAGTCCATGATCATACCTGTAACACCCCCATTTGTATAGCCTGGTATATTTCACTGTTCCGGTGACCGGAGTCGGTCCGGACAATTAAGGGGATTAGAACCACACTTAAGACAACTAGATAAACCATAAACACAAATAATTAGTAATCTTCAATTAGTTGAGTATAAATAAGAAAAACAGAACAGAAGAAGTTAAACGAGCTGAGAGTCATAGCAATGGGTGAACTTCTCGGGAAAGACTGCGAAGTCTTTTTAAACTCAAATTTCGAACCATAAAATGTGACATTGCAGTCCTTAGGACCCTTATAAACACAATGGAAAAGAGAAAATCACGAAAAAGAACTGTTAAGCCAGTCAAATAATTAGGTTAGGGAGCCGGAAGAAATATGGAATTAATTGCAAACCGGGATGAATCGGCGTGGAGCAATTTGGTCAATTGACCCCGAGAGCTGACTCCTGACCTAACTGTCAAATAAAATTAGAGAAAAGAAAATTTCAGAATCGAGAATTAAATTGAAGAACTAATAGAAAAATAAATAGAAAAAAAAATTGGAAAAGTCAAAAGGTGATGACATCATGCATGACCTCATGCATGATGCCATAAAAATAAGAATTTGTGAATTTAATTAATTGAATTTTTGGGTCTTCCATAAGGATAAAAAAAAGAAGAAGAAAAGAAACAAAAAAATTCATTTGGTCATCATTTTTTTTCCTTGTTGCCGCCTCCCATCCTTCTCTCTCCCTCACCATTGCAAACTCCATTAAAGCTTGTCTTCAAGCTTTGAAACCACCATTAAACCTCAAATCCTTCCATACTTGCTTCACAAAAACTTTTTCTAGTCACTTGGGAAGGAGCTTGACAACAAAAAGAAAAAGAAAGGAAGAAGTTTTGAAGAAAAAGAAATTCTACATAAAAAGTTAGTAATCAAATTTGATAATTTGAGTTTGATTTTTACATTTATAACTTATTGAGCTTGTAAATAAACTTAAAATAGAAAGAAAATTTGTTGAGGGATTATATAGAATTTTGGACAGCTGGGGTTTGGTTGGACAAAGTATAAATTTTTTTGAGCTAAACATGTTAGGAAGCTTAATTGAGTTTAGGGAGCATGTTTATAAGTGTTTAATTAGCTAAATGCAACCAATGACATGAATTAGGGTTTTGAACATTAGGGTTTAGAGACCAAAAATGTGAAGAAGTGCCAAATGATGTCTTTGACGTAGTTTAAGGGAAGAAATGGTCATTTGTGACCTAATTAAGTGTGTTAGAAGTGTTTATATCAAAGCCAAATTCGGATTGGGTATGAAGCATGACCAAAAGTCAACTTTGAGGGATCATAAATGGAATTTTACAAGTCCAATTGGAATGAGACCAATTGGGAATGAAAATAGGCACTAAATGACACAATTTTCATTTAGGAAGCATGCTCAAAAAGTGATCAAAACCTAGTGAACAAATTGACCAAAGTTGGAAAATTGTAGGCTGCCCTGTATAAACTGACTAAATGAACAGTGTTTGTTCATTTGGTCATAACTCGAGCTTGGCACGTCAAAATGACCTGAAATTTTACCAGTGTTTAGATGGAATATAGAACTAAAACTTTCATGAAGAACATAAACCCAAATTATGCCATTAACCAAATCAAATTACTGAGGAAATTTGGGTCACTGAATCTGTAGATTGCATATTTGCCATTTGAACAGTAAATTTTCAATAGCTATAACTCTCTAGAAAACTCCGATTTAGGCGATTCTTGAACCGACGGAAACCTAAGACATAGTAGAACATTTCATATGGAGAAACTTAGACCAAATTATGGACTTAACTTGATCAAATTGCTGAACGAAATTGGAGCAATAAATCTGCAGAACTAAATTCTGGAGCATGAATAGTAATTGTATTTTGGCTATAACTTGAGCTACAAAACTCCAATTGGAGTGATTCAAAAAGGATAATAAACTTAAGACAATAGGGAACATTTTCTATGAAGAAAGTTTTACCAAATTCCAACAGTAAAAGGACCAATGAAACAGTGCAACTTAGGACTCTAAAACTGAAAATTGGCAATTTTGCCTAAAAGACCTAAGTTTTGAGAAAATGACCAAAACCAACAAATTTAGTAACCAAAATATGGCATGTGGGTGAAGTTGGAGTTCCCATACCTATTAAGCCTTATAAAGTCAACAAATTGACTTGAATAGTGAAGTGAATAGTAACCCGAAACACAAAAATTTCAAGAACGTTGAGTTTAGCACTTTAGAGTTAGATAAAAGTGAAGTTGAATTTATTTTTGGATTTATGCTAAGTTATGGTACTAAAACATTGTAAAATTGTGTGTTTCAGTGGAAAAGAATACCGGGACAGAACTCGAGGAGTCGAGTCAAGGCCAACAGGTGACTCGTTTGAGGTTTGTGCACAACGTATACTTTTTATAATCATCTTTTACATACTGTTTTGAATAATGTGAAATATTGGATTATGGCATTCTTATGAGGTTTGATTTAAATTGTGAAAGTTACTATATATATTTGAAATGACAATGTTTAGCAAATTGTTAAGATAAGTTTTGAAACCACAGTGTCATGACCATATATTTGTAATTAGTTTCGAATTTTGATTCCTTCTCTGGAGAAGTGTTGAGGTGTGCCAGTAGAAGAGGATGTGAATGGATATCCATATATTTGAGCTAGCTAGCCTTGTGATGTGATTTCTCTTTAGCCTCTGGCTATTGAGATTCTATTTGTTTCGAATGGCATGATCTAACTGTGGGTTTTATGAAATGTGATTTGATACTTCAAAATGAAATTGTTTGGGATTAAAACCTCATAAATTATGTTTTGTGTTTAACTCGCATGCTCAGTTCAAATTTTGAATAAATGTGATTTAAGTTTTGCATAAAGATTATTTTAGTATGTTGTGCACCACTGAGTCCTAGTACTCAGCGATAGCTTTTATTGCTGTCGTAGATTTAGAGACTAGAGGAGCAGCAGACTGAGCTGCTAAAGATTGAGGATCATTCAGCTTGAAGTCTTCGGGTATAATTTATACCCTAACTGTAAATATTTCTTTTGATGTATATATTGCACATAAATGTATGGACATGTAAAAATGGGTCTTGAGCAGTTTTTATAAAATTTGTATAAAGTTGTAATATATATTGTAGTTTGAAATTCTCTTAATGTAAATTTTGTAATGATGTATCTAAATTGTTTTGTTTCTAATGAAATATGAATGGAACTATTTTATTTAATTTGAATGAAATGGATTGCTAGTATTTTGATGATCATTGGATAGTGGATTTGAAATTTGAAAGTTGATAAATGTATTGAGAAATTGATTGAGATTGAGTATGAAATTGAAGAAGTTGTTGAGAAAAATTTTTAGAAGTGCTTTTTACAGGTATTTGAAGAACTGTTTTCTGAAAATACAGAGGGAACTCTGTCAAAATTTTTATAAAATTTGCGTAAAAATAAAATGGGCCAAAAATATTAACTAGTTTTAATTTTAACTAAATGTTTTAAGTACTTATTAGAAAATGCTCACCACTTATCAAAAGTAAGAAAATTGTTTTAAAATCCCTTATAGGGTACTTAATGAGTTATCGGTAGGTGAAGTTCGGTAGTTCATTAGGTATTCTACGAGATTATGTTATGCCTTACAGAGGGGTAAGGTGTGACAATACCATATTTATATGTTTATCCATGAATGCATGAGATGTATGGGAATGTATGCAAGTATATGATATATGCATGCTAATTAGATAATGTGCAAAGTGAAACCATAATAGTAATTAAGCCGACCACAAAATCTTCCAAACAAATGATTAAGTTGGAAATGGTATAATTAAAGTAATTATATCATGGGCCCTCCATTGAGGCAATTATTTTAAGAAATTTTAAATACTTGCATATGGTGCAATTAATTTAAGAGATTTTCTTAAGAATAATTGTTAAGCATGAGATGTTGTAAATATGTAAATGGTTTGATAGCCAATAATGGATGTGCCTGAGGACATTAAAATTATTTGCATGTTTACTGGCTCAATGGGATCAACTTAACTAATGCAAGATAAGTTCATAATGGAGGTGCCTGAGATTTTGAGCATTAGGGGTTAAGTAAAGGATTGAACGTCACATGAGATGTGATGGGCAAGGAGTTACTCACTTATAGTTTATTGTAATTCCAATAATGGATGTGCCTGAGGATGATCAATAAGACTATAAGAATTTAATCACCCACTAGAAATCCATCCAACTAGGATTTTTGTTTCCTATTTTGGAAGTGTAGGATTCGCTAAGTTAGTGGGAGGACCAGTTTGATTAAAAGACCATAATCCTACATACATCCATAACCTCTCTAAAGGCAAATCCCTAATTTCTAATTGGTTGGTAAGGCTTGAGAAGTTGTTCAAGGGGCTGCCATTGGTGATCTTGGTGTCGACAAACTAAAGGGATAACATTTAGGGTCCTAGGTGCTTCCCAAAGGTACCAATCACATCTACAGTGCATTAAAAGGTTAGTGTACATGTTCTTGTATTAATCTAGGGTTCTAATGAATTAATTTGTTAATTCAAAAATCTTAAATGGCAAATATAGATTCTAATACATATTAAAAGTGTTTTAATATGCAATTAAACATTGAAATCAATTAGGCACATAATGAATATTGCATGATGCATGAGACCCTAGAAGAAAATTTTTGAATTCAATGTTCTAATCTAATAATTTTCATGCTTTCACTCCTTCACGTGTATCACTACATCAGCATAATCAAGAAGACCAAAAGTGACTATTTTCAATCTACAGTTGATCATGGTGTGATGCCTGGCTAATCAATCCATGCCCAAGATGATATCATAATCTTAGAAGTGCATTTCAATTAAGTCAGACAAGAATGTATATCCTTGGATTACCAAAGGACAATCTTCATACAATTTGTTCACCCTAACCTCTTGTCCTAAAGGACTAGTCACTAGCACATCATAATCCAATTTCACATAAGGAATAGCAACAGAGCATGCAATACTGGCACTAGCATAAGAATGTGTAGAACCAGGGTCAAATAACACATATACATCTGTACCAGAGATGGAGAAAATACCAGCCACAACATCTGATGTCTCAGCTTCATCCCTCTGGCGCATGGTATACACCTTGGCTAGTGTACAACTTTGCTCTGGTTGGCTCACTGTGCCCTGACTGCCAAAAGTGTTACCTCTACCCCAGTCCCGGCCTCTATTAACTGTCTATTGTCCTCTGGAAGCAAAACCTTGAACAGATCCCTTAGGGGTGGTAGGCGGCCCAGATCTGTGGGCACTAGTGCAATCTCTAGCAAAATGCCCACTTCCACCACAGTTGTAACAGGCTCCTATGGCCTTATAACATACTCCTCCATGATTCCTACCATAGGTTTCACAGGTATGGATAGGAAAGGAACCCCTAGATGTTTGCTGACCAGATCTAGGTGGCCTTTGCCTTAAGAATCCTCCCCTACTAGATCCTCTATTACTCGGTCCCCCAAAGCTCTTCCTCTTACCCGAACTATTGCTAGAAGCTTGACCTGAAGTGTCACACCTTACCCCTCTGTAAGGCATAACATGATCCCGTAGAATACCTAATGAACTATTAAACTTCAACTACCAATAACTCATTAAGTACCCTACAAGGGATTTTAAAACAATTTTCTTACTTTTATAAGTGGTGAGCATTTTCTAATAGGTATTAAAATATTTAATTAGATATTGTAAACTAGTTAAGATTTGTCCCATTTTATTTTTCCTTAAATTTTATAAAAATTTCAGCATAGTGCCGTCTGTATTTTGAAAAAACAGTTCTTCAAATACCTGAAAAAAAAAACACTTCCAAAGATTTATCTCAACAACTTCATCAATTCAACATCCATCCCAACCAATTCCAACATCATTTCTCAAATTCCAAAATTCAACATCATCAAAATACTACTAATTAATTTCATTCAAATTAAAACAAAATATTTCCATTCATATTTCATTAAAGATAAAACAATTTATATACATCATTCCAAAAATTTACATTAGGAAAAATCCAAACCAAAATTTATTACAAGTTTTATACAACTGCTCATGACCAGTTTTGCATGTCCATACATTTACATACATTTACATATATCAAATCTAGTCTCTGCAACAGCAATAATAGCCATCGCTGAGTACTAGGACTCAGTGGTGCACAACATACAAAAATAATCTTTATGCGGAATTTAAATCATACTCATTCAAAAATTAAGCTGAACATGAGATATAAATACAAAATATGATTTACAAGATTTTAATTCAAACAATTTTATTTCAAAAGTCTTAAAACAAATTTCATAAAAACACACAGTTATACCATGCCATTTGAAACAAATATCATCTCAATAACCAGAGGCTAATGAGAAGTCATATCACAAGGCTAGCTAGCTCAAATATATGGGAACCTATTTTTTCTTCTTCTTCTACTGGCACACACCTCAACACTTCAGCCAGAGAAGGAATCAAAATTCGAAACTGATTTCCCCCACTAGTCATGCTAGTGAGGTATTCAAATAAATGGTCATGACATTGTGGTTTCAAAACTATCTTAACAATTTACTAAACATTTATTGCCATTTCAAACACAAACAAGTAACCTTTCAACAATTTAAATCAAAATCATAATAACCATTTCAAGACAATGGTGTCACAATGTAATATTTCAATTCATTCAAAATAATGTGCAGAAGAAAATTTACAGAAATTCTATATTGTGCACAAACCTTATACGAGTCGCTCTTAGCCTTAACTCGATCTCTCGGGTTCTTTCCCGATATTCTTTTCCACTGAAATACACAGTTTCACAGTGTTTCAGTATCATAACTTATCATAAATCCAAAAATAAATTCAAATTTACTTTTACCTAGCTTTAATATGCTAAAATTGATGTTCTTTAAAATTTGTGTTTCGAGGTTACTATTTACTATACTATTCAAGTCAATTTATTGACTTTCTAAGGCTTAATAGGTATGGGAATTCCAACTTCACCCACATACCACATTTTGGTTCTCTAATTTGTTGGTTTTGGTTGTTTTCTCAAATTTAAAGTCTTTTAGGCAAAATTGCAAATTTTTAATTTTGGTGTCCTATTTTCCACTATTCCATTGGTCATGTTGCTGTTAGAATTTGGCTAAGTTCTTTTCATAGAAATTGTTCCTTATTGTCTTAACTTTATTTTCATTTTTGAATCACTCCATTTGGAGTTTTATAGCTCAAGTTATAGCCATTTGAACATGGCTGCCAGATTGGACTTAACCCAAATTTTTTGGGCACCAACTTGGTTTTGGCAGTTTTAGTTCTCTAACTTTGGGTGGCCAAATGACTTAGTTAAGTGCATAATTTGGGCTTGTGTTCTTCATGAAAGTTGTAGCTCTTTGTGTTAAATTTCCACTGGTAAAATTTCAGGTCATTTGGACCTGCCTAGCCTCAGTTATGGCCAAATGAACAAATACTGTTCATTTGGTCATTTTTGTACAGGTCAGATTGCCTAATCTAGATTTGGCCAATTTGTTCACTATGCTATGGTCACTTTCTGGGCATGATTCCTGAATGAAAAATGTGTCATTTTGTGTCTAGTTTCATTCCCAATTAGCCTCACTCCAATTGGGTTGGTAAATTTTCAGTTTTGGTCCCTAAATAGGAACCTTGGTCATGCTGCTAGTAAACTGACCACATCCAATCCAAATTTCCACTTGATTCCTACACTTCCAACATATCCCAATTGGTCATAAATGACCATTTTTCAGCTCAAACAAGGTCAAACACACCATTTGACCAATTCTCTAATTTTTTGTCTTCCAAAACCCTAGGTTCAAACCCTAATTTACTACTTTGTTATATTTAATTAGTTCCAAGCATACCAACACCATTTCTCAACTCATTCAAGCTTACATACACTTTCAATTCAATCAAAACACATGCATTCTCTACTCAAACCTTAGCTGGCCGAATTTCCACCTAGTCCTCCAAGGATATTTGCATTTCATTTTAAGCATATTTCTAGGTTTATTCAACTATAAACACAATTAATTTAACTAGAAAATCAAGTTTAGTTTACTAACCTTTATGCAGAATTTCAATCTTCACTTCCTTCAAATTTTTTCTTCTTTCTTTCTCCTTTAATCTTCTTTTCTAGTTGCCCAAACAAAGTTTATTTATGGTAAGACAATTTTCTTTGGTGGGATTTTATTTTCTTTAAGCTCAAGAGTGAGCTTTCATGGTGGATTTTGGAGAGGGAGGGAAGAGAGAGAGCACGACAACTTTGAAAAGATGAAGACTTTTTGTTTTTTTTTTCTTTTTCTTTTATGTTTTTAACCTTTAGGAAGACCACAAATTATCCAAAATTAAATTTTTAATTATAATATTTATTGCATCATGCATGATGTCATACATGATGTCATCACTTTTTCACTTTTTCTTTTTCCTTTTTTTTTTCTTTTTTTTCCATTAGTTCTTTAATTTAATTCCCGACTCTGAAATTTTCTTTTCTCCAATTTTATTTGACAGTTAGGGCAGGAGTCAGCTGTAGGGGTCAATTGACCAAATTGCCCCTCGCCGGTTCGATCCGGTTTGCAAATAATTCAATATTTCTTACGGATCCCTGACTTAATTATTTGACTGGCTTAACAATTCCTTTTCATGATTTTCTCTTTTCCACTGTGTTCGCAATAGTCCTAAGGACCGCGGCGTTACATTTTACGTTTCGAAATTCGAGTTTAAATCGACCTCGCAGTCCTTGCCGAAAAGGTCACCCATTATTATGACTCTCGGCTCATTTAACCTCTTATGTTCTGTTTTTCTTATTTATACTTAACTAATTGACAATTACTAATTATTTGTGTTTAGGACTTATCTAGTTATCTTAAGTGTGGTTCTAATCTCCTTAATTATCCGGACTGACACCGGTCACCGAAATAGTGAAATATACCAGGCTATACAAATAGGGGTGTTACATGAAGTCTTCCCACTCTTGTCTTTTTGTTCTATTCCCTTTCTAACGGCCCCTTCTAACTCAATCCTTTCTAATTCTAGGGCTTGGGATATCAGCTCTGAGAAGTTCTCATATCGGAACCCAACCACTTGTATTCGTAAGCTAGGCCTCAATCTGGCTTCAAGTACTTGCATCTGTCTCTGCTAGTGGTGAGTAAACTCCTAGCATAGTGACTCAAGCGAGAGAACTCCCTCTCATACTCTGCCACAGTCCTATCACCCTTCTTTAGACTTAGAAACTCTTGTAGCTTCATATCCACATAGGTATCAGGGACATACTTCTATGTAAACTCCCTCAGAAAATCTTCCCAAGTTAGAACTGGAGGCTCTACCAGGCTGTGGGGAATGGTCTTCCACCATTCATAAGCGTCCTCTTGCAACAAAGAAATGGAGTATTCAAACTTCAGATCATCTGTACCGTGTAATTTCTTGAATACTCTTTCCATTCTCTCAAGCCATTATTGTCACACCTTACTCCTCTGTAAGGCATAACATGATCCCATAGAATACCTAATGAACTACCGAACTTCACCTACCGATAACTCATTAAGTACCCTACAAGGAATTTTAAAACAATTTTTTTACTTTTGATAAGTGGTGAGCATTTTCTAATAGGTACTAAAACATTTAATTAAAGTTAAAAACTAGTTAAAATTTTTGGCCCATTTTATTTTTTCGCAAATTTTATAAAAATTTAGGCAGAGTGCCGTCTCTATTTTGAGAAAATAGTTCTTCAAATACCTGAAAAAAAGCACTTCCAATAATTTTTCTCAACAACTTCTTCAAATTCACAATCAATTCCAACCAATTTCTCAAGTTTCAAAATTCAACAATCCTCATTTCTCAATTTCCAAAAATTCAGTAATCATCAAAATACTATCAATTAATTTCATTCCAATTAAAATAAAATATTTTTATTCATATTTTATTAAAGACAAAATAATTTATGTACATCATTACAAAAATTTACATTAAGAGAAATTCAAACTAAAATTTATTACAAGCTTTATACAAGCTTCATACAAGCTGCTCAAGACCAATTTACATATCCATATATTTATGTGCATTACATACATCAAAAATAAATATTTACAGTCAGGGTATAAATTATACCCAATAACATAAAGCAGGTAGCTCCTCTGTCCTCAGCAGCTCACTCTGCTGCTCTTCTAGTCTCTATATCTGCAACAGCAATAACAGCTATCGCTGAGTACTAGGACTTAGTGGTGCACAACATACTAAAATAATCTTTATGCAGAATTTAAATCACATTTCTTCAAAAATTGGACTGAACATGAGAATTAAATACAAAACGTGAATTATGAGATTTTAATTCAAACAAGTTCATTTCGAAGTGTCAAAACCAATTTCATAAAACCCACAGTTATATCATGCCATTCGAAACAAATATAATCTCAATAGCCAGAGGCTAAGGAGAAGTCACATCACAAGGCTAGCTAGCTCAAATATATAGATATCCATTCAATTTCTTCTTCTACTAGCACACACCTCAACACTTCAGCCAGAGAAGGAATCAAAATTCGAAACTGATTACCCCCACTAGTCATGCTAGTGAGGTGTTCAAAAATATGGTCATGATACTATGGTTTCAAAACTTATCTTAATAATTTACTAAACATTGCCATTTCAAATATACACAAATACTTTCAACAATTTAAATCAAAAGCATCACAAATACTTCATCATAGTAATGTCACAATTCAATATTTCAAATTATTCAAAACAATATGCAGAAGATAATTTACAAAAATTATACGTTATGCACAAACCTTAAGCGAGTCACCTTTTGGCCTTGACTCGATTCCTCGGATTCTTTCCAAGTGTTCTTTTCCACTGCAACGCACAGTTTCACAGTGTTTCTGTTAGTAGTATGCCCTAGAACATATCATTTAGTATGTATCTTGTACATATTTTTATTAATAAAAGACTTTTCCACTTTTCCATTTACATAATATATTTATATGTAATAAAAAAGGTCCATTGATATTTTGTTAGAAATATTATTCTTAAGTTGTTAAGAATATGAGTGACATTATTTCTAGCACAAAGTATTATAAATAGTTTCACAATCGAGGATACTTCATAATAAGGACATGACTTATCCAGAAAGATTGTATTCATATTTGTTCCCAAGTTATTTATATCAGATATAAATAAGATGGAATGGTGAGTCTCATGCCATATGACAAACATGATAGGTGCTTATAAATGATAAGTAGGCCGAACCAGTGACACTTATGACAAGCTCAAAGAGTTTACTCTTGTCAATATTTTTGTCATAAATCATATTAGTGCATATAATCTTTAGACCTGAGATAGCACAGTTATCTTGTATATAGGTAGTTTGAGTTTGATACTGCTTTCATACTTGTACTGTGTATAGGTATATGGGCATGTGTTGGCTCCTACTAGTTATATATGGAGGTAGGTGTTGATCAAGATGGAATCTGTTCCTCTAAGTAAATAGAGATAAAATCCTATGTTCATTTAATTGTTCTTGATATTTCAAGTTCCTGGCCAGGACAGATAGATTTAATCAGAAAAGAGTTTCTGATGAGAAAATCTTTTTAATCAAGAATTGAAATTAAAAGAGAACATAATATTCATAGCAAATGGAGTTTGACATAAACCATGACTCCAGCTTGAGTTGGGATTTTATAACAGAGAGATTCTAGTGTATGGTAACATATGATTATAGGTTCATTTAAGGTAAACCTTATTACTAATTGGGTGGCCATGGCATGCTATGCTAGGTGTTAACCATGGTCTATGAGGTGCATAAAATGATTTAGAGAAATCATTTATGGTAAAAAAGAGTTCTGATGATATTAAGAGTTGATATCATGTCTCATTGCCAATTAGTGATGAGCCCAGTAAGTCATACACATACACAAGTTATCACCTAATTAAATATGATTTAATTAATTTATTAAAGAGTTTAATTGATTAATTAAATAGGTTTGGTTTGCAATTAGATTGCAAAGTCCCTAGCATGACTTGAAACCAAATCTAGATTATTAGATGTATAGTATAAGTTAAATTTATATTTAAAGTGTTTAAATATGAATTTAATTAATGAGAAATTAATTAATAGAGATTAATTAATTAATTTATATTTGATATAAATTAATTAGAAGAAGAGAAATAATTATTTTGGGTTAAGAACTCAAAATTAAGACACAGGGGTATTTTGGTCATTTCGCAGTGTGACACGTGGCCCCATGAGATGGTGACACATGGAATTACACATAAGATTGCAAAATGTCTTTTAATCATGTAAGATGATTAAAATTAAGGTTAAATATAGGTTTGACACTTGGCACAATGTGATTGGGTCACTTAAACCTAGAGCTAATCAAAGGGTGATATGTGGCAAGGGTTTAATGTGTTAACCTAGCTATATAAGTGTTGTTATGAGAAAATAAAATACAACCAGCAGCCACACTCCTTTGTCACGCCATTTTGAAGCTCTCCCTCTCTTCCTCTTCATCTCTCATCAATTCAAAGAGATTAGCCATCAATCTCTTGAATTAAAAATACTAGAAATTGGTTCTAGTGTCCTGTTTACATTTCTAATCTCTTAAAAGGCAGAACATGAATTTCTAATTAATAGAAAAAGCTTTAGAAGCTGTTCAAGGGCTGCCATAGGTGTTCTTGGTGTGGACAAGCTAAAGAGACAACATTTGGTATCCTGAAGAAGAATCTCAAAGGCGCAAATACGCTGTAGTGCATCAAGAGGTTAGTGTAATCATTCTTGATTTAATCTAGGGTTCTAAAATTAATTTGATTAATTTTAAAATCTTAAATGGCAAATACATATTCAAAACATATTAAAAGAGTTTTAATATATTGTTTATCATTGAAATCAAATAGTTAAAAATAAATCTTGCATGATGCATGTGACCCTATGTGAAAATTTTTGAATTCAATGGTATAAACTTGTGTTTTTCACGCTTCCGTTCCTTCAATTGGTATCAGAGCCACTATATTTGCCATTTAGATTGTTGATTATATGATTTAATTGTGTGATTTGATCATGAGATGATTGATCCATTGCTGGTTGCAATGGATGTGTGGCGACACACATGGTGAAGCCACCATAGGTGGCGGCAACAAAGCTTCTTCAAGGTGGCGCAAGGTTTGCTTTTTAATTTACAATTATTGTATGATTTAAAAGCTCATCCTATGTCTAATTAAATTGTTTAATTAGAATTTTAATTACACAATTAAATTATGATTCAAATCAGAATTTTAAAATTTGTTTGAATGTGATTCAAATTTGAATTTTAAAAGTTGTTTCAATGTGATTCAAATCTGAATTTTTAAAGTTGTTTGAATCATATTTAAATATGATTTTTTTAAAGTTGTTTGAATAATATTCAGATCTGAATTTTTAAAAATTGTTTGAATGTGATTCAAATCTGGTTTTTTAAAAATTATTTGAATGTGATTCAGATCTAAATTTTTAAGGTTGCTTGAATGTGATTCAAATCTGAATTTTTAAGGTTGTTTGAATGTGATTCAAATCTGAATTTTTAAATTTGTTTGAATAAAATTCAAATCTGAATTTTTGAATTTATTTGAATGATATTCAAATCTGGATTTTTAAGTTGAATGTGAGATATTAAATTTAATTTAAGTTTGTATGTTTTATTTAATTGTTAAATAGTGATATGCATGATGGATGATCATGGACTATAAAAGACCAATGTGATTAGATTTATTTCTTTTATGTTTCTTTGGGATTGTAAATTAATTAATTAATTTTAATTTATTTTGGGCATGTATTATTAAGTTTGTAATAATTTTTGGGTTGTAATTTCATTTATTTAAGTTCTTATAAATTCTCCTTGGTATGCCAAGGATTACTATGTAATTGGATTGCAAGAAGTTTAAGGAGGTCAAGAGCATTGGTGGGACCAGTGGGAGGAATTCAAGATCAAGTGTTGATTATGTACTCCTTCAGCAACTCTTGTAAAATGAATGAATGAAATGCACCTAGGAATGCCCTGATTCAATTCTTGGTGGCTCAGAATTGAATCCCTTAAAAAGTCCATGATCATACCATATTTACTGCTTATCCATGAATGCATGAGACGCATGGGAATGTATGCAATTATATGATATATGCATGCTAAATGGATAATGTGCAAAGTGAGACCTAAATAGTAATTAGGATGACCATAAAATCTTCCAAACAAATGATTAAGTTGGAAATGCTATAATTAAAGTAATTATAACATAGGCCCTCCATTGGAATAATTATTTTAAGAAATTTTAAATACTTGCATAAGATGCAATTAATTTAAGAGATTTTCTTAAGAATAATTGTTAAGCATGAGATGTTGTAAATATGTAAATGATTTGGTGGCCAATATTGGATGTACCTGAGGACATTAAAATTATTTGCATAATTACTGGCTCAATGGGATCAACTTAACTAATGCAAGATAAGTCAATAATGGTTGTGCCTGATATTTTGAGCATTAGGGGCTAGGTAAAGGATTGAACCTCACATGAGATGTGATGGGCAAGGAGTTGCTCACTTATAGTTTATTGTAATTCCAATAATGGATGTACCTGAGGATGATCAATAGAATTATAAGAATTCAACCACCCACTAGAAATCCATCCAACTAGGATTTCCGTTTTCTACTTTGGAAGTGTAGGATTCGCTAAGTTAGTGGGAGGACCAATTTGATTAAAAGACCATAATAATTTTGTTAATTACTTGATACATTTACTAATTAATCTGGTTATTTTCTGCAGTTAATTTTCTAATAATAAAGAGCACAGAACAACCACCACCATCCAATATCCTTGCAAGCATACTTGATCGCAATAGGTTGACAGGACCTAATCTCTCTGATTGGCTAAGAAATTTGAAACTTGTCCTGAACCTTGAACATATAGGATGTGTTCTAGATTTAAGTGTTCCTGGTCCCTTACCTCCAAAGGCCACTCAAGAGGAACATGAAACTTTGGACAAGTGGAAGGAGCATGATATAAGAGCTAAGTGTTACATGTTTACTTCCATGAGTAATGAGTTACAGAAGCAGCATGAGAACATGCAAAGTGCGAGTGAGATCCTCCTTCACCTACAAGAGTTGTATGGTGAGCACAGTAGGAATGCTAGGTATGAGATATCTAGGCAGCTGTTCCGCATGAGGATGTTTGAGGGACAGAATGTTGGGGATCATGTCCACAAGATGATTCGGCTGATTGAGCAGTTGGAACATCTTGACTTCAACATGGATTTCCAACTACAGACGGAATTGATCCTTCAGTCCCTTCCTGAGTCTTTTGGGAATTTTGTGAAAAATTTCCATATGACTCAACAGGAATGCACCTTAGCTAGATTACTCAACATGCTGGTTATTACCCAAAAGAATATGCCAGGCAATAAAGGAAAAGAGGTAGCTTTGATTGCATCTTCTTCTACTGGAAAGTCCAACAAGAAGAAGTGCAATAAGAAAAAGAAACCTCAGATTCTTGGTCCTTCTAAGAAAATAGCTAAACAGAAAGGGAAGACTAAAGCTGATGGAGGCAAAGGAAAGTGTTTCCACTGCTAGAAGGATGGGTACTGGAAAAGGAACTGCCCAGAGTATCTTGCTTCTCTGAAGGACAAGAAGGATAAAACTTTGGAAGGTATGTCCATATCTTGTTATTTAGATTCTGATGATACTCATTGTTCATCTACAGCTTGGGTTTTAGATACTGGTGCCAGTTCTCACATTTCTAATGATATGCAGGAACTAGCAAATAGTAGCAGCTTGCGTTCTCAAGATGTTAGAGTCCGGATTGGCAATGGCTCAACTGTTGAAGCTTTAACCATAAGATCTAAATCTTTTTACATGTTTTGTGTTTGGATAAAATTTTATATGTACCTGTTGCTTTTAAGAACATCATTTCTATATCTAGTTTGACTAGATATGGTTATGAATTTTAGTTAACAGATGATGTTTGCAATATTTATTTTGGAAATAAATATGTTGGTTCGGGTTATATGAATGATGGTCTTTATTATTTGGATAATAATGACAAACACAAAATGAATGCAAGTGATCTAAATGAATGCAATGCCATAGTGAAAATCAACTCAAGTTCAAAATATATTTGGCTTGCAGAAGATAAGATTGCAAAACTGGAGAAAATGGGGATTCTATCCTCATTGGGCTCTGAGCCTACTCCAACTTGTGAATCTTGCCTTCAGGGCAAAATGACTAGATCACCCTTTGTTGGACAAGGGCTAAGAGCTGAAAATATTTTGGAGCTAATACATAGTGATGTATGTGGTCCATTTAAAGAAATGGCTAGAAGGGGCTTTCATTATTTTATTACCTTTACTGATGATAAATCAAGGTTTGGGTATTTGTATTTGATGAAATACAAACATGAATCCTTTGAAAAGTTCAAAGAATTTAAATCTGAAGTAGAAAATCAAACAGGAAAGAGTATTAAAGCTCTTCGATCAGATTGTGGAGGTGAATATTTGAGTACTGAATTTGATGAATACTTGAGAGAGCATGGCATTGTTTCCCAGCTGACTCTTCCAGGAACGCTACAGCTGAATGGTGTATCTGAAAGGAGAAATCGTACTCTATTGGATATGGTACGTAGTATAATGAGCTATACTGATATGCCAATCTCCTTTTGGGGATTTACATTAGAATCAGCTATGTATATTCTGAATAGAATTCCATCAAAATCAGTTTCTTCCGCACCTTATGAGATATGGCATGGAAGAAAACCAAGTCTTAAGCATGTTAAGATTTGGGGTTGTCCAGCTTATATTAAAAAGCTGAACACTGATAAATTGGAAACTAGATCAGAAAATGGTCGATTTGTTGGATATTCAAAAGATTATTTTGGATATTATTTTTATTTGCCTACTTCACAAAAGGTTGTGATTAGTAGAGATGCCACATTTCTTGAACAACAGTTTGTTCAAGAAAGAGGCAAAGGAAGGCAAATAGAGTTGGAATTGGAGAATTCTGACCAATCAACAGATCATATGGATATAGATCCATCTAGTCAACCTATACCCATTGATGAAACATCTACAGTTGTTCCTCGTAGAACAACCAGGGTATCTCACCCACCAGTGAGATATGGTTTCCTTCATGAAGAAGAACAAGAGTTGTCTACTCATGAAGAAGTAGATCATGGAGATGATCCACTCACCTATGAAGAAACTATATCAGATATAGACTCTTCAAAATGGATTGATGCTATGAAATCCGAGATTGATTCCATGTGTAAGAATCAAGTTTGGGATCTTGTTGACCCACCTGAAGGTATTGTACCTATAGGGAACAAATGGGTTTTTAAGAAGAAAATAGTTTTGATGGAAAGGTAGAGACCTATAAGGCAAGGCTAGTAGCAAAAGGGTTTCGCCAAAGGCAAGGAGTCGACTATGAGGAGACTTTCTCCCCTGTTGCCATGCTTAAATCAATTAGGATTCTATTAGCAATAGCTGCATACTATGATTATGAGATTTGGCAAATGGATGTCAAAACAGCTTTTCTCAATGGATACATTGAAGAAAACATTTTCATGGAACAACCTAGGGGTTTTGAATCCCAAGATGGTTCTAAGGTATGCAAGCTAAAGCGATCCATTTATGGGTTGAAGCAAGCTTTGAGGTGTTGGAACATCCGTTTTGATGAAGCCATTAAATCCTTTGGTTTTATCAAAAATGAGGATGAGCCATGTGTATATAAGAAGGTTAGTGACAGTGCTATCACTTTCCTTGTCTTATATGTGGATGATATACTGTTGATGGGTAATGACACAGGTATGTTGACAATTGTAAAGATATGGTTGTCAAATACATTCTCCATGAAAGACTTAGGGAAGGCAACCTATATTCTTGGGATTCGCATCTATAGAGATGGAGCGAAAAGAATAATTGGTTTATCTCAAATTCTATACTTGGAAAAGGTGTTAAAGAGGTTTAACATGCTTGATTCCAATAGAGGATTGTTACTAGTGAGACATGGTATCCATCTTTCTAAAGAGATGTCTCCAAAGACACCTGAAGAAAGAGATAAAATAGCCAGGATTCCATATGCTTCAGCTATTAGAAGTTTAATGTATGCAATATTATGTACTAGGCCAGATATCGCATATGCTGTTAGTTTGACTAGCAGTTATCAATCCAATCCAGGTTTGGAACACTAGATAGTTGTCAAGAATATCCTTAAGTACATGAGAAGAACTAAGGATTTATTCTTGATCTATGGAGGTGGAGACTTGCAATTGGATGGTTATACTAATTCTAAATTCCAATCAGATATCGATGATAGAAAGTCTACATCTGGATATGTGTTCCTTTGTAATGGAGGTGGAGTCAGTTGGAAGAGTTCCAAACAGAGCACGACTGCAGATTCCACTACAGAGGCTGAGTATATTGCTGCATCAGATGCTGCAAAGGAAGCTGTTTGGATAAAGAAGTTCATGACAGAACTTGCAGTAGTTCCTTCCATTAACTCAGCAGTTCCACTACACTGTGACAACAATGGAGCAGTCATACAGGCTAAGGAACCAAGGTCTCACCAAAAATCCAAACAGATAGAAAGGCGCTACCACATTATCAGAGAAATAGTTGGGCGAGGTGATGTAGCCACGCAGAAAATAGCATCAACTGAAAATCCAGCTGATCCATTCACTACGCCTATGTCACAGACTCAGCTAGACCGACATCTTGAGAAGATAGGTCTAAGATATTGTAATGAATGGCTCTAGTGCTAGTGGGAGATTGTTAGTAGTATGCCCTAGAGCATATCATTTAGTATGTATCTTGTACATATTTTTATTAATAAAAGACTTTTCCACTTTTCTGTTTACATAATATATTTATATGTAATAGAAAAGGTCCATTGATATTTTGTTAGAAATATTATTCTTAAGTTGTTAAGAATATGAGTGACATTATTTCTAGTACAAAGTATCATAAATAGGTTCACAATCGAGGATACTTCATAATAAGAACATGACTTATCCAGAAAGATTGTATTCATATTTGTTCCCAAGTTATTTATATGAGATATAAATAAGATGGAATGGTGAGTCTCATGCCATATGACAAACATGATAGGTACTTATAAATGATAAGTAGGCCGAACCAGTGACACTTACGATAAGCACATGGAGTTTACTCTTGTCAATGTTTTTGTCATAAATCATATCAGTGCATATAATCTTTAGATCTGAGATAGCACAGTTATCTTGTATATAGGTAGTTTGAGTTTGATACTGCTTTCATACTTGTACTGTGTATGGGTATATGGGCATGTGTTGGCTCCTACTAGTTATATATGGAGGTAAGTGTTGATCAAAATGGAATCTGTTCCTCTAAGTAAATAGAGATAAAATCCTAAGTTCATTTAATTGTTCTTGATGTTTCAAGTTCCTGGCTAGGACAGATAGATTTAATCAGAAAAGAGTTTCTGATGAGAAAATCTTTTTAATCAAGAACTGGAATTAAAAGAGAACATAATATTCATAGCCAATGGAGTTTGACATAAACCATGACTCCAGCTTGAGTTGGGATTTTGTAACAGAGAGATTCTAGTGCATGGTAACATATGATTATAGGTTCATTTAAGGTAAACCTTATTACTAATTGGGTGGCCATGGCATGTTATGCTAGGTGTTAACCATGGTCTATGAGGTGCATAAAATGATTTAGAGAAATCATTTATGGTAAGAAAGAGTTCTGATGATATTAAGAGTTGATATCATGTTTCATTGCCAATTAGTGATGAGCCTAGTAAGTCACACACATACACAAGTTATCACCTAATTTAATTAATTTATTAAAGATGATTTAATTAATTTATTAAAGAGTTTAATTGATTAATTAAATAGGTTTGGTTTGCAATTAGATTGCGAAGTCCCTAGCATGACTTGAAATCAAATCTAGATTATTGGATGTATAGTATAAGTTAAATTTATATTTAAAGTATTTAAATATGAATTTAGTTAATGAAAAATTAATTAATAGAGATTAATTGATTAATTTATATTTGATATAAATTAATTAGAAGAAGAGAAATAATTATTTTAGGTTAAAAACTCAAAATTAAGACACAGGGGCATTTTGGTTATTTCGCAGTGTAACACGTGGCACCATGAGATGGTGACACATGGCATTACACATAAGCTTGTCAAATGTCTTTTAATCATGTAAGATGATTAAAATTAAGATTAAATATAGGTTTGACACTTGGTACAATGTGATTGGGTCACTTTAATCATGTAAGATGATTAAAATTAAGATTAAATATAGGTTTGACACTTGGCACAATGTGATTGGGTCACTTAAACCTAGAGCTAATCAAAGGGTGACATGTGGCAAGGGTTTAATGTGTTAACCTAGCTATATAAGTGTTGTTATGAGAAAATAAAATACAACCAGTAGCCACACTCCTTTGTCACGCCATTTTGAAGCTCTCCCTCTCTTCCTCTTCATCTCTCATCAATTCAAAGAGATTAGCCATCAATCTCTTGAATTAAAAATACTAGAAATTGTTTCTAGTATCCTGTTTACATCTCTAATCTCTTAAAAGGCAGAACTTGAATTTCTAATTAATAGAAAAAGCTTTAGAAGCTATTCAAGGGCTCCCATAGGTGTTCTTGGTGTGGACAAGCTAAAGGGACAACATTTGGTGTCCTGAAGACAAATCTCAAAGGCGTAAATATGCTGCAGTGCATCAAGAGGTTAGTGTAATCATTCTTGATTTAATCTAGGGTTATAAAATTATTTTGATTAATTTTAAAATCTTAAATGGCAAATACATATCCAAAACATTTTAAAAGAGTTTTAATATATTGTTTATCTTTGAAATCAAATAGTCAAAAATTTTTGAATTCAATGGTATAAACTTGTATTTTTTACGCTTCCGTTCCTTCAATTGTTTCAGTATCATAACTCATCATTAGTCCAAAAATAAATTTACATTCACTTATACCTAGCTCTAATGTGCTAAACTTGACGTTCTTTAAATTTTGTGTTTCGGGGTTACTATTCACTATACTATTCAAGTCAATTTATTGACTTTCTAAGGCTTAATAGGTATGAGAATCCCAACTTCACCCACATACCACATTTTGGTCACTAAATTTGTTGGTTTTGGTTGTTTACTCAAATTCTAAGTCTTTTAGGCAAATTTACAAATTTTCAGTTTTGGTGTCTTAAGTTGCACTGTTCCATTGGTCATTTTTCTGTTTGAATTTGGCAAACCTTTCTTCATAGAAAATGTTCCTTATTGTCTTAACTTCATTTTCCTTTTTGGATCACTCCAATTGGAGTTTTGTAGCTCAAGTTATAGCCATTTGAACCATGGCTACGAGATTGGACTTAACCCAGATTTCTAGGCAAATTCTAGTTTTGGCAGTTTTAGGTTTCCAAATTTGGGTGGCCAAATGACTTGGTTAATGGCATAATTTGGGTTTGTATTCTTCATGGTAGTTTTAGTTCTATATCTCAACTGTCCACTGGTAAAATTTCAGGTCATTTAGACCTGCCTAGCTCAAGTTATGGCCAAATGAACAAACACTATTTATTTGGTCATTTTATACCGGTAAGACTAAGAAATCCGGATTTGGTCAATTTGTTCACTAGGTTTTGGTCACTTTTTGGGCATGATTCCTAAATGAAAAATGTGTCATTTTGTTTCTATTTTCATTCCCAATTGGTCTCATACGAATTGGACTTGTAAATTTTCAGTTTTGGTCCCTCAAAGGGACCTTAGTCCTGCTGCCTGCAGCATGACCACATTCAATCCAAATTTAATCTCAATTCCAACACTTCCAACACACTTCATTTGGTCACAAATGACCATTTCTCACCTCAAACTAGGTCAAACACATCATTTCACCATTTTTCCAATTTTTGTCTCCCAAACCCTAGGTCCAAAACCCTAACTTCCATGTTTAGCTCATTTGTTGAATTCTAAATGCATATTTATTATTTATACACTCATTCACACTTAACTAATTCATAATTTGTATCAAAATTATCCATCCTCAAACCTAAACTCTAGCTGTTCAAATTTCCATTTAGTCCAACATTGTAACACCCCTAAGTTCGGTAGTGCGTTCTGCTGTTCCGGTGACCAGTGCTGTCCGGACAGCTAGGATGCCTAGAACTACACCTTGATATGAGTGAGGAGACATAAAATAATGAAATACAAGAAAAGAAAATGCAAGAAAAACAAAGGAAAAATCATAGCAAAGAAATGTAACCAAGTTAAGCGAGCCGGGAACCCTAGCGATGGGTGACCGCACCGGGAAGCCACGGCGTGGACCGTTGACTAGCCCTGGACTGCGGGGAACCCTGGAAAACATTTTTAGGACTTAAATAGACCCTTGTTGAAGAATAAATATCATTAGAAAGATCAAATAAAAATTAAATAATTAGTACAAAGAAAAGTGAGAAATCGAAAAACAGACAAAATACGGTGTTACCAAAAAATCGGGAACGTAACCCGAACAGGGGCATTATGGTCATTTGACATCCTGAAGTGTCTTTTGACCTAAATTTCCATTAAAAATAAATAATATTACACTTAGAAAATGAAATGAAAAATTAATTTGGTGGTACCTAAAGTAAATAGCTAAAATCATGGGTTAATGTGGGATTAAGTGAAAGTTTAACTTATAATATGATTTAATTTTTTAGTGGACCACTAAGGGAATTAATTAAACACATAGTGGGACATGTGTACACTTAATATGCAGCTGAAACTCCATCTTCTCCACATGAATTCAACATTGCCGTGAATGAAGGTGAGAGGAAACTCCATAGCCATTTTTCATGCAAGCTTTCTTAACTCTCCATTTTCAACTCCAACCTCTTAGGTTTCTTCATTAAACTTTGTCTACACATCACAAGGAAGATATTGATACCAATTTTGAGAAGTTTGGTGAAGGTTTAGCAAGTTACAATCAAAGGTAAGTTTACATTTTTTGAGAATTCCTTTGTTAAGTTTTGTGTGCATGTTATGGGTGTTGGTTTGGTGAAAGAAAATTTTGAGTTTGAAGAGTTATTGTTGTTTTCATTTTGGACAGCCATGAGTCACGTTTTTGATGAGATATTTGTGCATATAATTGATGAGAAATAATGTTGATCATGGTGATATAGTAACCTAGTGAATTATTTCATGTTTATATGGTGATTTATGCACTTGGATGGGAATTGGTAACTTGGAAGGCACTTTGATGTTGAAGAAGATTTGCGGCAGCTTTGGAACACTTGAGTAATTGTATGTATTGAAGGAAGTGTGGGCAGAATATTGACCTAGAAGGATTGATGATATGTATGTAGATTGATATTGAAAAGTGTATGTAAGATTTGTAATGGTTAGGTGTGTATGTAATGGTACTTAGAAATTGTAAATGTGAATTATACTTGGTGTGTTGAGGGTAATGGTAATCTGCCCAAAATAATGTTAATGTAAAGTAGAAAATGCTTTTGGTAATGTACCAAAACAGATTGGTAGGGTATGGAAGTAAACTTTTCAAGGTAAATATGTGTTTGAAGTGGGGTGTGAAAGGCATAGTGAGGGCAGTGTACATTTTAGCCTATAACCTTAAATGTGTAATCTCAATTGGTATGAGACCAATTGGAGGTGAAACTAGGCACAAAATGTGCCAACTTTCATTGAGAAAACGTACCAAAATTCTGCTTGCAAGGTGACCTAAGAAAATGACCAATTCGGATTAGGTGCAATTAGGACCTGAAAAATGACCAATTGGGCAGCAGTGAGTGTTTAGGCCATAACTCACTCAAACCAGGTCCAATTGACCTGAAATTTTGACCAAGAATAGTTAAGACCCATACCTACAAGTCTTATGAAGACACCAAAGCCCAGAAATGACCATAAGCAAGTCAAACAACTTGCACAAGTTCGGGTCCAAAAACTGGCCGAACCAGAGTTGACCAAATTGACCTAAAATTGACCTAAAATGGTACCATTTGACCAGCAATAGTATAATGACCATAACTTGGTCTACTTAACTCGGATTGACCTGAAATTTTGCCCCGCGTGCAATAAGACCTAGATCTACAAGTTTGTAGTTTCGACCAAGACCCGAAAACTGAGGGAACTAGATCGTCCGGTTAGGTCAAACCAGTATCCCTAATCCAAAGAATTTGCACTAAAATGCACTAAACAAGGAAATGACTTTGGTAAAACGTACCAAACCTAAAACCCTATCGAATGTGACATATTAACGACACTAAGACCTAATTTACCTAAAACGCAATGAGGGTTGGTATATTAGGTGATTAAGTGAATAATTGAGTTCAGTGCATTATTTACCAAACACCATCGATAGAGACAGTTTAATTTAGCATCAAACACTTCAAATTGTGTTTCGATTAACAAGGACTCAAAGAAAAGGGAAGGAAACATCGAGTCCGGATCGTGAGACAGTCATCAGAGGTTTGTGCACAACTAGTTTTTAACTGATTTTACTTTGAATATTTCATATGATTAAATGACATATTTTTCTTATGTATTATGTTTAACAAGCATTAGATTTAATTCAATGATTATTGAAAATTGTTATAGTATGTATGAATTCAGCTTTGTGAAATGGTATTTCCACAAGTATTAAGCATTGTTATGGATTGAACAAATTATGTTTTGGAAAATTGTGATAGAACATGTTTTGAATTATGAAGGTAATTTTCATGGAAAAATGCAAATTTATGATTTGAATTGTGATGAGCATAAAAATTATTGGATATTAGAATTGACTTTGAATCGAATTATATTGTGATTTATGCTCACTAAATGGATTGTAATATTGTTTTATATCTCACTATAGATGCTTGACTAGGTTATTACCCGTCTCTCTCATTTGTTGAGAAGACAATGGAGTGAGTTGTGTTTTGATTACCATGGTACGTGCACAGGCTTAGATTTTCCTCTGATTTGAGGTTAGATCTAAGTTTATTTTATCGTTATGGCCCTTGCGGAAGATTCATTATTGTGATGGTACTGTGCACGATGATTCGACCTCCCCGACCATAGGGAGTTAGAATCAGATTCGACCTCCCCGACCATAGGGAGTTAGAATCACATCGAATATGGCCCTTTCGGATTAGTCTTGCATAGTTAGTGAGATAAAGATTGATTTTTGAGATACATAATAACTTTTGAGATACAATATGATATTTGAGATACATAATGATTTTTGAGATACAGAATGGCTTTTGAATGGTAAGGAATGGTGATTTTAATTATGGTTTATGTATAATTGATTTTGTTGGAATTACTTAAATGGATAGTCAAGATATGATAAATTGAATTTTGTGCTCCAAGTCATTTATACAAATGATTTACATTATTGGCAATGAGTATTTTGAGTTGTGAAATTTGATCGATTCGATTCTCAAATTATTTATCAGAAATTTGTCAATGTATATTGTACTATGTTTTAAATTATAGTTGTGCACCACTGAGTTCACCACTCAGCGATAGCTTTGTATGCTGTCGCAGGTAAGAAGAGCATAGAGCAGTAAGTAAATTTCGTTGAAGATATATTCAGATAAGCTCCAGGTATATCATAGGTATACCCATGTACATAGGTTTTGATGTAAGCATGTAATAATATGTATGTAAATTATTTGAGCAGTTGTATATAAAACTCTTGTAAAATATTTTGGTATGTAATCAAATGTAAATTATTGTAAATGTAAATTTGGGATTTCAATTATCTGAATAGTTTGTAATATAAATTTTGAGTCTTGAAATGAATGAGATATTTCTTTATGATGGGATTAGTTTGAAAATGAATTGATTGTGTATTGAGAATTGAATTGTGAATTGAATTGAAGTTACTGAAGTTGTATTTGAGAAAACATATTGGGAGCATTTTTCTTTTGCAGGATTGAAGAACTGTTTTCTCAAAATACAGCCGGCACTTTGCCGAAATTTTGAAAAAAAATTTTATAACACCAGATTTTAATCGATGATTTAAATTGCACGAAATTGTTTTAAAATCCCTTGTAGTACATCTAATGGGTTATCGGTAGGCGAAGTACGGTAATTCATTAGGTGTACTACGGGATCATGTTACATCTTACAGAGGAGTAGGGTGTGACAAACATGCTTGATTTTATTCACTTATTTGTTAATTACAAGTGTAACTTAGCTACTTAAACATAAATTCAAAGAGAGAATGAAGGAAGAATACCAAC
Organism: Hevea brasiliensis; assembly: GCF_030052815.1. Classification (NCBI taxonomy): domain Eukaryota; kingdom Viridiplantae; phylum Streptophyta; class Magnoliopsida; order Malpighiales; family Euphorbiaceae; genus Hevea; species Hevea brasiliensis. Next base: position 35,589,459 of record NC_079507.1, on the reverse strand, counting down.
CTTAAGTGAGCAGAATTTTTCTATCCAAATCTTCAAACTTTGCTTGATTTATTTACTCCCAACCTTCTTATCAAAGCTCAAACACAAGTTTTAGTTAAGGGATGTAGAGATTTCATGGCAAAATTTAGGGTTTAAGGGAGCTTTAGGTGGGCTTCAATGGAGATTTCTTGAAGGAAATGAAAGGGATGGGAGAGAGAGAGTGGACGGCATTGAAGATAAAGAAGAAGACCAAATTTTTTCTTTTCTCTTTTTGTCTTTTTAATTGTTAGAGATTATCCCAAAATTTCAATTTTTTAAAAATAAAAATTTATTGCATCATGCTTATGTCACCACATGATGTCATTACCTTCTCAACTTTTCTTTTTCTTTTTTTTATTTATTTTTCTATTAATTCTTTAATTTAATTCCCGACTCTGAAATTTTCTTTTCTTCGATTTTATTTGACAGTTAGGTCAGGAGTCAGCTCTCAGGGTCAATTGACCAAATTGCCCCTCGCCGTTTCAACCCAATTTGCAAATAATTCAATATATCTTCCGGCTCCCTGACCTAATTATTTGACTGACTTAACAATTCTTTTTCGTGATTTTCTCTTTTTCACTGTGTTCGTAATAGTCTTAAGGACCGCAGCGTCACATTTTATGGTTCGAAATTTGAGTTTAAATTGACTTCGCAGTTCTTCCTGAGAAGGTCACCCATCGTTGTGACTCTCGGCTCGTTTAACTTCTTATATTCTACTTTTCTTATTTATACTTAACTAATTGACAATTACTAATTATTTGTGTTTATGGCTTATCTACTTGTCTTAAGTGTGGTTCTAATCCCCTTAATTATCCGGACTGACTCCGATCACCGGAATAGTGAAATATACTAGGCTATGCAAATAGGGGTGTTACAATTCTCCCCCCCCCCCCTTAAATAAATTTCGTCTCGAAATTTTACCTGGTATCGATCTCTGAACAGCTGTGGGTGCTGTCTCCTCATGTCCTCCTCTCGTTCCCAAGTAGCCTCCTGGCCCAAATGATGGTTCCACAGCACTTTTACCAACGGTATGTGCTTGTTCCATAGCTGCTTCACCTCATAAGCCAGAATCTCTATGGGTTCTTCCTCATATGTGAGGTCTGGATTCACTTCAATTTCCTCTACTGGTAGTACATGAGATGGGTCTGTTCGATACCTCCTCAACATAGACACATGGAAAACGTTATGTATCTTCTCCAACTCTGGAGGTAGTGCCAAATGATATGCCAAAGGACCCACTCTTTCCAGAATCTCATATGGCCCAATGAAACGAGGACTCAGTTTCCCTTTCTTGCTGAATCTCATAATTCTCTTCCAAGGAGAAACCTTGAGGAATACTTTCTCACCCACTGCATACTCAATATCCCTTCTCTTCAGATCAATGTAGGACTTCTGACAGTCTAATGCAGTCTTAAGTCGATCTCTGATCACCCTGATTTTCTCTTTAGTTCGCTGAACAATTGCGGGTCCAATCATCTTTCTTTCACCCACGTCATCTCAACACAATGGGGTTCTACATTTTTTGCCATACAAAGCTTCATATGGAGGCATCCGAATGCTTGATTGGTAGCTATTGTTGTAGGCAAACTCAATCAAAGGCAAGTGTGTATCCAACTGCCCTCAAACTCAATCACACAAGCCCGTAGTGTAACACCCCTCACCCGACTACAGTGTAGCCGAGCAAGGCATGCTACAATCGGTGCCGAAGCACCTTATCTTATCTTATTTTATTCCTTTCATAATTTGATCTCGTTATATTTTAATATTAATTATTTTTCGACGGAGAAACCAACGGAGTTTCCCCTATTTTATTACCAGTTGACGTATTTTACTATTTACCTGTTTGAAAGTTTCAACAATATTTTCAGAATAAAGTCTTATCCATGCTAATCATAATTATCTCATCAATCATTCTCATAATTTTCTCATATTTCAAATCTCATTCATACATTTCAATTTCATAATCATTTCCATGCATACTCAATTCATATGTAAACATTCTCAAATTACATAAGCAAAATTTTCAAATTTCCTTAATTTACATAATTTACAAAATAATTACAAAATTTCATAATTTACATCATAATACAATATCTAGCATTTTATACAAAATACAAAATATGATCTATATGGGCCCTATCTACATGCATTGCTGAGGAGGTGACAACCTTGAATACTCCAGCCACTTCGCAGATCCGACTCTAAAAATCTTAGTCAAAGTACCTGCGCGAGGAAACAAATCCATCGCGCTAAGCATTGCTGCTTAGTGGTGCAATAATAGAATAAGAAAATAAAATATACAAATAAAGAAAGAACGAAGCATAATTTGAATATTTAATAATCAATTTAATTTAATACAATGTGTCTAATATTAATTATCTTTTGTTCTAATTTGTTCCGCTTTGGAAGCGTTTAATTCCGAAATTCACAGGGATAATGTACAACATACAGAATTAATAAAAATACTCAGTTTATATTTATATGGCAATAGAAGGTACATTTAAAATATTTAGTTAAGTTATACCTATTTTTGCAACTCTTTTATCATTTTACTTAACAATTTTTATGTGGTTTGGATCATTTCATAATTGTAACTAATTCTTTTGAAGTCTTATTAACTCATTTATTTGATTTCTAATATTTTTAATTACTAATAGTCTTAATTTATTTTAATAAATTACACTGCCCAAGTAACCTACGACAGGCTGACTAAATCGATAAACGGTCGTTGACTTGGACACCGCGTGCCTCGGGCCGTCATACCATGGGACGCAACGTCAACCACGATGCAAATGATGGCTAAAAAGCCATGATATCACATAATCGGGCATAAAAGCCATGAATACGGGCATAAAAGCCATGAATACGGGCATAGAGCTATGAATATAGGCATAAAGCCTTTTTGCAGTACTGCTAAAACAATACCCTATTGGCATGCCAAACTATCCAATCTGACACACATGTCTAGGCAATACAAGGGAACATAATATCATTAAATATTAATATATTGTATTTTATGACTTCATTATTTCATGATAAATTTCAATTATAATTCATACATTCATTTGATCATTTATATGATCACAATTCATATCAATTATCCTTTTATACCATTGTACTCAAAATACTTCTCCTCTCTACAATAATGAGAACTAATGTCTCATTCATTCATTAATATGGTTCATTTATTCATTCATTATGTTATTCATATTAATCACAATTCTAAACAATGGTTCACATGTACCATTGTATTCAAAACATTTTCCCTTTTCTCATTTATACATTCAAGAATCTACTTATGTAATTACAAATTTTATATTTCAAGTTGAATTATTAATATTTTATGAATTCCATTTGTGATGGGCATATAAGCCCTAACTATCTATTCATATCAATTAGGTGACTTATTTTCCATGTTTCAAGTAATCCATAAATATTTCATGGATTTCAAATTTATGGCCTTAATTTCTTTTTAACAATTTTGACTAGGATGCATAGTCCATATTTGTCATACAATTCTAAGCATTTAAACTTAGAATTGATTCTAGGTCTTCATCTTAATTTACTAATCGTTTTGATTACTATTCACCTTACTAGTCAACCAAAATATTGACTTTTTTATACTTAATGGATATATTAATTCTAATTACACCAAGATCCCACATTTTGAGTTTTACATTTGCTAGTATTAATTGCCAATTGCAATTTAAAGTCCCCTAAATGCATTTCTAATTTCACATTTGAATTTCAAGTTTTGGTATCACTATTCACCTCATTGGTCAACAAAAATGTTTACTTTTGGATAGAAAATAGGTACATTGGTTTTGACACTCCAAACATGCCACATTTTGCATTTAAAACTTGTTGGAAGTGATCACCATTACCATTTCTAAGCCTAACACTAAGTGGCAGAATTTTCAGTTTTTGTACCATAAGTTTACTGTTCTATTAGGGACTGTTACAGTGGAAATTTGAGGAAATGGTAAACATGAAAGTTGTTCCTTATTTTGTCTAGTTGAATTTCTTTTTTTGAATCACTCCATTTGGAGTTTTGTAGCTCCAGATATGGTCCAAAAACCACAGCTGGCCGGATTTCAATTCTCTGCGAATTACCAAATCTGATTCATGAACAAAGGATGTGACTGCCATTTTGATTAAGTTATGGTCATAATTTGGGGTTGCTATAAAAATTTCAGGTCAATTGACCATTTCTACAGTGAGTTATGGCCAACTGAACAGTTACTGTTCATTTGGTCATTTTGCATAATTGGCTTACAGGGTACCCGGATTGGGGCCAACTTTTGGTCCACTTGCTTTGGTCTTTTGGGCATGGTTTCTTCAGCAAAAATGTGCCATTATAAGTCTAGTTTCATGTCCAATTGGCCAAACACCAATTGAACCTACACAGCCAAAGTTATGGCTGTCCAAGTGGGCTGGAATCACAGCCACCCTGCTGCTGTCACTAGGCAGCCTATCAATTCAGTGTGTAACACTCTAATGCACTTCATTTTATGGTCAACTTCCCTCAAATGGTCATTAATTGACCATTAAAATGTTCACTCACCATTTCACAAGCAAAGTCCAAGTTCTCTCCAAAACCCTAACCCTAATTGACCAAGCCTCCAATTCATGCATCCCACTCTTAATTTGCTATACTAATCATATAATTTATAAGAGGGGCAGCAATATGTCACTTTAAACCAAAGATTTCTCCTAACCCTAACTCATGTCAAGGCTGCCAAAACTTCATGGAATATAACCATGCTTTATTAATTCAATTTTTGTCAAATTTTTAACTTAACTTAGCTCAAATTCATGATTAGAAAGATGTAAAAGCAAAGGTTATGGCACTAACCTCTTTGCTGATTTTCTAAGCTTGTTCACACCTCACTTTCTTCCACTTTCTCTTCTTCTAATTGCTGCCCAAGTCTTGCTCTAGTGGTAAGGGAAATTTTTAGTGAAGGGAGGACAAGGTTTTGAGGTGGTTTGAAGTGGGAAATGAAGCTTAAGGGAGCTTTAATGGTGGAACCTCTTCTCTCTCTCTCTCTCAACGTTTTTTAGGCTGCCCAAAGGTTGAAGATGCAGATTGGTTTTTCAAATTTTTGGTCACTTTTATCTCTTTTAATGAGTTTAACAAATTGTGATTGGTGGATAGGTTTTTAATGACATCATATGATGTCATTATTAGGTATTTTCTTTCATTTTCTTTTCTTTTCATCTCTACTCATTTTCAATTTAATTTTTAGTAATGTTTATTCATATTTTATGTCATAATAATTATTTACTCAACTGAACATTTACTTAACGGGTCAAAATTGTCTGTACCGATTGAAAAATTTTTCTAAATATTTTCTTGGCATTCTAATGCCATAGGAACCTCAATGAACATTCTCTGGAGTCCCAAAAATTATTTTATGAATTTTTCCCCGGGTCTAGGGCTCCTCGTTGTGAGAACCGCAACTTCCCTCTGGTTACCCATCGCTTGGGCACCGGCTCGTTTAACTTGGTTGTATTTTATTTCTAAAATTTTTCCTAAATTTTTCTTATTAATATTTGAGTTAATTATGGTTCCTGACTTTAGTCTAATTATTTTTCCAGACGTTCTAACTGTTCGGACTGTCACCGGTCACCAGAACAGTAGAATGTACAGAGTTGCTACCGGGAGGGTGTTACAAGTCTTTCCCTCTAATTTAAATTTCGTCCTCGAAATTTACTGGGTGTTTTAGGTTCTGAGATAATTCTTTTACCTTTCTATTACTCCATCTGTCTACTTCTTTTGTATATGTGGTACTATTTAATTTTTTTTTTTTTTTGAATCTATTAATATACACTTAGGCATATCATAAGGGAAAGATACTTTACCTCAAATTCACATTTGGGGCTTCTTGTTCCTCTCCGACTTGGGTGACATTACTGTTGTACTTGGTCCTTCCACGACCTCTGTCTGGGTCTGTGGTAAATTCCTCTTAGGACAATCTTTCAGATGATGGTCTATGGCCCCACATCTATAACAGGCTCCAGTCAATCCCCTACATTCACATTTATGCCACTTGTTACAATGGCCACATTTTCTTGCTAATCCTGGCGCACTCACTACTTGTGTTTCTGGTTGATCTCTTCTGGGTCTAGATCTCCTACTTTGATCAGATGTCTGACTTAACTGTTCTCTCGGCCTCTTATTACTAGATTGTCCAAATTTCCTCTTTTGCTGATCACCAGTCCTCTTCTGTTCCTCTTCATGAACACAGCTAATATATTTCTTTCTGAACTCTATCAGAAAGAATTCCCAAGTTACGTCGGTTGGTTGCACTGCCTTGGTTACAACATCCCACCATCGATATGCAGCTTCTTGTAACAATGAAACTGCACACTCCAAACTCTGTTCTGGTGTGCAATGGAGCTGCTGTAAGACTCTTTCAGTCCTTTCTAACCAATACTCAGCCGCTGCAGAATCGTCTTCCTTTCTACCATTGAAATCTACAGCTCTATATTTCCTAATTTTTCCTATAGGTGATTTCCGCTGAGGCAGTAGTGGAATAACCCCAGTCATCTGTTGAAAGAATTCAGTCATCTGCTCAAACAAGGCATGTTGGGGTTGTACAGGCACCTCTTGCACTGGTGGAGCAGGATTTCCCCGATTTCCAATATCACTCCCAGTCGGGATACGGCTTACTACTTCTTCTTCTATTGCCCTCTGCGATTCTGAGTCCATACCTTAACCTAAAATAACCACGAAAATAGATCTGCAATAGTGTCACCTCGACTCATGTGAATGCAATGCATGTCATGCACACAATCTTATTTTATCTATCTATGCCAAGGAACGCCTAAACCGCGCTCTGATACCAATAAATGTAACACCCTTCACCCGACTACAGTGTAGCCGAGCAAGGCGTGCTACAATCGGTGCCGAAGCACCTTATCTTATCTTATTTTATTCCTTTCATAATTTGATCTCGTTATATTTTAATATTAATTATTTTTCGACGGAGAAACCAACGGAGTTTCCCCTATTTTATTACCAGTTGACGTATTTTACTATTTACCTGTTTGAAAGTTTCAACAATATTTTCAGAATAAAGTCTTATCCATGCTAATCATAATTATCTCATCAATCATTCTCATAATTTTCTCATATTTCAAATCTCATTCATACATTTCAATTTCATAATCATTTCCATGCATACTCAATTCATATGTAAACATTCTCAAATTACATAAGCAAAATTTTCAAATTTCCTTAATTTACATAATTTACAAAATAATTACAAAATTTCATAATTTACATCATAATACAATATCTAGCATTTTATACAAAATACAAAATATGATCTATATGGGCCCTATCTACATGCATTGCTGAGGAGGTGACAACCTTGAATACTCCAGCCACTTCTGCAGATCTGGACTCCAAAAATCTTAGTCAAAGTACCTGCGCGAGAAAACAAATCCATCGCGCTAAGCATTGCTGCTTAGTGGTGCAATAATAGAACAAGAAAATAAAATATACAAATAAAGAAAGAACGAAGCATAATTTGAATATTTAAGAATCAATTTAATTTAATACAATGTGTCTAATATTAATTATCTTTTGTTCTAATTTGTTCCTCTTTGGAAGCGTTTAATTCCGAAATTCACAGGGATAATGTACAACATACAGAATTAATAAAAATACTCAGTTTATATTTATATGGCAATAGAAGGTACATTTAAAATATTTAGTTAAGTTATACCTATTTTTGCAACTCTTTTATCATTTTACTTAACAATTTTTATGTGGTTTGGATCATTTCATAATTGTAACTAATTCTTTTGAAGTCTTATTAACTCATTTATTTGATTTCTAATATTTTTAATTACTAATAGTCTTAATTTATTTTAATAAATTACACTGCCCAAGTAACCTACGACAGGCTGACTAAACTGGATAACGGGTCGTTGGCTCTGGACACCGCGGTGCCTCGGGCCGTCATACCATGGGACGCAGAACGTCAACCACGTATGCAGTCAGTATGGCTAAAAAGCCATGATATCACATAATCGGGCATAAAAGCCATGAATACGGGCATAAGAGCCATGAATACGGGCATAGAGCTATGAATATAGGCATAAAGCCTTTTGCAGTACTGCTAAAACAATACCCTATTGGCATGCCAAACTATCCAATCTGACACACATGTCTAGGCAATACAAGGGCACATAATATCATTAAATATTAATATATTGTATTTTATGACTTCATTATTTCATGATAAATTTCAATTATAATTCATACATTCATTTGATCATTTATATGATCACAATTCACATCAATTATCCTTTTATACCATTGTACTCAAAATACTTCTCCTCTCAACAATAATGAGAACTAATGTCTCATTCATACATTAATATGGTTCATTTATTCATTCATTATGTTATTCATATTAATCACAATTCTAAACAATGGTTCACATGTACCATTGTATTCAAAACATTTTCCCTTTTCTCATTTATACATTCAAGAATCTACTTATGTAATTACAAATTTTATATTTCAAGTTGAATTATTAATATTTTATAAATTCCATTTGTGATGGGCATATAAGCCCTAACTATCTATTCATATCAATTAGGTGACTTATTTTCCATGTTTCAAGTAATCCATAAATATTTTATGGATTTCAAATTTATGGCCTTAATTTCTTTTTAACAATTTTGACTAGGATGCATAGTCCACATTTGTCATACAATTCTAAGCATTTAAACTTAGAATTGGTTCTAGGTCTTCATCTTAATTTACTAATTATTTTAATTACTATTCACCTTACTAGTCAACCAAAATATTGACTTTTTTATACTTAATGGATATATTAATTCTAATTACACCAAGATCCCACATTTTGAGTTTTACATTTGCTAGTATTAATTGCCAATTGCAATTTAAAGTCCCCTAAATGCATTTCTAATTTCACATTTGAATTTCAAGTTTTGGTGTCACTATTCACCTCATTGGTCAACAAAAATGTTTACTTTTGGATAGAAAATAGGTACATTGGTTTTGACACTCCAAACATACCACATTTTGCATTTAAAACTTGTTGGAAGTGATCACCATTACCATTTCTAAGCCTAACACTAAGTGGCAAAATTTTTAGTTTTTGTACCATAAGTTTACTGTTCTATTAGGGACTGTTACAGTGGAAATTTGAGGAAATGGTAAACATGGAAGTTGTTCCTTATTTTGTCTAGTTGAATATCTTTTTTTGAATCACTCCATTTGGAGTTTTGTAGCTCCAGATATGGTCCAAAAACCACAGCTGGCCGGATTTCAATTCTGCAGAATTTACCAAATCTACAGTATCATGAACAGTGACTGTGACTGCCATTTTGATTAAGTTATGGTCTAATGCACTTCATTTTATGGTCAACTTCCCTCAAATGGTCATTAATTGAGCATTAAAATGTTCACTCACCATTTCACAAGCAAAGTCCAAGTTTCTCTCCAAAACCCTAACCCTAATTGACCAAGCCTCCAATTCATGCATCCCACTCTTAATTTGCTATACTAATCATATAATTTATAAGAGGGGCAGCAATATGTCACTTTAAACCAAAGATTTCTCCTAACCCTAACTCATGTCAAGGCTGCCAAAACTTCATGGAATATAACCATGCTTTATTAATTCAATTTTTGTCAAATTTTTAACTTAACTTAGCTCAAATTCATGATTAGAAAGATGTAAAAGCAAAGGTTATGGCACTAACATCTTTGCTAATTTTCTAAGCTTGTTCACACCTCACTTTCTTCCACTTTCTCTTCTTCTAATTGCTGCCCAAGTCTTGCTCTAGTGGTAAGGGAAATTTTTAGTGAAGGGAGGACAAGGTTTTGAGGTGGTTTGAAGTGGGAAATGAAGCTTAAGGGAGCTTTAATGGTGGAACCTCTTCTCTCTCTCTCTCTCAACGTTTTTTAGGCTACCCAAAGGTTGAAGATGCAGATTGGTTTTTCAAATTTTTGGTCACTTTTATCTCTTTTAATGAGTTTAACAAATTGTGATTGGTGGATAGGTTTTTAATGACATCATATGATGTCATTATTAGGTATTTTCTTTCATTTTCTTTTCTTTTCATCTCTACTCATTTTCAATTTAATTTTTAGTAATGTTTATTCATATTTTATGTCATAATAATTATTTACTCAACTGGACAAGTCGGCCAAAAATCACCTCTGAAGGCGAAATGACCAAAATGCCCTCCGTTTGGCTTAACAGGTCAAAATTGTCTGTACCAATTGAAAAATTTTTCTAAATATTTTCTTGGCATTATAATGCCATAGGAACCTCAATGACCCTTCTCTGGAGTTCCAAAAATTATTTTTTGAATTTTTCCCCGGGTCTAGGGCTCCTCGTTGTGAGAACCGCAACTTCCCTCTGGTTACCCATCGCTTGGGCACCGGCTCGTTTAACTTGGTTGTATTTTATTTCTAAAATTTTTCCTAAATTTTTCTTATTAATATTTGAGTTAATTATGGTTCCTGACTTTAGTCTAATTATTTTTCCAGACGTTCTAACTGTCCGGACCGTCACCGGTCACCGGAACAGTAGAATGTACGGAGTTGCTACCGGGAGGGTGTTACACGTAGCATGTCCTCCAAGATCTGAATTACCCTCTCAGACTGGCCATCTGTCTGTGGGTGGAATGCAGTACTGAAGTTCAATCTAATTCCTAGGGCTCTCTGAAGACTACCCCAGAATCTAGAAGTGAACCTAGGATCTCTGTCTGATACGATGGATGCTGGCACTCCATGCAGTCTCACAATCTCATCAATGTACAACTTGGCCAATCTTTCTAAACTGTAGTCCATTCGGACTGGCAGAAAATGAGCAGACTTGGTCAATCTGTCAACAATGACCCAAACTGCATCATGACTTTTCTGTGTCCTCGGAAGTCCCATTACAAAATCCATCGTTATTCTCTCCCATTTCCATTCTGGTACTGGTAGTGGATTTAACAACCCAGTGGGTACTTGATGCTCTACCTTCACTTACTGACAAGTTAGGCATTTGGAAATAAACTCTGCCACTTCTCGTTTTATACCCATCCACCAATAATGCTCCTTTAGCCCTCTATACATTTTTGTGCCACTAGGGTGCATGGCAAAAGGAGATTCATGTGCTTCCTTCAAAATGATCTGCCTCAAATCAACATTATTAGGAACACACATTCTGCCCTGGTGTAGCAATAGACCATCATCTGTTATTGAGAATTATGGTTTCTTGCCCTGCCGGACTTCTTCCAACAGGCTCTGATACTTCTGATCATTTTGAGCAGCCATTCTGATCTGATCAATCAACACTAGTTGCACATGCCATGCAACTGCTGTTTGCCCCTCATCATTAATCTCTAAGCTGGCATGTAACGATTTCAACTCATGTACCATAGACAAAGGAGTAACCCGTAGACTTGCCATAGTCTTGTGACTTAAGGTGTCAGCCACCACATTAGCTTTCCCTGGCTGATAGTCTATCAGACAATCATAGTCTTTTATCAACTCTAACCATCTTCTCTGTCTCAAATTCAACTCCTTCTGAGTGCCCAAATGCTTCAAACTCTTATGATCTGTGTAGATGTAGCACTTTTCCTCATACAAATAGTGTCTCCAGATCTTAAGAGCAAACACAATAGCTGCAAGCTCCAAATCATGTGTCAAATAATTCCTCTCATGTGGTTTCAGCTGGCGTGATGTATAGGCAATGACATTTTGATCTTGCATCAATACACAGCCTAACCCATTGTGAGAAGCATTACTATAAACTGTATATTCTTTACCGGTGTAGGTAAAGTCAGAACTGGAGCTTCAGTCAAACATTTCTTCAATTCATCAAAACTCTGTTGGCATTTATCCGTCCACTGAAATTTCACATCTTTTTTAAGTAGGTTGGTCAATAGAGATGCCAACATGGAGAATCCCTTCATAAATCGACGGTAGTATCCAGCTAAACCTAGAAAACTATGAATCTCTGTGATATTTCTGGGTGGCCTCCAATTAAGGACAGCTTCTATCTTACTTGGATCTACCTTGATGCCCTCTTCTAATAGTACATGAACCAAGAAAGATATTTCCTTCAGCCAAAATTCACATTTCGATAATTTGGCATATAGTTGTTTCTCCCTCAAAGTCTGTAGTACAATTCGCAGATGTCTATCATGCTCTTCTGCACTCCTGGAATAGACCAATATATCATCTATAAATACCACAACAAATTGGTCGAGGTATGGTTTGAAGATAGTGTTCATCAGATCTATAAAAGCAGCTGGAGCATTAGTTAACCTGAATGGCATAACCAAGATCTCATAATGACCATAGCGGGTTCTGAAGGCAGTTATAGAAATACTCTGCTCTTGTACTTTCAGCTGATAATAACCTGATCTCAGGTCAATTTTAGAGAACACAGTTGCACCCCTCAACTGATCAAACAAGTCATCAATGCGGGGCAATGGATATCTATTCTTTATTGTCACCTTATTCAACTGCCGATATTCAATACACAAGCGGAGAGTGCCATCCTTCTTCTTTACAAACAACACCGGTGCTCCCCAAGGTGACACACTAGGGCGGATAAAGCCCTTGTCAAGCAATTCTTGCAACTGTACTTTCAACTCTTTCAATTCTGTAGGTGCCATTCTATATGGTGCTATGGAGATTGGGTCCACACTAGGCATAACATCAATCTCAAACTGCACCTCTCTTTCTGGAGGTAATCCTGGCAATTCATCAGGAAATACATCCGGAAAGTCACATCTGATAGGGATGTCCTCGATCTTTGGACTCCCCACTTGGGTGTCTATCACATGTGCCAAGTATACTTCATACCCCTTTCTGATCATCCTTCTGGCTAGTGCAGCTGAAATGATGTTTGATGGCAGTAAATGCCTCTCCCTATGTATTACCACATCACTGTACAGAGGGAGACCAAAAGTGACTGTCTTCAGTCTACAGTCATTCATAGTGTGATGCCTGGCTAACCAATCCATGCCCAAGATAATATCATAATCTATGAAGGGCATTTCAATCAAATCTAACAGGAAAACATGTCCTTAGATCACCAAAGGACAGTCTCTATAAATTTTGTTGACCCGAACCTCTTGTCCTAACGGACTGGTTACTAGCACTTCAAAACCCATTTGGACACATGAAACAGCAAGTGAACTGACTATGCTAGCACTAACATATGAATGGGTTGAACCTGGATCAAACAACACAAATACTTCTTGATCAGAGATAGAAAATGTACCAGCTACAACATCAGAAGTCTCAGCCTCTTCTCGTTGTCTTATCGTGTAAACTCTGGCTGAAGCACTTCCTTGTGCTGACTGACCAACCGTACCCTGACTGCCAGAAGTAGTGCATCTACCTCTGCCTCTTCCTCTGCCAACAAGTTGTGAACCTCTGGGAGCAAGACTCTAAATAGATCCTTCTGCAGTCGTAGGAGCTAGACCGTATCTAGGAGCACTAGTGCAGTCTTTAGCAAGATGGCCCGTGCCTCCACAGTTAAAACAAGCTCCAGTGGCCCAATAGCATTCCCCCCCATGAATCTTGCCACAAGTCTCACAGTGAGGCAAAGATGAACCCCGCTCATTGCGACTGCACCAAAGGGGTCTCTGTCCAGAGAATTGGCCCCTTCCAAATCTTCCACCTTGACCTCTGCTAGGTCCACCAAATTTCTTTCTCTTCCCAGAAGTACCACCAGAACTTTGTTCAACTAATTTTTCCCCCTTGTCTTTCTCTGATTTTTCAACTTTTTCTAATTTTTCTTTTGTTGGGGTCACTTCTGATTCAATCCTTTCAAACTCAAGTGCTTGAGACATGAGTTCTGAAAAATTGTTGTGTCTGAATCCCACTACTTGCATTCTCAAACTGGGCTTCAAACCCGTCTCAAATCTCTTGCACCGTTGCTTGCTGGTAGAAAGGAGACTCCCAGCATAGTGGCTTAAGCAGGAGAACTCCCTCTCATATTCTGCCACTGATTTACTCCCTTGCTTCAGACTCAGAAATTGTTGCAACTTTTGATCCACATATGTGTCTGGGACGTATTTTTGTCTGAATTCTCTGATGAAGTCATCCCAAGTCAGTACTGGTGGTTCAGCTAAGCTGTGGGGGATGGTCTTCCACCAATCATACGCATCCCCTTGTAGTAGCGACACAGAATATTCAAACTTCAGTTCATCTTGGCAGTGCAGCTTCTTAAATACTCTATCCATCCTTTCAAGCCATTGCTCTGCCTCTAAAGGGTCCACTGTACCCTTAAATTCTGTAGCCCCATACTTCAATAACTTATCATACTGTCTGGCTGGAGGCAGTGGTTGTGCCACAGGTGTCTGGGGTGGAGCTTGAGCAGGCATACCCCCAGCCATTTGTTGAAATATCACAGCCATCTGCTGTGCAAACTATGTAAGGAACTGCGGTATTTGTGGGGCTGGTGCTACTGATCCACTAACATTCTGTAGAGCTGGGGCTTCCCCTTGTGTCTCAGCTTCAACAGATTGCTGGACTGAGAAATTCCCTTCTTCCATTTCAGTCTGAAGTTAGGGTATCTCCTGAACAAATAACACAAGGAGATTTCCCTCCGTTAGTTCATATTTATGATGTAATGCACTGTATGTAACAAATATGGATATTGAGCAGTTGTACTTAACAAGGAAAGACACAAATTCTCAAGTTAAAACATACTTCAAAAATTTGCTCTGATACCACAAAAACATGTCACACCTTACCCTTCTATAAGGCATAACATGATCTCGTAGAATACCTAATGAACTACCGAACTTCATCTACCAATAACTCATTAAGTACCCTACTAGGGATTTTAAAACAAATTTCTTACTTTTGATAAGTGGTGAGCATTTTCTAATAGGTATTAAAACATTTAATTAAAGTTAAAAACTAGTTAAAATTTTTGACCCATTTTATTTTTTCTCAAATTTTATAAAAATTTTGGCAGAGTGCCGTCTGTATTTTGAGAAAACAGTTCTTCAAATACCTGAAAAAAAGCACTTCAAATAATTTTTCTCAACAATTTCTTCAAATTCACAATCAATTCCAACCAATTTCTCAAGTTTCAAAATTCAACAATCTTCATTTCTCAATTTCCAAAAATTCAGTAATCATCAAATAACTATCAATCAATTTCATTCCAATTAAAATAAAATATTTCTATTCATATTTCATTAAAGACAAAATAATTTATATACATCATTACAAAAATTTACATTAAGAGAAATTTGAACTAAAATTTATTACAAACTTTATATAAGCTTTATACAAGCTGCTCAAGACCAATTTACATGTCCATACATTTATGTGCATTACATACATTAAAATAAATATTTACAGTCAAGGTATAAATTATACCTGATAACTTCAAGCAGGTAGCTCCTCTGTCCTCAGCAGCTCACTCTGCTGCTTTTCTAGTCTCTATATCTGTGATAGCAATAACAGCTATCGCTGAATACTAGGACTCAGTGGTGCACAACATACTAAAATAATCTTTATGTAGAATTTAAATCACATTTCTTCAAAAATTAGACTAAACATGAGAATTAAATACAAAACATGAATTATGAGATTTTAATTCAAACAAGTTCATTTCAAAGTGTCAAAACCAATTTCATAAAATCCACAGTTATATCATGCCATTCAAAACAAATATAATCTCAATAGCCAGAGGCTAAGGAGAAGTCACATCACAAGGCTAGCTAGCTCAAATATATGGATATCCATTCAATTTCTTCTTCTACTGGCACACACCTCAACACTTCAACCAGAGAATGAAACAAAATTCTCAACTGATTACCCCCACTAGTCATGCTAGTGAGGTGTTCAAATATATGGTCATGACACTGTGGTTTCAAAACTTATCTTAACAATTTACTAAACATTGCCATTCCAAATATACACAAATAACTTTCAACAATTTAAATCAAAAGCATCATAAAAACTTCATCATAGTAATGTCACAATTCAATATTTCAAATTATTCAAAACAATATGTAGAAGATAATTTACAAAAATTACACGTTGTGCACAAACCTTAAGCGAGTCGCCTCTTGGGCTTGACTTGATTCCTCGGGTTCTTTCCCAGTGTTCTTTTCCACTAAAACATACAGTTTCACTGTGTTTCAGTATCATAACTCATCATTAATCCAAAAATAAATTTACATTCACTTATACCTAGCTCTAATGTGCTAAACTTGATGTTCTTTAAATTTTGTGTTTCGGGGTTACTATTCACTATACTATTCAAGTCAATTTGTTGACTTTCTAAGGCTTAATAGGTATGAGAATCCCAACTTTACCCACATATCACATTTTGGTCACTAAATTTGTTGGTTTTGGTTGTTTACTCAAATTCTAAGACTTTTAGGCAAATTTACAAATTTTCAGTTTTGGTGTCTTAAGTTGCACTGTTCCATTGGTCATTTTCCTGTTAGAATTTGGCAAATCTTTCTTCATAGAAAATGTTCCCTATTGTCTTAACTTTACTCTTCTTTTTGGATCACTCTAATTGGAGTTTTGTAGCTCAAGTTATAGCCATTTGAACCATGGCTGCCGGATTAGACTTAACCCAGATTTCTGGGCAAATTCTGGTTCTGGCAATTTTAGGTTACCGAATTTGGGTGGCCAAATGACTTGGTTAATGGCATAATTTGGGTTTGTGTTCTTCAATGGAAGTTTTAGGTCTATATCTCAACTGTCCACTGGTAAAATTTCAAGTCATTTAGACCTGCTTAGCTCAAGTTATGGCCAAATGAACAAACACTATTCATTTGGTCATTTTGTACAGGTCAGACTGAGAAATCCGGATTTGGTCAATTTGTTCACTAGGTTTTGGTCACTTTTTGGGCATGATTCCTGAATAAAAAAATGTGTCATTTTGTGTCTATTTTCATTCCCAATTGGTCTCATACCAATTAGACTTGTAAATTTTCAGTTTTGGTCCCTCAAAGGGACCTTGGTCCTACTGCCTGCAGCATGACCACATTCAATCCGAATTTAATCTCAATTCCAACACTTCCAACACACTTCATTTGGTCACAAATGACCATGTCTCACCTCAAACTAGGTCAAACACATCACTTCACCATTTCTCCAAATTTTGTCTCCCAAACCCTAGGTCCAAAACCCTAACTTCCATGTTTAGCTCATTTGTTGAATTCTAAATTCATATTTATTATTTTTACACTCATTCACACTTAACTAATTCATAATTTGTATCAAAATTATCCATCCTCAAACCTAAACCCTAGCTGCCCAAATTTCCATTTGGTCCACCATGCTTGATTTTATTCACTTATTTGTTAATTATAAGTGTAACTTAGCTACTTAAACATAAATTCAAAGAGAGAATGAAGGAAGAATACCAACCTTAAGTGAGCAGAATTTTTCTCTCCAAATCTTTAAACTTTGCTTGATTTATTTACTCCCAACCTTCTTATCAAAGCTCAAACACAAGTTTTAGTTAAGGGATGTAGAGATTTCATGGCAAAATTTAGGGTTTAAGGGAGTTTTAGGTGGCCTTCAATGGAGGATTCATGAAGGAAATGAAAGGGATGGGAAAGAGAGAGTGGGCGGCAATGAAGATAAAGAAGAAGACCAAATTTTTTCTTTTCTCTTTTTGTCTTTTTAATTATTAGAAATTATCCCAAAATTTCAATTTTTTAAAAATAAAAATTTATTGCATCATGCTTATGTCACCACATGATGTCATTACCTTTTCAACTTTTTTTTTCTTTTTTTTTCATTTATTTTTCTATTAGTTCTTTAATTTAATTCCCGACTCTGAAATTTTCTTTTCTCCAATTTTATTTAACAGTTAGGTCAGGAGTCAGCTCTCGGGGCCAATTGACCAAATTGCCCCTCGCCGGTTCAACCTGGTTTGCAAATAATTCAATATTTCTTCTGGCTCCCTGACCTAATTATTTGACTAACTTAACAATTCTTTTTCGTGATTTTCTCTTTTTCACTGTTCGTAATAGTCTTAAGGACCGCGGCATCACATTCTACGATTCTAAATTTGAGTTTAAATCGACTTCGCAGTCCTTTCCGAGAAGGTCACCCATCGCTGTGACTCTCGACTCGTTTAACTTCTTATGTTCTGTTTTTCTTATTTATACTTAACTAATTGACAATTACTAATTATTTGTGTTTATGGCTTATCTACTTATCTTAAGTGTGGTTCTAATCTCCTTAATTGTCCGGACCGACTCCGGTCACCGAAATAGTGAAATATACTAGACTATGCAAATAGAGGTGTTACAATTATTCTGCCTCCAATGGGTCCACTGTACCCTTAAACTCTATTGCCTCATACTTCATTAACTTTTTATACTGTCTGGCTAAAGATGGTGGTTGCATTGGAGGTACTTGTACTGGAGCTTGGACTGGTATATTGCTAGCCTTTTGTTAAAATAGTGCAGCCATCTGCTGAGCGAACTGAGCAGAAAACTGCATGGGCGGGATGGGTGCAGCTGACCCACTGGCATTCTGAGGAGCTGGGGCCTCCCCCTATACCTCAGCTGCTACGGATTGCTCTACTGTGTGATCCCTCTCTTCCATACCGAAGCACAAAGAATTCTACTCCCTGGACAACCAACACAAGTAGATTTCCCTCCATTAGTCCATATTTATGATGTAATGCACTATATGTATCAATTAATAACAATTGAGCAGTTGTACTTATCAAAATTTTTCAAATATGCAATCTCAAAACATGTATGAAAACCAAAGCTCTTATACCACTAAAACATGTCACACCTCATCCCTTGTAACGCATGACATGTTCCCGTAGCATACCTAATGAATTACTGAACTACACCTACCAATAATCCATTAATTATGCCACAAGGGATTTTAAACAAATTATAACTTTTTATCTTATCAATTTTTTTGTGGAAAACTGCATGGGAATAGTTAAATTTCAATTACATATCAAGTAGACATTCATTAGAGGAAATAAACTTATTATTACAAAAGATACATTTTGCATAAGTCTCAAAATAAAATACAAATAGTTACAAACTCAAAATGTGATAGCAATGTAATGCTTTTAAATACAAACTACTCAATGTCCGTACATACATACATATAGGTACAAAATATATCAAAATGAAATTACAGGGATATACCTATGATATATACCCACAATCAAAACCAAAATGCTACTTCCAAGTCTCTCACTCGGCAGCCTTCTCCTTTCCCTTACCTGCGATAGTATAAATAAGCTATCGCTGAGTATATTACTTAGTGGTGCACAACTAATAACTTTAAAACTTAAAGTTAAGTGAAACTTGTCAAAGCATAATAAATCACATTTTTCTTAAGCATGAAAACTTCACAATAGTTCTAAGTCCATAAGAGCCATTTATTAGAATAACATTTCAAATGAGAAATTACACGTCATAAATCATAATTCACAAAGCATTAGTGTTGCCAACATCAACACACAATTCAGGCCATGACATAAAATTTCACGATGAGTGCTGTGTTGTACACCATGACAAAACAATCTCAACCTCACTAACCATTACTAATGAGGGAAGGGCTAGCTAGCTAATGAGTACTCATGTAGTCTTACCCCACTAACCGTTATTAATGGGAGACATAATCAATATTCATTATCAACCCCAAGTAGCCATTACTACTAAGGAGTTTCGAAAGGGACTGTCATGCTAACTGTGGTTTCAAAACAATTTTCAAAAGTTTTCCACTCAACAATCACATTTATAAACCAATGAACACATTCAAATCATCATAATATCCATATAGAGGTGACAACACCTATATTTCTCAAAGGCAAGAAAAAAACCATATTTCAGTCAAAATAACTTGTTCAAAGCAAACTCATTCAAATCGACACATTCCAAACAATTTACAAGTTTAAAAATGAAGAAAAGGTTAGTTGTGCACAAACCTTCAATATTTCTTCTTTCTCGTTACTTACTTCTCCTTGCCCATTCTAACTTTTTTTTCTACTGAAAACACACAAATAGAATACCTCAATACTCATCTCAATTGCTACCAAGTACTCATTACATGAATGTCTAATGCATCCTAAGTTAGCTTTGTAAATTTTAAAGAATTTTGGATTTTGGACAACTTAGTGCCCTAATCTTTGAAATCAATTTTTACCTAGTTCCAATCATAATTTGGTGAGATTTTCCTCATGAAAATTGTCCTTCTAGGTCTCATCTTTATTTCTCTTTTTGAATCACCTCATTTGGAGTTGTGTAGCCAAAGTTATAGTCAAATGAATTTTACTATTCACATGGGGCTGATTTTGGCAGGTTTGATGACTTAACTTTGGCTAACAATTTCATTGGGTTAAGTTTATAATTTGGCTTTAAGTTCTTCATATAAAATGTTCTAAAATATTTTTGATTTCCATCAGTTCAAGAATCAGCTAAATCGGAGTTTTTTAGAGAGAGTTATTGCCATTTAAAGTTTACTATTTTTGTTACTGTTCATGTGATGGCAGATTCATCTGTTCAACTTTGCTCAGCAATTTGGTTGGGTTAAGTTCATAATTTGGCTTCGAGTTCTTCATATGAAATGTTTTACTATATTTTAAGTTTCCATCGGTTCAAAAATCACCTAAATCGGAATTTTTTAGAGAGAGTTATGACCATGCAAAATTTACTGTTTATATAGTCAATTTGTGCAGATTCAGATTTTGGCAGATTTGGTGACTCACATTTGCTTAGAAATTTGATCGAGTTAAGTCCATAATTTGGCCTGCCATTCTTCATATAAAATGTTCTACTATATTTTATGTTTCCAGCGGTTTAAGAATCACCTAAATCAGAGTTTTTTAGAGAGAGTTATGTTTTTGCAAATTTTATTGTTCATATTAGCACACTGCAGATTCTAGAATTTCATCTCCTGGTTCAAGTCAAGTTTTAGGCAATTTCTGAGAAGTTTCTAGGTTAGGTCTCTTCATGAAAATTCTAACCCTATGTCTTAAGTTTCATTTCTAAGTGGTTTCACACTAATTGGAGTTGTGTATCTCAACTTATGAGCTATTAAACACACTAGACTCAGTGTGTAAAATTCTGCCCTAGGTTAAATTTTTATTTCTTCAATTACTTTCACTAACCAACCTCAATTCACATTTAATTCACCCCAAATGACCATAATGTAACTTTAAACACATCAATGGCACTTCTTAGCATAAAACCCCTAATTTTCCAACACCCAAGTTTGCAATTTTCCGTAAGCCATGCCATTCCATTAATTCCTTCCACCAATTAACATCAACCCACATTCAATTCATGCTAAGTAGTCATAATTTAACATTACATACATCAATTTCACTCTCTAGCACAAAAGCTCTAATTTCTCCATAAACCCTAATCTTTCATTTTCCAATTTATGCAAATCTCATGAAATTTCACCATCCCAAACATGTTTACCACTTCAATTAAACTTGAATCCATCATCAATTTAACTAAAGCACATCAAAACCCTAATTTTTCTCAAAGTGGACCAAAATTCCTATCTCTAGTGTTATGCATGATTTTTTCTATTTTCTTAAGTTAAATTTCCATAATTAACCTTAATCTCATGCATACCCAATGAATTAACTAGAGAAATAACTTACCTTTAAGGAAGTTTTTCCCAAACTTGAATTTACTCCACTCTTTACTTATTCTTTTTCCTCCCAATCTTCACATTGATACTTAATTAGGGTTTTTTTCTATTAATTTGGTGGAAGATTAATGGAAGAAATGTGGGGAATTAATGGTTGAGGAGGTTTGTGTAACACCCCTGTTTGCATAGCCTGGTATATGTTACTGTTCCAGTGACCGGTGTTGGTCCGGACAATTAAGAGAATTAGAACCACATCTAAGAAACCTAGATAAGCCCTGAACAAAAATAATTAGTAATTGTCAAATAGTTAAGTATAAATAAGGAAACAGAACACAAGAAGTTAAATAAGCCTGGAGTCATAATGATGAGTGACCTTCTCAGAAATGACTGTGAGGTTAGTCTAAACTCAAATTTCGAACCGTAAAATGTGACGCTGTGGTCCTTAGGACTATTACGAACACAGTGGAAAAGAGAAAATCATGAAAAAGAGTTGTCAAGCAGGTCAAATAATTAGGTTAGGGATCCAAAAGAAATATCGAATAACTTACAAATCGGATTGAACAAGCGAGGGGCAATTTGATCAATTCACCCCTAGAGCTGACTCCTGACCTAACTATCCAATAAAATTGGAGAAAAGAAAATTTCGGGATCAATAATTAAATTATAAAACTAATGAAAAAATAAATGAAAAAGAAAAAGCGAAAAGAAAAAAAAGTTTATTTACATCATGCATGACATAAGCATGATGCAATAAATCAAATATTTAAAAATTGAAATTGTGGATAATTATGTATTAATAAAGTTAAAAAAAAATTCAAAAGAAAAAAAAAAGAGTTTCTTCTTCATTTAGCCGTCCATCTCTCCTCTCTCTCTCTTCTCTCCTTAGTTCCTCCATAGCCATGAAAATTCAAGCTTTCAAAGCTTGAATCAACCCCATAAATGCCACAATTTTCTTGTATAAATCTTATTGTTGGATCTTGGCAAGCTTATTGAGAACAAAAAGGAAGAAGAAATTAGAAGAATTGGAGCTTTTGGAAAAACTTCAATTGAGGTAAGTTGATCCAACCTTTTCTTTAAGTAGAAATGTTTGAATTAGAGTAGAAATGGATGGAATAACATGAAAAATTGAGAAAATTATGTATGAGAACAAAGGTGTAAATTTCAGCCAGCCATGGGGTTGTGCAGTGTTGATATGTTTTAGTTCAAGTAAATGTGTATGCAAGCCTAATTGAGCATGTAGATGTGATTGGCACACTTTAATTTGATGAATTTTGATAAATTGGAAATTAGGGTTTATGGCACTTAGGGTTTGGGTGAAAAAAAAATTGTACAAAATGATCACTTGATGCAAATGACCTCATTTGAGTTGAAAAATAGTCAATTGTGACCATTTGTGGTGTGTATAAATTGTTGGAACTAAGTTTCAATTCGGATTGGTTGAGGTCAATCTGCAGGCAGCTTGACTTAGGTCCCTTTCAGAGATCAAAACTGAAAATTTACCAACCCAATTGGTGTGAGGCCAATTGGGAATGAAACTAGACACAAAATGGCACATTTTTCATTCAGGAATCATTCCCAAAAAGTGACCATAACTTAGTGAACAATTAAGCCAAATCTGGAATTGGGCACACTGCCTTGTACAAAAATGACCAAATAAATAGTAGTTACATAAATGACCATAACTTGGTCTAGGAAGGTCCAAATGACCTGAATTTTATACCGATAGAAAGCTAAGATATAGACCTACAACTTTTATGAAGTCAACAAACTCAAATTTTGACCATAACCTATCTGAAAACTCACCTGCAGTCAACCCACAAAAATTGCCAAAATCTAGGAAATGCCCAGAATTCTTGGTAATACCAAATCCGGCCAGCCATGTTCAAATGGCTATAACTAGGGCTACAAAACTCCAAATGGAGTGATTCAAAAAGGTAAATAAAGTTAAGACAATAAGGAACAACTTCTATGAAGAAAACTTGGCAAAATTCTAACAGCAACATGACCAATGGAGCAATACAAAATAGGATACCAAATCTGGAAAATTTGAAATTTTGTCTAGGATATCTAAAAATCTAAGGAACAACTAAAACCAACAAAATTGGTAACCAAAATGTGGTATGTGGGTGAAATTAGAATCCCTATACCTATTAAGCATGAGAAAATAAAAAAATTGACTTGAATAGTATCATGAATAGTAACTCTAAAATGAAAATTTCCAAGAACATTAGTTTAAGCATATTGGGGCTAGAATTAAGTATATATAAATTAAGTATTGGATTTATTGTGAGATAAGATACTGAAGCACTATTAATTGCGTGTTTCAGCTGAAAAAGACCTAGAAAAGGATAGGGCAAACTGAGTCAAGGCCTAGAGGCGACTCACATCAGGTTTGAGCACAATAACTTTAAATTATCATTTTCCTATTGAAAACTTGATTAGTATGCTTTGTGTTAATTATGAGTTTCGATAACTACTATGTTGCCACTTTGTGAATGGAAAATTGACTTTAGAAATTGATTGTGTTTTGTATGAAATATCTGAATAACTTATTTTAAATTGATTTTGGATTCACACTTGGCATTGCAGTCTCTTAATATGTTCCTCCTTCATTTGTGGGGTTGAGTTTGATATTTGATCACTTTCCTCCCTCTCTGGCTTGCCAGTCTGAGTTGAGTTTGGATGAGTACTCATTAGCTAGCTAGCCACCTCCCTCCTTGATTTCGATTAGTGGGGTGAGTTTGCCTTGTCATGGTGTACAACACGGCATGTTTGGAAATTTTGTGGCATGGCCTAAGTTGTGTTATTGATTGGCAACACTGTGTTTATTAAATTGCTTGATCAAATTGTGTTATATTAAGCTTTGAAAATTGTGAAATATTTAAATTGTGATTTGTTATAAAGGTGATTTGAAAAATTATGAAATGTGATTGTGAAATATTTGAACTGTGAATTGATAACAAATATTTTATATTTTGCAATTTTCATTTTATTGTGCACCACTGAGTATTTTTATAGTCAGCGATAGCTTTCTTTGCTGTCGCAGATAGAGGCAAGGAAAAAGCAGTAGAGTGAGCAACTGATTATTGGGACTACACAGAGGCTTTTGTATAGGTATTTAGTTATACCCTTATAGTTTATTTTGATGTAAATAGTTTAGTATTATATGTGTTAATGTAAAATTGAGCAGTTGTACATTAAAGTTGTAATAATATTAATTTTTTATTTTTCTTTTGTAAATTAAGATTTCTGTATGTAAGTTTAATTTAATGCAATGTTTATGAATTATCGAATTGTTTTGAACAATTTTTATGTTTTGAAATTTGAGTTGAGATTTGGTTGAATTGTATTGATTTGAGGATATATTGGCGGTTGGGGTTGAGAAATGAAATGAATTATTTAGAAGTGTTTTTTACAGGTATTTGAAAACTGTTTTTCCCAAATATAGATGGCATGCTACCAAAAATTTTCTAAAATTTGCATAAAAATAAAAATGTACAAAAATTTTTACTAGTCTTTAAACTTCAAGTAAAAGTTTTTAATTCCCATCAAAAGTGCTCGCCACCTTCGAAAAGTAAGAAAATTGTTTTAAAATCCCTTGCAGTATATTTTATGGGTTACCGGTAGGTGAAGGACTGTAATTCATTAGATGTACTATGAGATCATATTACATCTTACTAAAGGGTAGGGTGTGACAGTTTGTTAATGGAAGAGTGAAGAAAAAGAGAGAAAAAGAGAGAGGAAGAGAGAGAACTATGGGGCGCCACAATGGGGAAAAGAAAAAGGAAAATGGCCTTTTTTATTTTTTGTTAACTGTCTTGCCTCTTATATATTTATCCCAAAAAATTAATTTATTTAAATTAAAATTTTAATTGTGTCATAAAAGTAATTAAACTTAAATTTTTACTCCTTTTCTTTTCTTTTTACATTCACACTTAATTTTTCCATTAAATTTCCTCAAATTTTAATATATAATTTTTCATTTTATTTAATTTACATTTTGGTCAAAAGTCAACTCTTGAAGTAAATTGACCAAAATGCCCCTCATCGGGTCATAATCCCTTTTTTTTAATATACCTAGTGAGTCCTTGTATTTTTGGGTCACTTTAATTTTATTGTGTCTATCTCAACAAATTTTCATTTATTTTTAGTCCTCAAGGTGTCTTTGAATAGTACAAGTCATAAACTAAAAATAGTACTATTCGGAGCTTGGAGGTTCGAGGTATTTCAATTAGGTCCCTTAGGCAAATCCCACATCGGCAAAGCACAAAGATGGTCTTGGGTTCAAAAACTAATGATATATAAAATGAGGGAACTAATCATTAGAGGCTCCTTTTGGTGGAATGGCCTGGAGAGTTGGAAGAACTCTAGGGTTAAGTGTGCTCGCTTAAGAGAAATCCTAGGATGGATGACCTCCTGGGAAGTTTTCCATTCCACCTATGGGACAAAACCGTGAGGCTTACAGCCAAAGCGGACAATTCCTCTAGTGGTTAGAGTCTGACCGTTACAATTGGTATCAGAGCCGCTCGCGTGTCCTCTTGGGCGATGGTGGGGAAAATCTCAGCGAGGACGCTAAGTCCCGAAAGGGGGGGAGAAAGGTCCCTTAGGCAAATCCCACATCGGCAAAGCACGGAGATGGTCTTGGGTTCAAAAAGTAATGATATATAAAATGGGGGAACTAATCATTAGAGGCGCCTTTTGGTGGAAAGACCTAGAGAGTTTGAAGAACTCCAGGGTTAAGCATGTTCACTTAAGAGAAATCCTAGGATGGGTGACCTCCTGAAAAGTTCTCCATTCCACCTGTGGGACAAAACCGTGAGGCTTACGGTGAAAGTGGATAATTCCTCTAGTAGTTAGCATCTGACCGTTACACTGTTTGAATATTATATGGGTGTGTGAGTGCTCCAAATTATCTTTTTTATTGTTTATGATGTGATTTGTATGAAAACTATGAAGGTTTTGCATTCCTCTCTTTAGGATTCATTAGCTTTAGATAGCTATAGAAATTGTACTTAAAATCGATATTTTACTCTCTGAGTTAAACGCTGGCTCTTGTTCACCTATTTTTCTAGGATATAGGAGGTCCTTTATTGAGTTTAACCTGCTCTCTTCTTCGTAGGTCTACTATCGGCATTTAATTGTATTTTGTTCTTTTATTCTATTCTAAAACTCCAGATGTATTATTATTATTAGTGATGTATTCATTTGGATATATTATGTATGTATCAACTGGAATTGCAAGCATGATATATGAGAAAGCATGGATGATTATTGGGTTGAATGAGAGAGCTGAGCTCCCATTTGAAATAGTATTATTATGAGTATATGGAGGGTGAGCTGAGCTCCCCAAATTGTTATATATATTGTGCTTATAGTTCAGGTGAGTCAAAAACTCTCCGTTGGATTGTCTATGTTATGGCTAGACTTTGTCCGGTTGATTTCTTGAAATTGGGCTCAATATGGGCCTTAGACTTGGATTAAGGAATAGTTAGGTTTACTAGGAGTCTCGAGAGCTTTAGGCTGGCCCAGATTCTAGTGCTGGTCCTGCCCATTGGTTGGGTCGTGACAATACCCTAATTATTCAAATGAATTTATAAAGTTTAACAATATTTTATTGATAATTTAATTTTAATAATTGGATTTATAAGAAAATTTGAGTATTATTTTATATAATTGAAATAATTAAAGTGGTTATTATTATTGTTATTATTATTATTATTATTATTATTATTAGGAAAAGAATAAGTGTGTTGTTATTTTATTATAAAACTCAATTATATTATAACATGAGTTTAGTACAAAGTACGTAAGATATTCTAATATTTTAATCTATTATAAGTTAAAATATCAATATTATATTGTAAAAAAGTTAAAAAAAAAAAAATTCAGCCAATCAGCTGAAGCGAGAGAGAGCCCAACCCATTTTCACGTGCTCCTTCCTCTTCCCCCACGTTCTCTTCTACTAGCACTAACCCATCATAAATGATGACCAGGACTCGACTAGCATAGCAACAAGATGAGGGTATGAAAACACACAAGAAGGAACCCAAAATCTTTACAACACCGAATCTTCACCGTCTAGCCACATCTAGGGCAAATGTTGGGCCCAATCGACTCACCAGGGGATGGCAAGTGTCCTTGGACTAATGGCTGGTACTATCAATGCTAGCAACTTATGAATTAAGAACAAGAAGATATGTGGGTTTTTGAAACTTTCCAGTCTAATTTTGGCCAATCTAATTATCGATTTGGTGATTTTAGGCCACTAATGGATTTTACCCTTTGAGACCTTCAAAATACCTTGTTTTGATCGAACACCATTTGAAAAAATCAACCTTTGGATAGCCTAAATCAATTAGTGAGATTTTCGAGCTCCTTCAATCATCATTTTTTTATAAATAATTATATTATAGTCATTAACATATTTAGGTGTGTTTGGATCAACGTAAGCCTTTCGTCGACGAGACCACATTTCTGACATGTACAAGCTACTCAGTGGACCATCCTGAAAGATAGTCAATACTGTACTCTATGCTAGTATTTTCAGACATTTTAAACGTGTTCTAAGTAGCAAAATCGACATCGATATTTCCAGTCCTTACTTAAGTGGTTTTATCTAAAACTAAGATTGCATATTTAATTAAAAAAATAGTTCTGGCTTAATGAAATGTAATAAAATGAACTTATAAGGACTTAAAGGTAATGTAAAAGATTTTCTAATAATATTTTTTGTAATTTTTAGAACAATGGATGTAATTAAACAGACTATAGAAGGGTTAGGGAACTAGAGAATTGAGTAATTGGACTTAAATTAGGATTTTGTAGGCCTCAAATGAGCATTGTGATATTGTTGTGGGCTTAAGGCTATGTTGTTGAGTTTGCTTCATAGGGGAATAGGTACAAATACATAGAAGACTCTACTGAATTTTTGCAAGATAATTAAGTTAATGATGTAATTCTAATAAGTTAATGGTCAATGTCTATTAAATGGTCAATGTGTCTTTATAGGTTAGTCAAACTACCACTATCAATAGACCCAATAGGACTAGTAATAGCTAATGGGTCAACTAGTTAGTGAGTAGAACCTACTTAAATAGTTTTAAATGAATATTTAAATTTTTTTTATTATATCCTATGCATGTTCATGAATCATGATAGTTATTTGATTCAATTTTATTATTATAATTTGATAATTATTTTCTTGTATTACTAAGTATTGCATAATCATGAAGGTACTGCATATTTACTTGTGATGAGCTGGTAGTTTATGAATGATTCATTGGTTCCTAATGGCAAACAAATGAAAAGTAAAATAATGCAATATGAGCTAACAATAAAATGATGTAAGGATGCCAGGTATGGCCATTTCATGTCTCTAATATCAATAGTATATATGAATGTTAAAAGGAAGTCCTGAGGAGCTCCCATAGAGGGTCAGGCACATTGGACATAATATGATATGATATGGATGGGGGAACCACTAGTGACATGAACTACCTTGATGTGATTTGTTTGTGTTGTGAAAATCCTTATGATTGTTACGTTCTCATGTGCTAGAATTATTTGTATTTAATTATAGGTTTATTCCCTAAGTAAGTTTTTACTCACTAAGCCCATAACTCACTCCCTTCTTTTGTCTCTCCCTTCAAGGACAAGTGTAAAAGACACAATCAACAGATTTTGCTTATCTAAGTTCAAGAGATTATTGTTGTAACACCTCATGCCTAGGGGAGACAAAATCTATACCAGGAGAGGGAATGTTTCATTAAGCATCAAAGGAAATAAAGCATAAAAGAAGTGGAGAGGATGGAGAAAGAGTAAGAAAAAGGGGTTTAAGTGTAAATAGCATGTCAAAAAAAGTTCAGCTATCGAAGTTGGTCTAGGACAGAATATAAAACTTGAAACTAGGGAAGTCTCACTAGCCCACTATCTCATTTTCTCTGTTTCTTTCCCTCTTCTTCCCTCTCCCTCTATTCCCTCTCCCCTATGTTCCCTCTAACCCATAGCCCTAGAAAAATCATCCTAAACCTCTCAAAAAGGTAAAGAGTACCTTTTCCCTTCCTCCCTCAAGTGAGTTGAAGAAGAAGAAAAAGAAGAAGAAGAAATTTATCCTTTGGAAGCCATTGTAAATGAAGTGAGCTTCCTTCTCCTTCTTCTTAGTTTGATCAATGGTTCTAGGGTAGCACCTTATAAAAGAAATGGTTTGGAATTGACTTTAAGGTTGTTTTAGTTTTTGGTAATGGATTATGAGATTTTAAGTTAAAATGAAGAGATCTAGGTTAATAATCAATGTTTATAAAGGTTTAAAGTCTTAAATGATATAGGGAATCTAAAATAAGAAATTTAGGACATGATATTAGGATTTAAGAGTTGAAACCCTAACTTTGGCATTATGGACGGATTTTGGGTGAACCTTCGGCTGGTAATTCTTGTGAACAGTCACATAAATAGTGCATGGCAGCCTTCAGCAGCTGAAGTTCAAGACTTTAGATGTCGAACTTGCACTAACTAAGAATCCCAATTCTAATCAATAATTTTTAAGTCCTAAACTAAGATTCATTATAACCCTTCCCTTATGGACTTGAATAAAGAGCATAGAGGACCTAAAGGGTTTTAAGGGCTATCTAAAAGTAAGTAGAAGAGTCCAGCAACTCTAGGTGAGTAGAACCTCCTAAACTTTTTAATAAATGTTTTCTTAATGGATACATATGCATCATGATATATGGTACTAGTTATAAATGCTTTCTTAGGGGTTATTATATAAATGTATATTATATGCCACAAATATGATGCATAATATAATTATGTTGATTTGGAAATCTAGGGATGATCTCATAGTTCTCATTGGGAATGGAAAGTAAAGTAAAAGAAATGGCATGCATGTAAATAAGCTCATTATGAAAGTAAAGGAAAGGGGATGTCAGGTAAGGCAATTCTGTGTCTCTGACATTTAGATTCCAGGGATTATAGGATCCACCTTAGGTAATTCATGAATTTTGTATCCTTGATATCCATTATGTATTATTTTAAGAGGAAGTCTTGAGGAGCTCCTTAATGGGCCAAGCACATTAGACATTTATGATGGTTGGCGAACCACTAGTGACATGAATCATCGTTATGTAATTTATTTGGTTTGTGAAAACATCATATGGTTATTGCATTGCATAAGTATATATGTAAATATTTTAATATATATATTTTTTCCCTAAAGTAGACCTTTACTCACTAAGCCCTAAGCTCTATCCCCTTTCTCTATCCTCCCTTTCAAGGAGAAAAATTAAAGTTACTATCAATATGATTTAGGTTATAAGTCCCAGAGGCTATTGCCTCATCTATAAAAGGTATATGTAAGGATTATGGAACAATTTAATAAGATGTAAATATATAAGGATTTATTGTGCTTATGATTAAATGTTTTTATAAATAAATGAATTGTTTTACATATTTAAATAACCCTTGCGATATTTATAAAAGTGATGTTTAGACAAGCTAAGGGCTTATGATGCTTCTTGCCTACTCATTCCATTAGCATTGGTAGCGGTTTTGGATTGGGCTGTTACAATTGCCTTAATTTTGCTTCAGGTATATGTATACATTTTGAGGAACTTCTTCTGTAATGACATGTGATTTTGTTGTTATACATCTTACTATGCTTACTACTTAATGAATTTGTAATGTTAAAATTGAATCATGTTTTATGTTAAATGAAGTATTTTCATTATCTATATGGGCCCTAAATGAGATCAAGATGCATCTTAGGCTTGTTATGAGCTTTAGGGGGCCTTATGCTAACCTAAGTTCTAGCACCAATAATAGTCTCGAATTTGCATTGTTATAGTAGAAATCAAGGGGAAATTGCTTGCACATTTGATCATCTTGTTGAAGAGCAATTGGTTAAAATGAGCATTTGATTTTAGGGTAAAAAGTAAAAATGGCATACTATAAGAAGTGATAGCAGCTGAGGAAATTTTAAAAATAGATAAGTGGGTTGAGGTAAGGGTAAAGAGCATGTTAAAAAGTTTGGTTAGCTTGCTATGATTAGTGAGCAATTCTCTCTATAATTAACTTAAGTTAGTGACTAATAGTATCTCAATCATTTTTAGACCTCTAGTCATCTTTCATTTATTTGCAATTTTATTGGGTTGAGTTTGTGGGATTATTAATTGGTTTGATTATAAATTGATTTGATTAATTATAAACTTGTATAACATGTCCTCATTCAATCACAATAGCTAAATTAATAAGTACACAGTATATAAAAACTTGTTATAATAAAAATGAGATTATTCAAATTCACTAGAGAGTAAGTGGACATTGTCATTCAATTAAAAGAGCATTACACCATTGTTCTTCGTACATAAATAAAATGAACAAAATGATATCATAAACCAAACATTAGCCTCTAAGTATATTGTAGTTCCTAAAGGAACTTGAATATCAATGCAATTCATGTTCCCTATGGAAATGTCATGCTCAAAAAAAAAAAAAAACAAAAAAAACAAAAAGAAAGGCTAATTAGCCAACAACAAATGTACTTAAGTTAATTATAACCAAGAAATTATTCAAAATCAACAAAACATAAATATAAACATAATAGGAATGCCAACTACATTACTAAGTATCTTCACTATTACCTAGCTTTTTGAATTTCTTCATCAAGCTTTCAATTGTACTCTTTTTCCATTGCTTAAGTGACCTCATTATCACTGAGGCACTCCCTCCCTAATTAAGACCATTAGTAGCAAATCCTTAGTCTGATGGATGGTTGCCAACAAAGTCCTCTAATGATAAGACAATCTTCCTTTTCAGACTATAAGTTGATTTTCAATTGTTTTGGAAAAAAAATTTAACAAAAAATTATTAATAGCATTACATTCTCAATTCTCAAATACATTGAATAATATACCTTATTTTATGTCCTCTTTCTTGTGCTCTCATTAATAAGGCATCCCATTAGCCATCAAACTAGAATCTATTTAAACCAAACTAATAGTCAATTATCATATATTGTAAATTGAACAAATAACAAAAAAATTATAGTGCTTCATTTAACCTACACATGATGTACTTTAAGCTATGGCATGAAGGTAGACATTGGTGATTTTGAATTATTGGGAATAGATGCCTGAATTGGATTGGCATTAGATGTTGTGGAACTACCCTTACTATCTACACTCAAGCTATCTGTAGACTAGGTTATATGCCTCTTAATGAAAGTATATTTGTAAAAACTATAAAGAACCCTATGATGAAAGTACCATTGGATGGCGAAGGGTACTGAAAAACTTTGAAAATTATGGAATGATTAGAAAATTAATAACATAAAATAATTTGTCATTTTAGGAAAATAAAAACTGTATTTTTCAATTTTAGAAATTTATAAATTAATTTCACAAAGGAATTAATTAAAAATACATTTTTGAAGGTTAAAAAATTAATTAAATTTAATCTCAAAAAAATAAATTTATTTTGTTACTTAATTAGACCTGGACAAGGCTTATAGCCTATGCTACTTAGTTAAGCTTAGCCCCTAAGGCCTCCAATGGGCTTCGAGGAGACATAGGCTAAGCTAGACTAGGTAACAAACCTCACTAGGCTCAATTTTAAGTTTAGGAGAGCTAACTGAGCACATAGGATTAGTGACCCCTTTTAATTAGTAAAAGCCTTTCAACCTTAATTAAAAAAATAAAAAAGAGGAAGGAATCTCCCTTATGGCTAAAAATCCTTAGGGATTTATTCCCTCTTTTCTTTCTTTTTTTTCTTCCTAAATAGTTTTTGAATTCTAAATTGGAAGTCATTTTAACTCTTCTTGCAAATACCTAGCTACAGTTAGTGTTTACGAGAGACAAAAATTGGTTACTAAAGTTAAAAGAAACCTAGGCTTTTCTCTCTCATTTTGATATGTGACAGGCTACTCCATAGTAGTTCTTCCTTTACTCCAATTGCACATACACACTTCCTTACACTTTCACAAACCTTCTCACCTAGTTTCTCTTAGTTCTAGGCTTAATTAATCTAAGTAATCATTAAAATATTTTAGGTCATTACAATTTTGTTGTTCCATTACCTCCAAAGGTGCCAAAGAAGTCTCCCAAGTCTAAGAGATATGTTAGTAGTATGCCCTAGAGCATATCATTTTGTATGTATCTTATACATATTTTATTAATAAAAGGTAATTACACTTTTTTTATTTTCATAATTTATTTATGTGTAAT
Organism: Hevea brasiliensis; assembly: GCF_030052815.1. Classification (NCBI taxonomy): domain Eukaryota; kingdom Viridiplantae; phylum Streptophyta; class Magnoliopsida; order Malpighiales; family Euphorbiaceae; genus Hevea; species Hevea brasiliensis. Next base: position 35,555,601 of record NC_079507.1, on the reverse strand, counting down.
TAAAAAGGTCCATTGATATTTTGTTAAAAAAATACTATTCTTAAGTTGTTAAGAATATGAGTGACAGTATTTTTAGCACAAAGTATCATAAATTGGTTCACAATCGAGGATACTTCACAAAGGACATGACTTATCAAGAAAGATTATAATCATGTCTGTTCCCAAAGTATTAATATGAGATATAAATAAGTTGAAGTGGTGAGTCTCATGCCACATAACAAACATGATAGGCACTTATAGATGATAAGTAGGCCAAACCAGTGACGCTTATAACAAGCAGGAGGAGTTTACTCTTATCAATGCATTGTCATATATCGTATCAGTGCATATAATCTTTAGACCTGAGACAACACAGTTATCTTGTATATAGGTGGTTAGAGTTTGATACTGCTTTCATACTCGTACTGTGTATGGGTATACGAGCATGTGTTGGCTCCTACTAGTTATATATGGAGATAGGTATTGATCAAGATGGGATCCGTTACCCTAAGTAAATAGGGATAAAATCCTATGTTCATTTAATTATTCTTGATGATTCAAGTTCCTGGCCAAGACAGATAGACTTAAACAGAAAGGTATTTCTGATAGGAAAGTCTAATTAATCAAGAACTGGAATTAAAAGAGAACATAAGATTCATAGCAAATGGAGTTTGACATTAACCATGACTCCAGCTAGAATTGGGATTTTGTAACGAAAAGATTTTAGTGCATAGTAACATATAATTAAAAGTTCATTTAAGGTATTCCTTATTACTGATTGGGTGGTCATGGCATGCTATGCTAGGTGTTAACCATGGTCTATGAGATGCCTAAAATGATTTAGAGAAATCATTTACGGTAAGAAAGAGTTCTAATGATATTAAGAGTTGATATCATTTCTCATTGCCAATTAGTAATGAGCCTAGTAAGTCACACATATACACAAGTTAATCACCAAGTAAAAGATTATTTAATTGATTAATTAAAGAGTTTAATTAATTAATTAATTAGGTTTAGTTTGCAATGAGATTGCAAAGTCCCTAGCATGATTTGAAACCAAATCTAAGTTATTATTCGTATAATATAAATTAGATTTATATTTAAAGAGTTTAAATATTAATCACATGGTGAAATTAATTAATAGAGATTAATTAATTAATTAATTTATATGTGATATAAATTAATTTAAAGGAGAAAATATAATTTTAGATTGAGAACTCAAAATTGCAAACAAGGGGCAAATTGGTAATTTTACATGGTGACACGTGGCACCCATGTGAGTATGCCACTTGTCTTCCTATGATGGAAGACAACTTTATGATGATTTAATCAAGCTTTAACACTTGTCTTAATGAGTTTGAGATAGATAAAAGGAAGATTAAATCATGGCTTGACATGTGGCACCAATTAGTTGGATTTTGTCTCTTGTATATAAATGCAAGATAAAAGGAAAAAGCAATCTTCTTTTTCCTCTTCTTGTTGGCCAGCACACTAGCTTTCTCTCCCTTCTCTATTTTCTTCCATTGATAGCTAAGAGAAAGCTTTCTTTTCTTAGTGGTTGGCAAGCTTCAAGAGATGATTAGGGCTACAATTTGATGATCCTTGGTGAGCTTGCGGTGGACAAGCTAGAGGAGCTACAATTGGAGCTCTTGGAAACTCCCAAAGGCAATGAAGAAGGTTGATTTAGCACCTTGGAGGTTAGTTGAACTTCATCCCTCTTTTAATTAGGGTTAAATGTGATTAAATACTAAACACCAATCCTTAATGTCAAATGAACTAATAAAACATGCTAAAAGGTGTTTTGGCACACCCATGGGCATAAGAGGTTGGCTAGGTTCATAAGCTACTATGGTATGCTAGCATGTAACCCAAGATAAAATTTTGAAATCCAACCTACCAATGGCCCAAACCCATGCTTCCCAAGCCATCAAGATCAACTTCTAAAAAGGTACGTTCTAAATGGGCACCTACATCTCCAAACATGTTATTTATGCAAATTTTCATTTTTCATGATTTTCAACATGTGCAATTCATTACTAGCTTGTTTTAATTGTTTACATTGATTTACTGGGTGTTTTCATATAAAGTAGCCTTTTGAATCACCCAAAAAATATTTTTTCTACAATTTTCTATATTTTTTAATATTTTGACTTGTTCGGTAAAGCTTAATGCAAATACCCAAAATTGTAAATTTATTTTAGTATTAAGTCTTACTAGTTTATTTCCATTCTTTTTTCTAGTGATATTTTAATATATTCTCTAAATGTCTATCATTTAAGTTTTGCCATATTCTTTGTGGTTAATAAGAAATAAATTTTAAAAAATAAGTCATTGATTTTGTCTAGAAAACATGAACTAATTACGATTTAATTGCATACTAATTCAAAGGAGATTTGTGCTATTTCTTTTTGCCATGTTAGCTTGTTTCTAGTAAAGCTTTATAATTTTCAATGAAATTTTTGGTTATTTCTTCCTATTTTTGTAAGTTTACTACTCATTTTTGGGAATTATGCATAATAATGGGTTTTGGTCATTTTTACACGTTGTAATGTTGCACAAATTTGGTGTTTCATTTTCCTATATTCTAGTGTGTTGTCTTAGGAAGCTCCACATGATTTTTAGAATTGATTTATTGCCTAAACCAATTTTTTCCTTTTTGGAGCACAATTCTGCCAATTTCACAAATTTGATATTTAGGTACTTACGAAATTATTTGTATTCCTATTTAATAATGTGTTTTTTATTCCTATTTAGTACTAAAGTGTTTCCTTATATTTTTATGTAAATTTAGAATTTAAAATAGGTTGAAATAAGGTAAAAGATGTAGAGATTGAGATGGAGATTCTCCCTTGGCCGAAAAGGAAGGCTAATGGATACCAAATCCAAGTTAAACTTGAAAATTGACTTAACTCTATTTTTCACCTATTCTTATGCATTTATTCCTTATTTGTTTATTATACCTTTTCTTCCTATTTTAGCTTTAATTTTTAGCATATTTAGACTATTTTAATTAATAATTTAAGCAAATTTAGTAATTTAATTAATTCAAGTCAAAGAAAGCCCAATAAGACCATACCATGCACATGAAAGCAGTAAGAAGAACCCATGGAGGATCAAGCCCAATTCAAAACTTATGATGGAGCTCCAAAACCTCTTGCATAAGGTTATTAGGCATAGTAATAGTTATATGACATTTTAATGAGTTGTAAGTATTAAAATTGCATTTCTCATTCCTTTTATTTAGCATAGGCTTTTATTTAAACTTATAATTATATTGAATATGTTCATATCCAACCTAAGCATGAATAATAACCTAGTAATAAAGCATTTAAGGAAATAAGCTTCATGACTTATAGACAAGGCATATTAGGACAGACCCCTTAGGCACATGGCCCTGTTGAAGCACCTTTGTGATCTTTTCTTTGTACTTAACATTTTCCAATATGCTCTTCAAGAGGTAAATGAAGGTTGTATGTAAATAACTTAGCTTAAACAACATGCTAGAGCAAGATGGTAAGTGTGATAACATGAATTAACATAGAAACCAGGCATGCTTAAGGAACTCATGCATATGAACATGGTTGAGCTATATGAACAATTTTTATGTGTAATTATTAGCTTTTCATAACTATGTGTTTAGAGGATTGAATAAATAAAATAATAAGAAAAATTTTAGGAAACAATTAGTTGAGACTGGCTTTTGTTCTAACGTAAGCATATGTGGAGAGGATGCCTAATAGTTTTCCTCTCTTGTACCCACTATCTTGAACCTACGTGTATTAGGCTCATGGTTAAGAAGGGTAGTGGACCTCTATAATGGGCAAGCTATAACCCATGCCCCTTCTATTTAATTTATCTTTTTTATCATTCTGGTGGTGACACCTTCTTTTCACCCTAATGGCATTAACGTATAAGCATCTTAGTAGTATTATGGGAAAACAATGCATAGGCCCTTAAGGTTGGCTGTCGCACTATCATCAATACACAAATCAATTACACTCAGACCTTTTTTTTGGCTACTTATCCTTTCTAGTATTATCCCTTACATTATATTTGCTCCCCTCAATAGTAGTTCCATCCACCCCAATAATAATCATGTCATTAATGACATTTTCATCTAATATATCAATATTCATACTACCCTTCGTGCCCAATAAATTCTCAAACCTAATTAGTTCATCAACCTTAACTACCACACTCTTAAATACAGAGGCATTATACATATTAGATCCAGGGTCTAAATTACTAGCAATGTCAATCAAAGAAGGAAACTCATCACTAACAAGTCTTCGAATACTAACCCCATGTTCAACATCAATGTGTAATTCCTAAACCAATCCCATACACTAACCTACAAAACTATATAAAATGTCATCATCCAATAAAATTAACCCTCCTTTGAGTGGCTTAAATATTTGAATAAGCCAAAATTTTGCCACATTCCTATAGTTCAAATGATTTTCCAATGTATCAACAATGTCCCAAAGGCACGAGAAATATGGGACCATGTTTTCAGCAACATGTACATCCCTGCTATGCAAAATCTCACAAGTGCATGAATCTTAACAAGTAATATAATAGTGAATGAGTATCATTCCCATAAGAAACTTGGTGAATAGTAAACTAAATAGCAATTATAACTATCTAGACTGTCGAATGTGATGATGAGAAATTTTAATTAAAACTAAAATAATTAAGGCAAATAAAGTAAAGGTAAACAAAGTAGATTGATTTAAAAAATGCAATTAATGAAAGAAATTCCAGAATTAGGGGTTCACACTTTAACCCATTATCGATCTAATCTCATTTATTTAATAAATTGCAAAGTTGTTACTTTGAAGGAAATTAATCCTAACCTATCTTAAGTCCTCTCTCAAGGCACTCAAGATGTATCTCAATTAACTTAAACCCTACTTTCGTGATAATTAATCTTAATTAAGATCTTTTAAGCTCTTTGATTAATTATACACTCCACATAAAATTTGAGCCTATCTTTAGGTCAAAACCCTAAGTTTAATATCTTGATTTTTAAATATTATTCTTCATCTTTCAGTACTTTAATTAAGTGCGACTCTACACAAAGCATGCATTAAGATCACAAGAAATTGAATCAAAGGATAAGATTTCAAATTTATTAAATAAAATCAATGTAAATTCATAATAGAATTGAAAGTGTTACATCCCTAATCCTAGAATTAAGAAAACTACTCACTCATGGTGAGTTTAACAATCAACATAAAAATAAAATAATAATGATAAAACATCCGAAGAAATAAAGCAAAGAAACCCAAGTAGAAGACTCTGTAGCTTTGGACTTTGGAACTTCAGCTGCGAATCTCTCCTTTGAATATCGTATAAATCTCTTCAAATTGTTGAAAAACTAGGTTAAAATGTAAAGAATGCGATCCTTGGCTTGCTCCTAGCTTCCTGTATTTATATATGGTATAAAAGCCTTCAATTCAAAGTCCTGGAGGTCATAGAAGTCTATCCTAATTGAGCAAAATAGAGTTCGGATCAATTTGAAGCCTAAGCTGGGGCATTTTACACGGTCCATGCTTCATTACATGGGTTAGGCCATGTAAAGCTTTGAAGCTCTTCAAAAGTCATCAAAACTTGGTTGGCAGAAGGTTATACAGGCTAGGGACCTTTATAGGGGTCCCTTTACATGACCCATGCACTTGTTTTCTTCAACAATCTTTCTCGCAGACAATTACACGGGCCAAGGAACCTAGTGCACAGCCTGTGTAATTCTTCACACTGTAGATTCTACTCCTTTTGACTCTCTAACTTGTTCAAATGTGTTCTATGCCTCAGAATCCATAAATTCACCTACTAAAATATAGAATCATGGAATTAGGCTAGGGTAACTTAAAATCCTAAAAGCAATGAAAATAATAAGAATGAATGTGATTGACTGACTAAATGCTTATGAAATGCAGTAAAATGTACTTTAAAATGCTTATATAATACAAGCATATCAAATACCCCCAAACTCAAACATTTTCTTATCCTCAAGCAAATTGGAACTTAAAAACACATTAGGGATTCTTGCTTTCCTAAAATTACTAAAAATTCAACTTTTGCGTGTAATTGAACTCCCAATAACCACATTCCAATTCCTTTCCTTTAAGACATAAAAGCATCAGTGATTACTTGTTAGAATCCCACTTCCCTCATGAAGTGATAACCAATCATTCCAATTACAAGATTATTAATAAGTTACAAGGAAATTGTCTCTTGAGGATAGATTTAAGAAGTAATCACTCACTTAATATGCCTCTATCATGAATTAATTGTATATAAGATGGATTATGTTCCCAACCCTATAGGCATACATCAAATCTCTATCTCCACTAATGTAGCATACACTTTTCTAAGGATCAAAAGGTCTTTGATAAGGTTATAATGGGGCTAAGGGTGATAAATGTGGCTATCAATGAAAAAAGGCTTAAGGAATGCAAAGTATGAGAAGGAACATGTTGCAGAAGATCAATGCACACTAGATTTTGACTTTCCTCTTTACACATGGAGTAAAATGAACCTTTTTACAATTTTGAAGTTTAGCTCTAAGTATGATATTCTTTTGTGCTTTGGTAGGGACTTTTTCATTTAATTTGATTTTTTGCTTATACTCTTTGTCTCATTTTGGTGCTTACCCCCAAACTCATTCCTTTACTAGCTTAAAAGTGCACTTTTCTCTCTTCTCCCTTCATATCTCTCTCTCTCTCTCTCTCTCTCTCTCTCTCTCTCTCTCTCTCTCTCTCTCTCTATATATATATATATATATATATATATATATATATATATATATATATATATATATTTATATACACTTGAACACTAACTCTTTTCCTCTTCTCTTTGTATACTTAATGTGCTTTCACTTCGCAGGATAAGTGTTTAGGCTAAGGTCTAGGTTATTATTATGGGTTAACAAGGAACATATAGAGGTAAAATTATAGGCTCAAATTAGTCGTAAGGAGTACTTTTGATTAAGGGTGGCTAAGGAGTACTTTTAATGAGGTTAAAAGAAAGAATGCTTAAATCATCTCTTTCTCAAGTGCATTATAGGATTTCACCTTGATAGATCAAAAAATTTGTTCTAAGGTTGTGAAGCATACTTAAGCTCATTCATATTCCAAAAATTTTCTCCTAGCTTTACAAATTCGATGTGACAAACTAATAGTTATGATTTAGTTTGATAGTTTTGCCATAAAAAATTTTTGAAAATTTGGAGAATTTTCAAAATTTTTCTAGAGTTTGATATACAAGTATAGTAAAGGCATAAAAAGGTATTGTAAATGCAAATATTAACTACAATGCAAGAAATGTAGAAAATTGCATACACGTCCCCCAATCTCACACTTGACATTGTCCTCAATGGTAATATACTATAATATGCAAGCCATGAAAATTAATAGAGCACAATATATATATATATATATATATATATATATATATATATATATATAGAGAGAGAGAGAGAGAGAGAGAGAGAGAGAGAGAGAGAGAGAGAGGAATGTACTGAAGTTTAACAAAATAGACTAGATTTAGGCCCATCCCTATACAAAATCCATAATGTGACCTAATTAAAGCATCCTAGTCTAGAAAGTCTCTAAAAGTGAGGAGGGTCCACTCTCATCATGTCTCTCTAAGAGCATATCTAGTTTGTTATGTGCTTCCTAGAGGCTATCCTCTAGATCTCTAAAGCGCTAAGTGAATGTGTGCTCCATCCTTTAAAGGTATGCAAGGACAGGATCAGCAGGGGGTTGCGTGAAGGGTGGGACTCAGGCTAATGATGCTTGGAGTATTAGGTTTGAACCCTCATATTGCTGCTGCTTCATAGGTTGCTCCTCCTTTGGCTGTTATTGTGCTCCTGATTACTCGCCTTGCTCTTGTAGCTGTGTTCTTAGCACTACATTCCCATGTTTGTCTACAAAGAGGCATGTGTCCTATAGATTCCCATGGAGATGCAAATGATTATGCCTATCCTATTTATCCCTATGATATGATGCCACCGTACATGAGCGAGAATGATGCCGTAATGCATTGCTATGGTAGTCATGAGGCCGCCATTCACTATATGTTTAGTGGTCTAGTGAGATATTCTTCTGAAGTGCGTGCAACGAAAATATCCAATGTTGCATCTCTACCCATGAACAATGCACCAGAGAAAGAATAACTCATCAGTGTTCACCAAACCTAGGCTGCCTCCTTACCAAATAACTCATTGGCATTCACCACACCTAGGTTATCTCCTCACCCCATAATGGTATGAGCCACGAAGTGATAAAGGCATTACAGTGCTGGGTTTGTGAGCCCTAAATATTTGTAGTAGCTCGAATGGTACTCTGGTGCATTTGGGGCAATGGTCCTGCAAAAGGTGATGTTGTTGTAGACTGCCCTATTGAGTGGGATTTCTTGGAGGCCGGTACTATCAAACCCAAATATGGCATTGAATTCATATGTGTTCAATGCCCAGCCCACTCTTAGTAGCTAAAACTAGATTTTTCCTCTATCCATAGCCCATAAGTTGGCTCGGAAGCTCCCTAAAATTTCTAATGTGAGGTCGTAGTAGTTGGGGAATCACAATGTCACAAATCATTCCCATCCTATGTTGAGTAAATTGGTATCTACCTGCGCCCTTATCCCCATTTGCTCTAAGATACCATCATCAAGATATTTTGCAGAGGTTATCTTACTTTCTGAAAGTTGAAAGGTAAGAGCTTTGGGGTGTGCATCTTTGAATGGCCATCCCAATTCAAAGTCTTGACACAATGGTGTTTGTGGTTATTATTATTGTGGCTGGGGTTGTGGTTGCTCCTCCTCCCTTCTTTCTTATCTTGTTCTTGGGCATGATGGAAGGAAGGGTGAATTGTTTCTTGCATGAGAGGAAGAGGGATGGTGAGCCACTCTTTTCACTAGAGCCATGGACAAGGGATGTGATTCTTAAATCTAAGGTTTAGAAGAGGGTTTTATGTGGGAAAGGGATTTGAGAGAATTTAGAGGGGTAGACAAGTATATATGTAACGTTTGGGAAGGGCTTTGGGGTTTAAATAAGGACTTTAGGTCAGTTTGGGGTTGGGACATAAATTTTCATGCGAAATGATGCAAATTTAAAATGGGGCTGGGACATTTTACATGGGGCCATGTAACATTACACGTGTTACCCCATAACTTTTTGTCTATTATATATATTTTTTTTGTTATTTTCTCGATAAATTACACAGGTCTTGTAATGTTACATAGGTCACCCTATGTAACTTTTGGAACCCTTATTTTAAATTTTCTTTTTGACCCTAAGGTTACATGGGGTGTGCATGCACGCACGAGGTACTTGTGTAACTTTTTGTAGTGCCTTTCCCCTTTGTTCTTTGAGTTTTCTAGGTTACACGAGGCATGCTTTGATGTATGAAGTGCCTCGTGTAACTCACTGGACTTGGAATTTTCAATTTTTCACAGTCCTCCTAGTTATGTTAGGTTGTATTTTACTACCTAGCTACTGAAAACTCTCTAAAATGGCACTTAGGATGTATAATGATATCCTATTTAATTTCCATCCCTATGCTAATTCAATAAGGAAACTCAGTATGTCAATGTAACACAGAATTAGCAAGTAAGGAAACTTCACTGATTATAATTCACTTCTCTTGCGTGGTTTTGTTCTCTTATTCTAGTCTAGTTTTCATTTAGATTCGTGCTTCTCCTCTTTCCTCTAGCTCTCTTTAAGTCGAAGTTTTATATTTTTATTACCCAACAAGCCTTTTGTTCAAGCTTGTCAGGGAGGTGACATAGTTTCTTGAAGACTAAGCGAAAAGGGGTAGGTCCAATAGGTGTTTTGATGGCTATTTAGTAGGCCCACAACGCATCATCAAGTTTCAAGGACCAATCTTTTCTTGAGCAATTCATTGTTTTCTCAAGTATTCTCTCAACTCCTTATTTGAAATCTCTACTTGCCTACTTGCTTGTAGGTGGTATGGTGTTATCACTTTATAAGTCCCTCCATATTTCTTGAGTAATGCTTCGAATTGGCTATTATAGAAGTAACTTCCCCCATCACTGATTATGGCTTTTGGCATTCCACACCTTGTAAAGATGTACTTTTTGGAATTCAAAGACCACTCTTGCATTATTGGTTGGTGAGGCTATTGCTTCCACCCATTTGGATACATAGTCCACACCAACTAGGACACACTTGTTCCCAAGTGAAGATAGGAATGGACCTATAAAGTCTACTACATCAAAAAGCTCAACTTCAAGTATTCGTTATAGGGCATCTCATTCCTTCTTGATGTATTCTCGATCTTTTAGCATTGACTGCATGTAAGTACAAAGTTTCTTATATCTTTAAACAAGGATGGCCAATAAAAACCTACTTACAATATTTTTGCCAAAGTCTTTTTATGCTGAAGTATCCTCCATAAGGTGAGGAATGACAATGCTGGAGTATGCTTTCTATTTCCTACTCTGGAATGCATCTTCTAATAAAACCATCATTGCATCTCTTATGTAGCAGAGGCTCTTCCCAAGTATAGTCCTTTATATCATATAAGAACTTCTTTCTCTGCTAATAGGACATATTTGGTGGTAGCACCCTACATACAAGATAATTGACCATATCTACATACCATGGGGTTTAAATTATGGATAAGAGATGCTCATTTGGGAAGGAGTCATCTATTGGTGAATCTTTATTCATGTCTCCCCTTTCTTCTTGCTTCAGCCTAAAGAGATGATTAGCTATTACATTTTTGGCTCCCTTTTGTCTTTAATTTCCACGTCAAATTCCTATAGGAAAAGTATCCACTGGATTAGCCTTGGTTATGCCTCTTTCTTGTTTAAGAGATACTGAAGAGCTGCATGGTTTGTGTATACAATGACTTTTAATCCAATTCGGTTGGGTCTAAATTTGTTAATTGCAATACAACAATCAAAAACTCATTTTTTATAGTTACATAATTAACTTGTGCATTGTCAAGCGTTTTACTGGCATAGTAAATAGCATGGACCTTCTTGTCTTTTCTTTGTCTAAGAATTGTTCCTACTGTATAGCCACTTGCATCACACATGATCTCAAATGGTAGCTCCTAGTCTAGAAATTGCATTATTGGCATTGAGATTAGTGCTTCCTTTATTCTGTAAAAAGAAGCAAGGTAGATTCTTCAAAATCAAATGGTACATTTTGATTTAGCAAGTTTATCAATGGCTTAGCTATTCTGGAGAAGTCTTTCGTGAATCTTCTATAGAATCATGCATGCCCCAAAAAGCTTCGCACTCCTTTGACTGATGTTAGAGGTGACATCTTCTCTATGATTTTAATTTTTGCTTTGTCCACTTCTATGCCTCTTTCTGATACCAAGTGACTAAAAACTATACCTTCTCTTACTATGAAGTGGCATTTCTTGTCACACCCTACCCCTCTGTAAGGCATAACATGATCCCGTAGTATACCTAATGAATTACCAACTCCGTCTACTGATAACCCATTAAATACACTACAAGGGATTTTAAAAACATTTCTTACTTCTTTTACAGTGGTGAGCACTATTTACAGGTGTGAAAGACTTTGGTGAACTGAAGTGAAACAACTAACTCATTTGATTTATTTGGAATATCTGTAAAATTTTTGGCAAGGTGTCATTTGTATTTTGGACAAAACAGTTCTTCAGAAAACCTGTAAAAAGCACTTCAAATCCACAGTGATTTTCAAAGACTAAGATACAAAAATATAACACAATTTTTACAAGCCAAATAACTCATAATTATTTTACAACTTTACTGTACAACTTAAATTTACAACTGCTCAAAACCAAGAACAAAATATACATACAGTGAATATACATTACAATACAAAATGCCACATATGGTATACTCACTATACCCAAAATCTCTCGCTGGCGGTACTAGCAGCCTAGTCTGCTGCCCTGTCTATCTCTCTACCTGCGACAGCAATAAAAAGCTATCGCTGAGACAATGTCTCAGTGGTGCACAACATTAACCAAATACAATTTTAAATCACAATTCATAAATCATATCATTAGTGGATACTTAAAACCATAGTTGATTTCAAGACAATGAATGTCATAAGGAATTTAAACTCCAATTCACAAATTATCAAAATTCATAATAACACAATTTAGTCAAATAGCTTAAGAATACCGTATTGCCAATTCATACACAATTTGATCAAATTATTGAATAACCCAGTTTTTCCAATCAATGACACAATTTGATCAAATAACTGAATAATACCTTTTTGCAAATCAATAACACAATTGATCAAATAACTGAAGAATACAGTGTTGCCAATCAATATCACAATTTAAGTCATGACACAATTTTTCCATATATGCCGTGTTGTACACCACGACAAGACATACTCACCCCAATAATCGAAATCAATGAGGGAGGAAGCTAGCTATATAATGAGTACTCATCCACACTCACCTCTGACTGACAAGTCAAAGAGGGAGGAACATAATCATACTCACCCCAGACTGATAAGTCAAAGAGGGAGGAATCATCACACTCACCCCATTAATGGAGGAGGAACATAGTATCAGTGTCATGCCAATTGCGAGTCAAAACAATTCCAAACATTTTATTCAAATGATCCGTAAGAATCCAATAAATTTCCAAAGTTATAATTTCATTCACAAAATGGCAACACAATTCGTAATTCACTTCAATTTCCACAAAAACCATTTACAGTGCTTTTCAATCAATAAGTATCCATCAATATCATTCAAACAATTTTTCACAGTTTCAAACCATTCACCATGTTTTTCAATCAATAAGTGTTCATCAAACACATTTCCACAATTTAAAACAATAATATACAAATAGTCAATATTTATTTCAATTGAAAAATTCCAAAAGAAATAGCCGTTGTGCACAAACCTCTGATGACTGTCCCCCTGATCTGGACTCAGTGTTTCCTTCCCCTTTCCTGAGTCTTTGGTAACTGAGAAACACAATTTGAAGTGTTTCAGTACTAATTTAAACTGTCTCTATCGATGGTGTTTGGTAAATAATGCACTGAGCTCAATTATTCACTTAATCACCTAATATACCGACCCTCGTTGCGTTTTAGGTAAATTAGGTTTTAGTGTCGTTAATATGTCACATTTGATAGGGTTTTAGGTTTGGTATATTTTACCAAAGTCATTTCCTTGTTTAGTGCATTTTAATGCAAATTGCTGGATTCCGGAACACTGGTTTGACCTAACCGGACGATCTAGTTCCCTTGGTTTTCGGGTCTCGGTCGAAACTACAAACTTGTAGATCTAGGTCTTATTGCACGCGGTGCAAAATTTCAGGTCAATCCGAGTTAAGTAGACCAAGTTATGGTCATTACACTATTGCTGGTCAAGTGGTACCATTTTAGGTCAATTTTAGGTCAAATTGGTCAATTCTGGTTCGGCCAGTTTTTGGACCCGAACTTGTGCAAGTTGTTTGACTTGCTTATGGTCATTTCTGGGCTTTGGTGTCTTCATAAGACTTGTAGGTATGGGTCTTAACTATTCTTGGTTAAAATTTCAGGTCAATTGGACCTGGTTTGAGTGAGTTATGGCCTAAACACTCACTGCTGCCCAATTGGTCATTTTTCAGGTCCTAATTGCACCTAATCCGAATTGGTCATTTTTTTAGGTCACCTTGCAAGCAGAATTTTGGTATGGTTTCTCAATGAAAGTTGGCACATTTTGTGCCTAGTTTCACCTCAAATTGGTCTCATACCAATTGAGATTACACATTTAAGGTTATAGGCTAAAATGTACACTGCCCTCACTATGCCTTTCACACCCCACTTCAAACACACATTTAACTTGCAAAGTTTACTTCCATACCCTATCAATCTGTTTTGGTACATTACCAAAAGCATTATCTACTTTACATTAACATTATTTTGGGCAGATTACCATTACTCTCAACACACCAAATATCATTCACAATTACAATTTCTAATTACCATTACAAATACACCTAACCATTACAAATTTTACATACACTTTACAATATCAATCTACATACATCTCATCAACCTTCTACGTCAATATTCTGCCCACACTTCCTTCAATATATACCATTACTCAAGTGTCCCCAAGCTGCCGCAAACCATTCTTCAACATTAAAGTGCCATCCAATTTACCAATTCCCATCCAAGTGCATAAATCACCATATAAACATGAAATAATTCACTAGGTTACTAATTCATCATGATCAACACCATTTCTCATCAATTATATGCACAAATATCTCATCAAAAACGTGACTCATGGCTGTCCAAAATGAAAACAACAATAACCCTTCAAACTCAAAATTTTCCTTCACCAAACCAACACCCATAACATGAACATAAACTTTAACAAAGAAATTCTCAAAAATGCAAACTTACCTTTAATTGTAACTTGCTAAACCTTCACCAAACTTCTCAAAATTGGTATCAATATCTTCCTTGTGATGTGTAGACCATTTTTCATAAAAGAACCTAAGTGTTTAGAGGTGGAATGGAGGGAGAGAATGAAGCTCATGCAAAACATCAATGGTGGTTCTCTTCTCTCTTGAATTCGGCCACTTTGAATCTAAAGGAGGAAGATGAATTGCAGATGGTGAGATGAGTGTACACCTGCCCCATTATGTCTTTAGTTTATTCCCTTAGTGGCCTACTCACATTATTTAACCATATTATAAGTTTAATGTTTTATTTACACCATTTCCACTCCATTTTTGGCTATTTATTTTAGGTACCACTAAACAAATTTTTCATTTCATTTTCTAAGTGTAATATTATTTATTTTTAATGGACATTTAGGTCAAAAGACACTTCGGGATGTCAAATGACCATAATGCCCCTGTTCGGGTGGCATTCCCGATTTTTCGGTATTACCGGGTTTTGTCTGTTTTTCGATTTCTCACTTTTCTTTGTACTAATTATTTAATTTTTCTTTGATCTTTCTAATGATATTTATTCTTCAATAAGGTTCTATTTATGTCATAAAAATGTTTTCCAGGGTTCCCCGCAGTCCAGGGCCAGTCAACGGTCCACGCCGTGACTTCCCGGTGCGGTCACCCATCGCTAGGTTTCCTGGCTCACTTACTCGGTTACATTTCTTTGCTATGATTTTTCCTTTGTTTTTCTTGTATTTTCTTTTCTTGTATTTCAATATTTATGTCTCCTCTCTCATATCAAGGTACGGTTCTAGGCATCCTAGCTGTCCGGACAACACTGGTCACTGGAGCAGTAGAACGCACTACCGAACTTAGGGGTGTTACAATTCTCCCCCCCTTAAATAAATTTCGTCCACGAAATTTTACCCAGTAGTCATCTTACAATAGTCATACGTTTATTTTCTCCTTTCTATATGATCGTATAATCTTCTTTTCCTCAAATTTGTATAAGTCTTTTAACAATCTAATACAATGTTTGATTTGTTTGGATAACACCAATCTCCTCTTACTATTATGCTGTCTAATATTTCGGTTCACGTTGCTTCTTGAATGACCCTTGAGGTCATGTTAGAATCATTCATCAGTCATTGGTCCTCTGACCATTCTAATCCATAGTCTTCCTCACATTCGTAATATTTCTTTGTTACATATGAATCAACTGTTCAAATCTCTACTTAGTAACTCTTTTTATCTCACAATATTCTATAACTTACTTCCTTTTGTACGAATCAGAACCTTTCGATATTCCAACTTTTGAGTTTTAGATCCCTAAGTAGGATTTTCAAACTTATTTCTAACAATTAAATTCTCATGGCATAACTATACCAAATGTATGCCGTTGGCAACTATTCTTATCTAGGTGTACTATCGGGTAGTACGAAGCTCTACACAATAATCTCAAGTCGATCAGAATCCTGCTTACAAAGATAAACATCAAGAACATTGCATAGTTACTACGATACATCCCAATAGATCAAACTTTGTTATCTTTTATTCTTTTTGAATTCACTGATATTCGAATCTTATTCTGATTACAATATCCATTAGCAATTTCTAACAGTAACCTCCTTGCCCTCATCTAGAGCAATTCCATTACTGCATCTTACTTTTACGTCCTCTTGCCTTACATTAAGTAGGCTCGCCAATTAGCTTATAATTTTATGGTGTGTCAGCAAATACTTTTCGCCGATAAACTCTTCCAAAACTAATTTCACTTGTTATCACAATCCTTATCCTAAAGGACTAGTCACTAATGCATCAAAATTTATTTCCCTGACCTCCTGTACAATAATACAAGGAGATTTCCTCCCGTTAGTGCATATTTATAATGTAATGTACTGTATGTATCAAACATTTGAGCAGTTGTAGTTACCGACAAAAAGATTTCAAATTCACAGTTCGAAATTCACTTTAAAACCATTGCTCTGATACCACTAAAACATGTCACACCCTACCCCTCTGTAAGGCATAACATGATCCCGTAGTATACCTAATGAATTACCAACTCCATCTACTGATAACCCATTAAATACACTACAAGGGATTTTAAAAACATTTCTTACTTCTTTTCTGATGGTGAGCACTATTTACAGTGTGAAAGACTTTCGTGAACTGAAGTGAAACAACTAACTCATTTTTTGTATTTGGAATATCTGTATTATTTTTGGCAAGGTGCCATTTGTATTTTGGACAAAACAGTTCTTCAGAAAACCTGTAAAAAGCACTTCAAATCCACAGTGATTTTCAAAGACTAAGATACAAAAATATAACACAATTTTTACAAGCCAAATAACTCATAATTATTTTACAACTTTACTGTACAACTTAAATTTACAACTGCTCAAAACCAAGAACAAAATATACATACAGTGAATATACATTACAGTACAAAATGCCACATGTGGTATACTCACTATACCCAAAATCTCTCATTGGCGGTACTAGCGACCTAGTCTGCCGCCTGTCTATCTCTCTACTGCGACGGAATAAAAGCTATCACGAGACAATGTCTCGATGGTGCACAACATTAACCAAATACAATTTTAAATCACAATTCATAAATCATATCATTAGTGGATACTTAAAACCATAGTTGATTTCAAGACAATGAATGTCATAAGGAATTTAAACTCCAATTCACAAATTATCAAAATTCATAATAACACAATTTAGTCAAATAGCTTAAGAATACCGTATTGCCAATTCATACACAATTTGATCAAATTATTGAATAACCCAGTTTTTCCAATCAATGACACAATTTGATCAAATAACTGAATAATACCTTTTTGCAAATCAATAACACAATTGATCAAATAACTGAAGAATACAGTGTTGCCAATCAATATCACAATTTAAGTCATGACACAATTTTTCCATATATGCCGTGTTGTACACCACGACAAGACATACTCACCCCAATAATCGAAATCAATGAGGGAGGAAGCTAGCTATATAATGAGTACTCATCCACACTCACCTCTGACTGACAAGTCAAAGAGGGAGGAACATAATCATACTCACCCTGTGATAAGTCAAAGAGGAGGAATCATCACACTCACCCCATTAATGGAGGAGGAACATAGTATCGATGTCATGCCAATTGCGAGTCAAAACAATTCCAAACATTTTATTCAAATGATCGTAAGAATCCAATAAATTTCCAAAGTTATAATTTCATTCACAAAATGGCAACACAATTCGTAATTCACTTCAATTTCCACAAAAACCATTTCTGATGCTTTTCAATCAATAAGTATCCATCAATATCATTCAAACAATTTTTCACAGTTTCAAACCATTCACCATGTTTTTCAATCAATAAGTGTTCATCAAACACATTTCCACAATTTAAAACAATAATATACAAATAGTCAATATTTATTTCAATTGAAAAATTCCAAAAGAAATAGCCGTTGTGCACAAACCTCTGATGACTGTCCCCCTGATCTGGACTCAGTGTTTCCTTCCCCTTTCCTGAGTCTTTGGTAACTGAGAAACACAATTTGAAGTGTTTCAGTACTAATTTAAACTGTCTCTATCGATGGTGTTTGGTAAATAATGCACTGAGCTCAATTATTCACTTAATCACCTAATATACCGACCCTCGTTGCGTTTTAGGTAAATTAGGTTTTAGTGTCGTTAATATGTCACATTTGATAGGGTTTTAGGTTTGGTATATTTTACCAAAGTCATTTCCTTGTTTAGTGCATTTTAATGCAAATTGCTGGATTCCGGAACACTGGTTTGACCTAACCGGACGATCTAGTTCCCTTGGTTTTCGGGTCTCGGTCAAAACTACAAACTTGTAGATCTAGGTCTTATTGCACGCGGTGCAAAATTTCAGGTCAATCCGAGTTAAGTAGACCAAGTTATGGTCATTACACTATTGCTGGTCAAGTGGTACCATTTTAGGTCAATTTTAGGTCAAATTGGTCAATTCTGGTTCGGCCAGTTTTTGGACCCGAACTTGTGCAAGTTGTTTGACTTGCTTATGGTCATTTCTGGGCTTTGGTGTCTTCATAAGACTTGTAGGTATGGGTCTTAACTATTCTTGGTTAAAATTTCAGGTCAATTGGACCTGGTTTGAGTGAGTTATGGCCTAAACACTCACTGCTGCCCAATTGGTCATTTTTCAGGTCCTAATTGCACCTAATCCGAATTGGTCATTTTTTTAGGTCACCTTGCAAGCAGAATTTTGGTATGGTTTCTCAATGAAAGTTGGCACATTTTGTGCCTAGTTTCACCTCAAATTGGTCTCATACCAATTGAGATTACACATTTAAGGTTATAGGCTAAAATGTACACTGCCCTCACTATGCCTTTCACACCCCACTTCAAACACACATTTAACTTGCAAAGTTTACTTCCATACCCTATCAATCTGTTTTGGTACATTACCAAAAGCATTATCTACTTTACATTAACATTATTTTGGGCAGATTACCATTACTCTCAACACACCAAATATCATTCACAATTACAATTTCTAATTACCATTACAAATACACCTAACCATTACAAATTTTACATACACTTTACAATATCAATCTACATACATCTCATCAACCTTCTACGTCAATATTCTGCCCACACTTCCTTCAATATATACCATTACTCAAGTGTCCCCAAGCTGCATAAACCATTCTTCAACATTAAAGTGCCATCCAATTTACCAATTCCCATCCAAGTGCATAAATCACCATATAAACATGAAATAATTCACTAGGTTACTAATTCATCATGATCAACACCATTTCTCATCAATTATATGCACAAATATCTCATCAAAAACGTGACTCATGGCTGTCCAAAATGAAAACAACAATAACCCTTCAAACTCAAAATTTTCCTTCACCAAACCAACACCCATAACATGAACATAAACTTTAACAAAGAAATTCTCAAAAATGCAAACTTACCTTTAATTGTAACTTGCTAAACCTTCACCAAACTTCTCAAAATTGGTATCAATATCTTCCTTGTGATGTGTAGACCATTTTTCATAAAAGAACCTAAGTGTTTAGAGGTGGAATGGAGGGAGAGAATGAAGCTCATGCAAAACATCAATGGTGGTTCTCTTCTCTCTTGAATTCGGCCACTTTGAATCTAAAGGAGGAAGATGAATTGCAGATGGTGAGATGAGTGTACACCTGCCCCATTATGTCTTTAGTTTATTCCCTTAGTGGCCCACTCACATTATTTAACCATATTATAAGTTTAATGTTTTATTTACACCATTTCCACTCCATTTTTGGCTATTTATTTTAGGTACCACTAAACAAATTTTTCATTTCATTTTCTAAGTGTAATATTATTTATTTTTAATGGACATTTAGGTCAAAAGACACTTCGGGATGTCAAATGACCATAATGCCCCTGTTCGGGTGGCATTCCCGATTTTTCGGTATTACCGGGTTTTGTCTGTTTTTCGATTTCTCACTTTTCTTTGTACTAATTATTTAATTTTTCTTTGATCTTTCTAATGATATTTATTCTTCAATAAGGTTCTATTTATGTCATAAAAATGTTTTCCAGGGTTCCCATGATCGAGGCAGTCAACGGTCCACGCCGTGACTTCCCGGTGCGGTCACCCATCGCTAGGTTTCCTGGCTCACTTACTCGGTTACATTTCTTTGCTATGATTTTTCCTTTGTTTTTCTTGTATTTTCTTTTCTTGTATTTCAATATTTATGTCTCCTCTCTCATATCAAGGTACAGTTCTAGGCATCCTAGCTGTCCGGACAACACTGGTCACTGGAGCAGTAGAACGCACTACCGAACTTAGGGGTGTTACATTTCTCGCAATTAAGTACTAAGTATGATTCTTCAAATCTTTGAAACACTTTAGAAAGATTAGCCAGCAATCATCAAAAGTAGAGCCATAGATAGACAAATCATCCATAAATACCTCCATTATATTTTTAATAGAAACTGAAAGATAGTCGTTATGCATTTTTGAAAAGTAACTAGGGCATTACATAGACCAAAAGGCATTCTCTCATATGCAAAAATGCCATAGGAGCATGTGAAAGTGGTCTTTTCCTAGTCTTTTGGGTGATTTGAGATTTGGAAAAATCCCAAGTACCTATCTAGGTAATAGAAATTAGAATGCTTGGCTAGTCTTTCAAGCATTTAGTCAATAAATGGAAGAGGGAAATAGTCTTTTCAGGTGGCACTATTCAGTTTTCTATAGTCAATGCACATTCGCCAACTAGTGAAAGTCTTAGTAAGGATTAACTCATTATTTTCATTTTTAATTACAATCATCCTTCCTTTCTTAGGTACTATATGTACTAGACTAACCCATCTACTATCAAAGATAGGGTAAATTACTCCTGCATCTAATAGTTTTAAGATTTCTTCCTTTACCACTTCTTTTATGTTTGGGTTAAGTCTCCTTTGGTGCTCTATGGTAGGTCTACTATTTTCTTCCATAGGTATCCTATGAATAAAAATAGAAGGGCTAATCCCTTTTAAGTCCTCTATTTTATGCCTCATACTTTTCTTATGGGTTCTTAATTCTCTCAATAATTTTTCTTCCTCTTACTCAATTAGATTAGCACTAATTATTATAGGATAAATAGAGTTTGAGCTAAGAAATGCATAACTAAGAGTGGAAGGAAGAGGTTTCAGTTCTACTTGTTGTGCTACCTCTTTGCCATTTAGTGTTGACATGATTGGAGTTTGCTTTAACTCCTCAACTTGAAGTGCTTGAGCCAATGGTAACAGTGGGCTAGCTTCTAGTGATTGTGCAAATGTTACTATTTACCTTGTTCTCACTTTTATAGTACCATTTTGCATAATACAAGCTTCTACAGGGTCTTTTAGATATCTCTTATTGAACTCCTCTTCAATTAGCTCATTAATTACATCAACTTTTAGACATTTACCCATGTCTTACTTTTGTTTTATGGCATAAAACAGGTTGAATTCCACTTCTTTTTTTCCCAATTTAAGAGTCAACTGCACTTTTTTAATATATATGATTGCTCAACTAGTTGTTAAGAAAGGTC
Organism: Hevea brasiliensis; assembly: GCF_030052815.1. Lineage (NCBI taxonomy): Eukaryota > Viridiplantae > Streptophyta > Magnoliopsida > Malpighiales > Euphorbiaceae > Hevea > Hevea brasiliensis. The sequence goes on along the minus strand of NC_079507.1, from coordinate 35,534,158 downwards.
TTCCTAAGATTATGAAAATTTGAACATCCTCCTCAATCTCTAGAATAACAAAGCTGACTGGTATAAAGAATTTGCTAACCCTTATAGGGATGTTCTCTAAAATTCCTATTGGATATTTAACAAATCTGTCTGCCAGTTACAAAGAGATTGTAGTCTGTTTGAGTTCTCTAACATTCAGCTTTTGGCAGATAGACAAGGGCATCAGACTAACACTAGCTCCCAAGTAACAAAGGGCCTTGTCAATGTTCATGTTTCCAATAAAATAAGGTATTGAGAAGCTTCCAGGGTCTTTTAGCTTTGGAAGCAGTTTGTTTTGTAAGATTGCACTGCATTCCTCTATGAGAGCTATTGTCTGATAGTCATCAAGCTTCGTTTTGTTTGAAAGTATCTTCTTTAAGAATTTAGCATATGATGGATTTTGAGATAGAGCGTCTGTGAAGGGAATGCTGATATAGAGTTTCTATAAAACTTCTAAAAATTTTCCAATTTGCTTATCTAGCTTTGCTTTCTAAAATCTTTGAGGAAAAGGTAATGGTGATTAGTAGGGCTTTGGTAGCTCCTTTTCTTTTTTTTCTTATTCTCTTTTCTCTCATTGTTTATGTTTGCTTGTGCTTTATCTCCTTTTGCTTGAGTTTTGATTTCTTCAGGGGCCTCTTTTATTATTTTTTTGGTTTAGTTCTAGCCTTTTGTCTTTTAGTATGCTACCACCCATCAAGATAACTACCTTACAGTGCTCCTTTGGGTTCATCTTTGGCTAACTAGGTAGTTTACCAATGGTTTTACTTGAGAAATTAGCTTGCTGAGCAATCTATGTAACACCCTCACTTTAGCAATTCTGTATATTCTACTGTTCTGGTGATCGGTGTCAGTCCGGACAGCTAAAACGTCTGGAAAAATATTGAAACTAAAGTGAGGAACCATAATTAGCTCAAATAACTAAAAAAAAATCTAGGAAAAATTTTAGAAATAAAATACAACCAAGTTAAATGAGCCAGTGCCCTAACGATGGGTAACCCAGTGGGAAGTTGCGGTTCTCGCAACTAGGAGCCCTAGACCAGAGGAAAAATTTATAAAATAATTTTTGGGACTCCAGAGAAGGGTCATTGAGGTTTCAATGACATTAGAATGCCAAGAAAATGCTTAGAAAAATTTTTCTATCGGTACAGATGATTTTGGCTCAATAAGCCAAACAGAGGGCATTTTGGTTATTTCGTCTTCAGAGATAATTTTTGGTCTACTTGTCCAGTTAAGTAAATAATTATTATGATATAAAATGTAAATAAATATTGTTAAAAATTTAATTAGAAATGAGTAAAAGAAATAAGAAAAGAAATTGAAATTAAATGAGGTTTATGATGTAAGCATGATGTCATAAATAACCAAATAAAAATTTTCAACCAATGGGAATTTACCAAACATTTTAAAGGGATAAAGACCAAATTAATTCACCAAAAATTTCACTCATCATCTTCCTCCTCTCTTGTGGCCGAAATTTATCTCTCTTCCTCCATAGCTTTTTCTTTCTTTAAGCTTTGATTTCCTTCAATTTCCCTCATAAAACCTCTTAAACCTTTCATAAAAAATTGTCTTTGCACCTTGGGCAAGGTTAAGGCAGCAAAAAGAAGTGACAAAGAATGGCTTTTGCAAGCTTGAAAAGTGACTCCATTAGAGGTTAGTGACCAAACTTACTAATTTTTCTTTTAATTCATGTTAAAGGAGTGAATTGAATGCAAAATTTATAAGAAAATGGAATAAATATCATGTGTATGCCCATCCAAATTTTCGGCAGCCTTGGATGTGGTAAGGTTTTGAGGATTTCATGGAACTAAAATGGTAGCATGGCTACCCTTAGTACTAATCTCTTGAGTGGGATAATGAAATGTAAGTTAAATGCATGATTTGAGATGGTTGAGTTAGGGTTTGGGTATGAAATTGAGACTTTGATCTTGCAAGGGTGAAAGTAAGTTTTAATGGTCAATTAGTGACCATTTGGTTATGTGTGAATGAGAAATGAAGTGGTTTGTTTAGTGGGAATTGAAGCTAGTGTTGCTGCCCTTGGTGACCTACAGAACTGGGCATGAGTCCAGCAGGCTTGGGCAGCAATAACTAAAGCTGTAGAGGTTCAATTGGTGTAAGGACAAATGGACATAAAACTAGACACAAAATGGCACAACTTTGGTGAAGAAACCATGCTCAGAAAACTAAACCAAGTTGACCTAAAAATTGCCCTAATCCAGGTGACCTGCATTCTCCTTGGGTAAAATGATCAAATAAACAGTGTTTATTCATTTGGTCATAACTCAGTGTAGAAAGGTCCAATTGACCTAAACTTTTACCTGCAAATATATGAGACATAGACCTACAACTTTCATGAAGAAACCTAACCCAAATTTTGATCATAACATATTCAAAAGGTGACCTGAAATCACTATACAAAATACTATAGATTTGGTCAGTCCAGAAAATCTGGAAAGTTGGCAATCCGGCCAGTCATGGTATTTAGGCCATAACTTGAGCTAAAAAACTCCAAATTGAGTGATTCAAAAAAGGAAGTGTAATTAGACACAATAAGGAACAACTTTCGTGTTGACAACTTTGCTAAATTCCCACTGTAAAAATGACTAATGGAACAGTAAATACAAGGCTTAAAATCTGAAAATTTTGAACAACTAACATTAAGCTTGGAAATGGTATTGGCAACCAATACCAACAATTTAGAATGTAAAATGTGGTATGTTGGGAGTATTAAAACCAATGTACCTATTGTCTATGCAAAATTCAACAATTTTGTTGACTAAAGAAATGAATAGTAACACCTAAACTTAAATTTCAAGAATTGTACAATTTAAGAGTGTAACATGCCCTAGTACACCTAACAAGATTGGTTTGGATAGGTTGACAGGCCAATAGGGCTCTGTTAGTAGTACTGCATATGGCTTCATGCCATTCTGTATTTTATGGCCTCACGTGCCATTCTGTGTTATAATAGCCTTAGGCTATGTTGATTGAGTTGTTATACTTGGGTTTTATCCCTGATAATTATTCTGACTTATTAGTCGCTCATTGCCTGCCAAGGAGACACAATGTGACCGATGGTGTGATGGTCCGAGGTACTTGGTACCCAGTGCCTGTTTACCTATTTATCTAGTCCAGACAACTAGTATGGGTTACTCGAGCAATGAAAATAAATCTTATCAAATTTTAATCGAATAATACTGCAATAAATGCCAGAAATTAAGTCTACCTAAAATGTAAACATACATTCTGCATATTTATGTTATTTTAGTTATTTTATTTTATATTGTCACCACTAAGTAGAATTGCTTAGCGCGTCGCTTTTACCATGCGCAGGTACTGGAGACATAGCTGGGGAGTCCAGCAAACCTCAGACCGGGTGAACTTTCATATCTACACACAGAGTCCAGAGTCACCTCATATTTGCAGTGCATTGGTAGGACATTAGGCTACTTTTGATATTTTGTATTTTGTAAACTTGTGTAATCAGACCTTTATTTTGTCATGTATATTATAAACTCAAGTAATTATGTTTTGATGTAATTATCTATGAATCATGTTTAGTAATAAATTTGAGTATTTCTTATTGAGTTGAGTATGACATGAAATGAATTGAAATTATTGAAGTCATTTGAGAAATTGTGGAAATATGTTGGTGATTGACTGAGATTGATAATATGATTATATTAGAAGTGTTTTTAACATATTCAGAAGAACTATTTTTCCAATTTACAGCCAGCACTCTACCGAATTTTCTATAAAATTTATGAAAAATTCATATTAATCAAAATTATAAATAAATGAATTAAAAAAGGGTAAATTGTAATGGAAATATGATTTTGTGCTTCGGCACACTGTGTGGCATATCCTGCTCGGCTACACTGTAGACGGGTAAGGGGTGTCACAATCTAGTTCTTAAGCATTTTGTTGTGGATAGCCCATTGGTCCATTCTGGAGGTTAGCTATTTAATCATCTTATTTTATTGTTGCTGAGCTACTAAGAAACTTTCCATCATAGATTCCATAGTCAACTTTAGTTCAAGTTGTTAAGGTTGAGGAGGTGGCAATGGTTGTGCTGTGTTTTGACTTCTATTCTAAAAACCTAGTAATGCTGGTCTATATCCTTATTATTTGTTTATTAGTTGATTTTGTTGGTTCTTCAAGTTTGACTATAAGAAATTTGAGTGGTTCCTCCATCCGAGATTGTAAGTGTTGGAATAGGGATTATTGGCTGCCCTTTAACTGAAGTTCCCACTATTGTTCACATAGTTGATTTGTTCTGTGGATGGTTCACTATAGTTATTGCATTCTGAGCTTAGGTGGTTTCCTCCACAATGTACACAAGTACTGGTATTGGTTCCAAATACATTGGCTTGCATTCTATCAAGCCTCTTTAAAAGTTGGTCAAATTGTGCATTAATCATGCTAAGAGCATCCAATTCTAGTACTTCAACTAATTTTTTTGTATCCCTTCTTTCATTTGACTACTCATAATTATGATATGCAACTCTCTCCAGAAGTTCAAGAGCTTCTGTGGTTGTCTTCTCCATCACGTCTCCACAAACTGCTAAATCTACTATGCTCCTTTTTTATGGTAATAAAACAATATAGAAGTTTTGAATTAGGAGCCAATCCTGAATGCCATGGTGTGGGCACTCCTTTTAAAGGTCTTTATACCTTTCCCATGCATCATAGAGTGATTTAGTGCCCCTTTGCTTGAATGTGTTCAATTTAGTTCTCAATTTAGTAGTCTTCGCAAGTAAGAAGTATCTTGCTAAAAAGGTTTGTGAAAGGTCTACCTAGTTAGTGAATAATCTTGCTGGTTGAAATAGGAACCATTTTATTACTTTGTCTCTAAGAGAGAATAGAAATGCTCTAAGTCTAATTGGATCCTCAGAAACACTGTTCATCTTGAATATGCTGCATAAAGCAAGAAAACATTAGAGGTGATAGTGTGGATCTTCCATTGGTGATCCTCCATGTAACACCCCTATGTTCGGTAATGCATTCTACTGTTCCGATGACCAGTGTCTGTCTGAACAGCTAGGATGCTTGGAATTATATTTAAATATTAGTGTGGAGATATAAGGTAGCGAAATACAAGAAAAGAAAATACAAGAAAAACAAAGGAAAAATAATAGCAATGAAATGAAACTAAGTTAAACAAGCCAGCACCGCAGCGATGGGTGATCACACGGGGAAGTTACGGCGCAGGCAATAGCCAACCCCAGGATTGTAGGGAACCCTCAAAATTTAGTTTCGAGACATAATTAAAGACTTATTGAAGTATAAATGTCATTAGAAATATTAAAGAAAAATTAATTAATTAGTACAAAGAAAAACGAGAAATCGAGAAAACAACAAAACTCGGTGTTACCGAAAAATTGGGAATACAATCCGAATAGGGGCATTGTGGTCATTTGACACCTAGAGTTGGCTTTTGACCTAAATGTCAATGAAAAATAAATGGTATTACATTTGGGAAAATCAAATGAAAAATGAAATTAAAGATAAAATGTAATTTAAGGGAATTTAAGGGCATAATTGCAATTAATGGAAACCTTAGTTATTATAATGTTTAATTAGAATGAGTGGAGCATTAAGTGGGATTATATAAACTATATAAAGACAGATTTTTCCACTAACACTTCATGAATCTTCTTCTCCCTCAAAATAACTTCATTTGGCCGAATGAAATTTCTTCCCAAAGTCCACCATTAACATCCACCTTTGAGCTCTCTCTCACCATGATCCAAGCTTCCATTTGTTAAAGTTCCTTCATTAAAGTTGGAGCGCACATCTTGGGCAATATTTTGGGAGCAAAAAAGGAGATATTTGAAGAGGTTTGATAAGTTCCATTTGAGGTACATGTCCCATTTTTCTTTATTTCTTTGTTAAAGTTTATGTTGGTGTTGTGGTGAGTTGATTTATGAAAGAAATTTGAAGAAATGGTTGAGTTATGGGACTGTCCATTTTTGGTAGCCATGAGAGTCAAAGATGTTGAGCTTTTCTTATACTAGATTGATGGGTAATGAAGTTAATTAGGCCAATTACATGTATTGGTAATTTAATGTTATGTGTATGCTTGAATTAGGTATTTGAAGTGAGGTTGTGAATTGAATATGGAAATTTGAAACATATGTACAATTGGGTAGTTTTGATGTATGTAAGAGAGCTTTAATTTCATGTATATTAATCTTGATTATGAGTTAATGGAATGTACATTAGTGGTTTTGATCAATGGATTAGGGTTTGAAGGTTTGTATAAGAGTTGGATATTGATTTCATTGAATTGAGTGTAATGGATGTTTACTTAAATAGAATAGCTGCTGGATGTTTAAGTGAATTGAGTATTGTTGGACATTTCATTTCATTAAACTGAGTTGTTGCTGGAAAAATTGACAAATTGAGTTGTGGTTGGACAATTTACCAAAATGAAATGTGAATGGTGTTCATTAGAAGTGCCAATTTTCAATGCAAAGTATGGTTAGTAAAAATAGTATACATTTTAGGTTATAAATGGAATTGTGTGACTCCAATTGGTATGAGACCAATTGGAAGTGAAAATAGGCACAAAAATTGCCAACTTTCATGAAGGAAGCTTACCTAAATTCTGCCTAGAAGGTGACTTGAAAAATGACCAATTCCGGATTAGTGACTTGAAAGCCTGAAAATTGACCATTTGAGCAGCAGTTAGTATTTTGACCATAACTTACTCAAAACAGGTCCAAATGACCTGAAAATTTTACCATGAATAGTTTAGACATAGATCTACAATTCTTATGAAGACACCAAAGCCCAGAAATGGCCAGAACCAAGCCAAATAGATTGCACAAGTTCGGATACCAAAACTGGCCGAACTAAAAGTGACCTAAAAATGACCTAAGCCTACCATTTTAGTGCATTCTATCCAGCATTGGTAAATTGACCATATCTTGGTCTACACAACTCAGAATGACTTGAAATTTTGCCCCGCGTGCAATAAGACATAGACCTACAAGTTTGTAGTTTGGACCAAAACCCGAAAATCGAGAGAACTAGGTCGTCCGACTAGGTCAAAATAGTACACCAAAATCTAGTCAATTGCAATAAAATGTAATACACTTGAAAATAAATTTGGTAACATATACCAACACTAAAGGGCTATAAAATGTGACATATTGATAACATTGAAATTGACTTAGAGTGCATCAAAGGTCAACATTATAAGTTGACTAATGAAATGAATTGAAGGGAATAGTACCAAGAAAATTTAAATATTGGATTTTATTGTTAGAAACAAATTCATTGAGTACTGAAACACTTTAAATTGTGTGTTTCAGTTGAAAAGGATATTGAGAAGCATGAGAAGCATAAGGAACACTGAGTCAGGGCCAAAAGACATTTATCAGAGGTTTGTGCATAATAATTTTGATTTCTCATTTTCTACTTAAAAATTTAATTGAACATTATAGTTTTAAATTGTGTCTGTGCATAAAACTTTTTATATTCACTACTTTTACAAAAAAATTTATTTGGAGAATTGAGTTATGAATAATTTTTTATTGTTTTAACTTTGGGAATTTTATTTGGAAACTATTATGTTGCCTACTTTGCAAATGGAAATTTTGAGATAAAATATGATTTGTGGTTTGTATGAAATATTTAAATATTGTGATTTGGAATTATTTTGATTTACACTTGGCATGACAATATTACTATTTTCCTCCTCCATTTATGGGGTGAGCGTGACTCTTTTCCTCCTCCATTTATGGGGTGAGTGTGATTATATTCCTCCCTCTTTGACTTGTCAGTCTGAGGTGAGTGTGGATGAGTTCTCATTATCTAGCTAGCTTCCTCCCTCATTGATTTCGATTAGTGGGGTGAGTGTGCCTTATCGTGATGTACACACGGCATGTTCGAAAAAGTTTGTGTCATGACCTAAATTGTGTTATTGATTGGCAAAACTATGTTATTTAGTTATTTGATCAAATTATGTTATTGATTGGCAAAACTGTGTTATTTAATTATTTGATCAAATTGTGTTATTGATTGACAACATTGTGTTATTTAATTATTTGATCAAATTTGTGTTATATAAGCTTTGAAAAATTATGAATTGTTTGGATTATAAATTGTCAACAAAAGTTTTACATACCGCATTTTAAATTGTTATTGTGCACCACTGAGTAAATTTTACTCAGCGATGGCTTTTCATTGCTGTCATAGGTAGACAGATTGACAGGACAGCAGACTAAGCTACTTGTACTATATTTTGAGATTTCACCGGGTATATTGAGTATACCATACTTTATAGTTTTTGTTGTAATGTATTTGCACTGTATGTATATATTGTACTTGGTCTTGAGCAGTTGTAAACTAAAATTGTAAATTATTTTGGCTTGTAAAAATATTGTGGCATATTATCTTATCTCAGTTTTTGGAAACACTGAAAAATTGATAATGTTGAGAAATTTATTGTGTTGAACAAATTTATTGGAGTTTGGGATTAAGAAATATATTGGAAGTGTTTTTTACAGATTTTTGAAGAACTGTTTTATTCAAAATACAGATGGCACTCTGCCAAAATTTTTACAGAAATTATTAATTCTTCAAATGTGTTATTTGGTTTCACTTTAGTAAAAAAAAATTTTTAACACCTGTCAATAGTACTCACCACTATAAAAAGAAGTAAGAAAAGTTTTAAAATCCCTTGTAGTGTATTTAATGGGTTATCAGTAGACGAAGTTGGTAATTCATTAGGTATACTACGGGATCATGTTATGCCTTACGGAGGGGTAGGGTGTGACACTCCAAATTGTTGCTGTTGAATTATCTGGAGCCATGTTGATTTAAGCTCAAAATTATTGGCATCTATTACAAGTCTTGTGACACTCAGTTGGAATCCTCGAATAGTTGGGGCTCTATAGTCCCTTAAGGGTCTTAGCCTATTGTCTGCCATGGTTGAAGTTTCGATTTCCTGTTGCTTTTTTCCCCTCTTGATAGCTCTAAGGGTTTATCTATCTTCGAATCCAATCCAAGTATATCTTCAGGTTTAGTTTTGGTCATAAACTAAATTGAAAGCTTGAAATAGAAGTAAGGTAAACAAAATAAAATAACTAATAAAAATAAAATTAAATAATATGTTTAAATTAGCTAAATTGTCTATCATCTAATATCAATAATAGTTCCCAGCAATGGTGGCAAAAACTTATTGTGGAAAAATCTGCAAGTGCACGAGTCGTAGTAAGTAATACATTAGTGAGTGAGTATTGTTCCTATGAGAAACTTGGCAACTACTAAACTAAACAACAATTATAACTATCTAGACTATAAAATGTGATTGCGAGAAATTTTAAAACCAAAATAACTAAAGCTAATAAAGTAAGGGTAAACAAAACAGAGTGAATGAAAGTAATTCCAGAATTAGGGATTCACACTTCAACCTATTATCGATCTAATCTCATTTATTCAATAAATTGGAAAGTTGTTACTTTGAAGGAAATTAATCATGAACTATCTTAATTCTTCTCTCAAGGCACTCAAGGTGTACCTTAATTAACCTAAACCGTGGCGATCAATCTTAATTAAGATTCTTTAAGCTATTTGATTAATTGTACACTCCACATAGAAAGCCTATCTCTAGATCAAAAACGCTAAGTTCAATATCTTGAATTTCTTATATTAATCTTCACCTTTTATTCCTTCAATTAATATCAAGAATCATAACTAAGTGGAGCTCTACACGAAGCATGCATTAATATCATAAGAAATTAAATTAAAGAATAAGATTCCAAATTTATTAAATAAAATCAATGTAAATCTATAATGGAATTGAAAGTGTTATATCCCTAATCATAGAATTAAGAAAACTACTCACTTATGATAAGTTTAACAATCAACATAAAAATAAAATAACAATCATAAAACATCCGAAGAAATAAAACAAAGGTAGGAGACTCTACAACTTTGGACTTTTGGAACTTCGGCTGTGAATCTTTCCTTTTAATCTTGTACAAATCTTTCCAAATTGTTAAAAAACTAGGTTAGAATGTAAAGAATGCAATCCTTGGCTTGTTCCTAATTTCCTGTAACCCCTCCCTGTAGTAACTCCGTACATTCTACTATTCCGGTGACCAGTGTCGATTCGGATAGCTAGAACATCCGGAAAAATATTTAAACTAAAGTAAGGAACCATAATTAACTCAAATATTAATAAGAAAAATTTAGGAAAAATTTTAGAAATAAAATACAACCAAGTTAAATGAGTCGGTGCCCTAGCGATGGGTAACCCATTTGGAAGTTGCGATTCTCACAACTAAGAGCCCTAAACCCAGGGGAAAATACATAAAATAATTTTTGGGACTCTAGAGAAGGGTTATTGAGGTTCCTATAGCATTAGAATGCCAAGAAAATGCTTAGAAAAATTTTTCAATCTGTACAGACAATTTTGGTCTGTTAAGCCAAACGAAGGGCTTTTTGGTCATTTTGCCTTAGAGGTGATTTTTGGCCGACTTGTCCAATTAAGTAAATAATTATTATGACACAAAATGTGAATAAACATTGCTAAAAATTAAATTTAAATTAAGTAGACAAAAAAAGAAAAGAAAATGAAAGAAATTGAAATTATGACATCATTATGATGTCATTAAACATCCTCCTACCCAATCAAACTTTGACACATGGCATTAACTTATTTACAATGACTAAATGGGCAGGAAAAAAAAATCAGTTCTTCTCCTTCCCCATTTCCAGCCGTTTCCTCTCCTAGCCCAAAACCACCATTAAAGCTTATATAAGCTTTCTAACTCACCAAATCTCACTTGAAACCCTAAGTCCACTTCAATAAAATTTGTCTATACAACTTGGCAAGGTGATTGGCTGCCAAGAAAAGCCAAGAAACTGAAGTTTGTGAAGGGTGAAAATTCTGCTCCAAGTTTTAAGTGACCATACTCTTGCTATTTTTAGTTTAATTCATGTTTAATGGCATGATATGTGTAGGAAATGTAAGAAAATGAAACAAACAAGTGTGTGTGTGCACCCCACAAGTTTAGGCAGCTAGGGTTAGTTGGGGTTGGTGATTTTTCTTGATAGCATAGTGTTGATGAGTAGCCTTTAGTGCTAAATGCATGATTGAACTTAGTTGTGTAGGTGAAATGCAAAGATTAGGCATGTATGAACATGGAAAAATATGAACACTTAACAACATTAGGGTTTGCTCATGTGATGGTTCATTAACCTTGTAACGGTCAATTAGTGATCATTTGAATGTGTAAGACGAGGAAAGGAAGTGAGTTGAGGCTTGGCATTTGTGTATGGGTGAGCTACCTTGGCTGACCTGCAGGACTGAGCATGAGTCCAGTAGGTTTGGACAGTTATAAATGGAGTTGCAGAGGTTCAATTGGTGCAAAGCTAATTGGACATGAACTTAGACACATAATAGCACAACTTTGGTATAGAAACCCTGCCCAGAAATGTAACACCCTCCCGGTAGCAACTCCGTACATTCTACTGTTCCGGTGACCGGTGTCAGTCCGGACAGCTAGAACGTCCGGAAAAATATTTAAACTAAAGTCAAGAACCAAAATTAACTCAAAATATTAATCAGAAAAATTTAGGAAAAATTTTAGAAATAAAATACAACCAAGTCAAATGAGCCGGTGCCCAAGCGATGGGTAACCCAGAGGGAAGTTGCGGTTCTCGCAACGAGGAGCCCTAGACCCGGGAAAAAATTCATAAAACAATTTTTGGGACTCCAGAGAAGGGTCATTGAGGTTCCTATGGCATTAGAATGCCAAGAAAATATTTAGAAAAATTTTACAATCGGTACAGACAATTTTGACCCGTTAAGCCAAACGGAGGGCATTTTGGTCATTTCGCCTTCAGAGACGATTTTTGGCCGACTTGTCCAGTTGAGTAAATAATTATTATGACATAAAATATGAATTAATATTGATGAAAAATTAATTGAAAGTTAGTAGAAAAGAAAAGAAAAGAAAATGCAATAAAATGCCAAATATGACATATTGTGATGTCATTTAAAAAGCTTCCTCCAATCACAATTAAACAACCCTTTAATTAACTAATAAAAGAGACCAAAGGAGACCAAAAATTCTGGTCATCTTCTTCTTCTTCTTCAGCCAAAACGTGACCTCCCCTTTTCCATAACCCTTCATGAAAGTTTCCTTTAATTTCTTCCATTTCCCATGAAATTCCACTACTAAACCCTAAGTCACCTTCACTAAAACTTGTCCCCACATCACAAGGCAACTCTAGGCAGCCACAAAGAGGAGAAATTCTAGAGTTTTCACAAGCTCAATAAGTTGAGCAAAGAGGTTAGTGCTTAATTATGCATGTATATCTCTTGTTCCATGTTAAGGACTTAAAAATGAGTATGAAATTGTGGATTAAATGAATGAAACTTATGGGTATGTATGCCATGGATTTCGGCTGCCCTAAGGAAGGAATAGGATTGAGTTTTTGTGATGGACTTGGAGTGAACTAGAAACCATGTTTAAAGTGTATAAATATAAGGATAATGAACTAGTAGTTAATTAAGGTAAGTTGTGAAAATTCATAATGGGAATTAGGGTTTTAAGGGTGAAAATTGGACTTGGCATTTGAATTGATTAATGGACATTCTAGTGGTCAATTAGTGACCATTTAAGGCAAGTTAATCATAATTTGAAGTGAGTTAATGCATGGCAAAGTGAATGTGTGTAGGTGCTAGAGACAAGCAGGTGGTGATCAAATTTCAGTCCACTTAGACTGCCATATCTTTGGCTGTGTTGGCCCAATTGGTGTTTGGTCAATTGGACATGAAACTAGGCTTATAATGGCATATTTTTTCTGAAGAAACCATGCCAAAAGACCAAAGCAAGTGGACTAAAAGTTGGCCCCAATCCGTCGGATACCCTGCAACAGCACCTGCAGAAATGACCAAATGAACCTGTTCATTTGGCCATAACTCACTGTAGATAAGGTCAATTGACCTGAAATTTTTACAGCAACAAGTTAAGACATAGACAAACAACTTTCATGAAGAAACCTACCCCAAATATTGACCAGAACCTAACCCAAATGGCAGTGGCAGTCACTGTTCATGTTACTGTAGATATGGTAATTTCTGCAGAATGGAAATCCGGCCAGCTGTGGTTTTTTGACCATATCTGGAGCTACAAAACTCCAAATGGAGTGATTCAAAAAAGGAAATTCAATTAGACAAAATAAGGAACAACTTTCATGTTTACCATTTCCTCAAATTCCCACTGCAACAGTGCTTAATGGAACAGTAAATTTAGGCTTCAAAAACTGAAAATTCTGCCCTCTTGGTTTTAAGTTTAGAAATGGTATGGGTGCTCAATTCCAACAAGTTTTAAATGTAAAATGTGGTGCATTGGGAGTGTTAAAACCAATGTACCTATTTTCCATCCAAAAGTCAACATTTTTGTTGACCAATGAGGTGAATAGTGACACCAAAACTTGAAATTCAAAATTTGAAAAATTTAAAAGTATCAAATGCCCTAGTATACCTAACTAGATTGGTTTGGATAGTTTGGCATGCCAATAGGGTATTGTTTTAGCAGTACTGTGAAAGGAAAGGCTTTGTGCCTGTATTCATGGCTTTATGCCCGTATCCATGGCTTTTATGCCCGTATTCATGGCTTTTATGCCCGATTATGTGATATCATAGCTTTTAGCTATATTGACTGCATACGTGGTTGATGTTCTGCGTCCCATGGTATGACGGCCCGAGGCACCGCGGTGCCCAGTGCCAACGACCCGTTATCCAGTCCAGTCATCCAGTATAGGTTACTTGGGCAACCAAATGAATGGAAAAGTATAACTGTGAACTGATTATTAAAGAAAATACGAAAATTAAGTATCAGGAATGATTACAAAAATACAAGGAAGCTCAAGACCATGAAAAAAAAAAAATTAACGAAATGCATGAAGAAGTTAATATCATAAAACATGATTAGCCCTCGACTAAACAATAAGTTAGTAATTACTCATTTCTTATGAACACAATAGCAAGGAAATTATTATTTTTATTTGCATATTATATTTTCTTGTATTATTGGCACCACTAAGCTTTATGCTTAGCGCGTCGCTTTTGCAACACGTAGGTACTGAAGATTTGGATAGAGGGCCCAGTAGACCACAGATTCGGTAAGGCAGTTCACGATTACGCATAGTGTCCGTGTCACCTCACCGTCTACAGTGCATTGGTAGGACACTAGGCTTCATTTTGGTATTTTGTAATTGATTTTTATTTTCCTTTGTGTAAATGAAACTTATGTAATGTATTTTGATTTTCATGTAAATAATGCAAAATTGTGTTTGTAAATGGAAAAGTGAATATTGATCTGTGACTGTTACATGACTATCAAATGTGATGAATGATTGAGAAACGAATGGTTGAAAAATATTGAGATTTTGATATTGGAGTTTGTGAATAGATGAATATGATTATTAGAAGTGTTTTTCACAGGTTCCGAAGAACTGTTTTCTCCATTTTTAGCCGGTACTCCGCCGGATTTTCTTTAAAATTTTCGGAACCTCAAATAAATTACAATTTCAATAAATGAATTATATTTCACAAGTTATATTCAAAACTACGATAAAAATGAATTAAGATAAAATAGAGTGCTCCGGCACACTGAGTGGCATAACTTGCTCGGCTACACTGTAGTCGGGTAAGGGGTGTCACATTTAGTGGTATCAGAGCACGGTTTAGGCGTTTCTGGGCCTAGATTGAGTCCATACCATGCATTGCATTTGTAAGAGTCGAGGTGACACTAATGCAGATCTGTTTATCTTTGTTATTTTGAATAGGATATGGACCCTACATCTCAGAGGGCAGTCGAGGAGGAAGTGGAGAGTCATGCTCCACCTGCAGCAGATGAGACTGGGGGCATGGGAGAACCTACTCCGCCAGCTCAAGCAGAGCCTGCTCAGCCTCCACAGGCCATGTTCTAGCAAATGGCCTATTTCTTCAGACAAATGGCGGGGGTAATGCCAACACCACCACCACCAGCAGCTCCACAGCAGAAATCACACCTGGAAAGTCTAAGAAAATTTGGAGCAGTGGATTTCTTTGGCAAGAGAAGATGATTACATTGCGAGCGAGAATTGGTTGAGCAGAGCAGTAATTCTAAAACAACTCCATTGCACTCCGAGCAAAACTTGGAATCTCTTTGTATCTCTGCTGCAAAGCGATGCATATGAATGGTGGGACAACTGTGTCCGATGAAGTGCAGCGGAAATAGTGACATGGGACTTCTTTCTCTCCGAATTTAAGAAGAAATATGTGGATCTTGTATACCTAGAAGAGAGAAGAAGAGAGTTTATTAACACGAGAGGCAGGTTGTCGGTGGTAGAGTATGAGAAGGAATTCGTAAGATTGAGCCGCTATGGAAGGGAGATAGTCCCTAATGAAGCTGAAAGGTGTAAGAGATTTGAAGAGGGATTAAATGATAATATAAAGATCATGATCACTGCCTTGGGGATCACAGACTTCGCCAAGTTAGTGGAAGCTGCATTAAAAGTGGAGAAAGTGAGAATAAATGAACAAAATAGGAAAGATAGGCAGCGTAAGAGGGAATTTGGACCAGGACAGTCAAGTATACCAACTGATAGTAAGAAGTTTAAGGGTTCTAGTTCACAAGATCAGACACAGGGCCACAGAGGCCATATTGGAATATCTATAGCTAGTTCCCCGGGCACAATAACAAGGGGATCAACCCCAGTGCCTGAATGTATGCATTGTGGTAGAAGACACAGAGGGGAGTGTCGATTGTTAACTGGAGAGTGTTTCAAGTGTGGGGCTACGGATCATTTCATAAGTGATTGCCCTCAGAGGAGTGGTTCAATAGCTCCTGTACAAGTTGATAGACCTTTCCCTATAGTTCAAAGGGGTAAAAGATCGGGTAGAGCAGAAATGGCTGACATTTCACAGAAGATTGTTTCTGAGACAGTTGAAAAGCCCGAAGTCAGGGTGGCACCACAAGTATATGCTATGGAAGCTCAGGAAGAGCCAAACCCAGACACTGATGAGGCGATACAAGGAAGTGAAGAAACAAGAAGGTAGCAACTCCCCGATTACTTAAGTCAGGTAAATTTCGAGGACGAAATTTAAATTAGAGGGGAAGAGTTGTAACACCCTCCCGGTAGCAACTCCGTACATTCTACTGTTCCGGTGACCGGTGTCGGTCCGGACAGCTAGAACGTCTGAAAAAATATTTAAACTAAAGTCAAGAACCAAAATTAACTCAAAATATTAATAAGAAAAATTTAGGAAAAATTTTAGAAATAAAATACAACCAAGTCAAATGAGCCGGTGCCCAAGCGATGGGTAACCCAGAGGGAAGTTGCGGTTCTCGCAACGAGGAGCCCTAGACCCGAGAAAAAATTCATAAAATAATTTTTGAGACTCCAGAGAATGGTCATTGAGGTTCCTATGGCATTAGAATGCCAAGAAAATATTTAGAAAAATTTTACAATCGGTACAGACAATTTTAACCCGTTAAGCCAAACGGAGGGCATTTTGGTCATTTCGCCTTCAGAGACGATTTTTGGCCGACTTGTCCAGTTGAGTAAATAATTATTATGACATAAAATATGAATTAATATTGATGAAAAATTAATTGAAAGTTAGTAGAAAAGAAAAGAAAAGAAAATGCAATAAAATGCCAAATATGACATATTGTGATGTCATTTAAAAAGCTTCCTCCAATCACAATTAAACAACCCTTTAATTAACTAATAAAAGAGACAAAAGGAGACCAAAAATTCTGGTCATCTTCTTCTTCTTCTTCAGCCAAAACGTGACCTCCCCTTTTCCATAACCCTTCATGAAAGTTTCCTTTAATTTCTTCCATTTCCCATGAAATTCCACTACTAAACCCTAAGTCACCATCACTAAAACTTGTCCCCACATCACAAGGCAACTCTAGGCAGCCACAAAGAGGAGAAATTCTAGAGTTTTCACAAGCTCAATAAGTTGAGCAAAGAGGTTAGTGCTTAATTATGCATGTATATCTCTTGTTCCATGTTAAGGACTTAAAAATGAGTATGAAATTGTGGATTAAATGAATGAAACTTATGGGTATGTATGCCATGGATTTCGGCTGCCCTAAGGAAGGAATAGGATTGAGTGTTTGTGATGGATTTGGAGTGAACTAGAAACCATGTTTAAAGTGTATAAATATAAGGATAATGAACTAGTAGTTAATTAAGGTAAGTTGTGAAAATTCATAATGGGAATTAGGGTTTTAAGGGTGAAAATTGGACTTGGCATTTGAATTGATTAATGGACATTCTAGTGGTCAATTAGTGACCATTTAAGGCAAGTTAATCATAATTTGAAGTGAGTTAATGCGTGGCAAAGTGAATGTGTAGGCTGCCTAAAGACAGCAGCAGGGTGACTGAAATTTCAGTCCACTTGGACTGCCATATCTTTGGCTGTGTTGGCCCAATTGGTGTTTGGTCAATTGGACATGAAACTAGGCTTATAATGGCATATTTTTGCTGAAGAAACCATTCCCAAAAGACTAAAGCAAGTGGACCAAAAGTTGGCCCCAATCCGTCGGATACCCTGCAACAGCACCTGCAGAAATGACCAAATGAACCTGTTCATTTGGCCATAACTCACTGTAGATAAGGTCAATTGACCTGAAATTTTTACAGCAACAAGTTAAGACATAGACAAACAACTTTCATGAAGAAACCTACTCCAAATATTGACCAGAACCTAACCCAAATGGCAGTGGCAGTCACTATTCATGTTACTGTAGATATGGTAATTTCTGCAGAATGGAAATCCGGCCAGCTGTGGTTTTTTGACCATATCTGGAGCTACAAAACTCCAAATGGAGTGATTCAAAAAATGAAATTCAACTAGACAAAATAAGGAACAACTTTCATGTTTACCATTTCCTCAAATTCCCACTGCAACAGTGCTTAATGGAACAGTAAATTTAGGCTTCAAAAACTGAAAATTCTGCCCTCTTGGTTTTAAGTTTAGAAATGGTATGGGTGCTCAATTCCAACAAGTTTTAAATGTAAAATGTGGTGCATTGGGAGTGTTAAAACCAATGTACCTATTTTCCATCCAAAAGTCAACATTTTTGTTGACCAATGAGTTGAATAGTGACACCAAAACTTGAAATTCAAAATTTGAAAAATTTAAAAGTATCAAATGCCCTAGTATACCTAACTAGATTGGTTTGGATAGTTTGGCATGTCAATAGGGTATTGTTTTAGCAGTACTGCGAAAGGAAAGGCTTTGTGCCTGTATTCATGGCTTTATGCCCGTATCCATGGCTTTTATGCCCGTATTCATGGATTTTATGCCCGATTATGTGATATCATAGCTTTTAGCTATATTGACTGCATACGTGGTTGATGTTCTGCGTCCCATGGTATGACGGCCCGAGGCACCGCGGTGCCCAGTGCCAACGACCCGTTATCCAGTCCAGTCATCCAGTATAGGTTACTTGGGCAACCAAATGAATGGAAAAGTATAACTGTGAACTGATTATTAAAGAAAATACGAAAAATAAGTGTCAGGAATGATTACAAAAATACAAGGAAGCTCAAGACCATAAAAAAAAAAATAATTAACGAAATGCATGAAGAAGTTAATATCATAAAACATGATTAGCCCTCGACTAAACAATAAGTTAGTAATTACTCATTTCTTATGAACACAATAGCAAGGAAATTATTATTTTTATTTGCATATTATATTTTCTTGTATTATTGGCACCACTAAGCTTTATGCTTAGCGCGTCGCTTTTGCAACGCGTAGGTACTGAAGATTTGGATAGAGGGCCCAGTAGACCACAGATTCGGTAAGGCAGTTCACAGTTCTGCATAGTGTCCGTGTCACCTCACCGTCTACAGTGCATTGGTAGGACACTAGGCTTCATTTTGGTATTTTGTAATTGATTTTTATTTTTCTTTGTGTAAATGAAACTTATGTAATGTATTTTGATTTTCATGTAAATAATGCAAAATTGTGTTTGTAAATGGAAAAGTGAATATTGATCTGTGACTGTTACATGACTATCAAATGTGATGAATGATTGGGAAACGAATGTTTGAAAAATATTGAGATTTTGATATTGGAGTTTGTGAATAGATGAATATGATTATTAGAAGTTTTTTTCACAGGTTCCGAAGAACTATTTTCTCCATTTTTAGCCGGTACTCCGCCGGATTTTCTTTAAAATTTTCGGAACCTCAAATAAATTACAATTTCAATAAATGAATTTTATTTCACAAGTTATATTCAAAACTACGATAAAAATGAATTAAGATAAAATAGAGTGCTCCGGCACACTGAGTGGCATAACTTGCTCGGCTACACTGTAGTCGGGTAAGGGGTGTCACAAGAAAACCAAACCAAGTTGACCTAAAAATTTCCCTAATCCGGGTGACTTGCATTCTGCCTGGGCAAAATGACCAAATAAACAGTGTTTATTCATTTGGTCATAACTCAGTGTAGAAAGATCCAATTGATATGAAATTTTACCAGTAGAAAGCAGAGATATATACCTACAACTTTCATGAAGAAAGCTAACCCAAATTTTGACCATAACATGTTCAAAAAGTAACCTGTAATCACTACACAAAACACTATAGATTTGGTTAGTCCAGAAAATCTGAAAAGTTTACAATCCGGCCAGTTATGGTTTTTAGGCCATAACTTGAGCTAAAAAACTCCAAATAGAGTGATTCAAAAAAAGAAATATAACTAGACACAATAAGGAACAACTTTCATGTTGACAACTTTGCCAAATTCCTACTGTAAAAATGAGCAATGAAATAGTAAACACAAGGCTAAAATCTAAAAATTTTGAATAACTAACACTAAGCTTAGAAATAGTATTGGCAACCAATACCAACAACTTTAGAATGCAAAATGTGGTATGTTGGGAGTATTAGAACCAATGTACCTATTGTCTATGCAAAAGTCAACATTTTAGTTGACTAATGAAATGAATAGTAACACCTAAACTTAAATTTCAAGAATTGTACAATTTAAAAATGTAACATGCCCTAGTACACTTAGCAAGAATGGTTTGGATAGGTTGGCATACCATTAGGGTTTAGTTAGCAGTACTGCATATGGCATTATGTCATTCGGTGATTTTATGGCTTTTAGCCATTCTGACATTGTGATGATACTTGCCCTTGTGCCTAATATTTATTACAGCTCATTAGTTATTCTATTGCACATCGAGAGATACATATGTGATCGATAGTGTGACGGCCCGAGGTACTTGATACCCAGTGCCAATTTACCCATTTATCCAGTCCATTCATTCAGTATAGGTTACTTGAGCAACAAAAAATGAAAGAGGATAAATTTAATGAAATAATGAATATAACAAGTACAAAACAAATAAGACTACAAATAATTATCGAAAAATGGTCTGCATAAGACATCAGAATATTCACTGCATATTTATTTTCTATTATTTCTTTTATTTCTATTATTGGCACCACTAAGCATTATTACTTAGCGCGTTGCTTTTTGCCATGCGTAGGTTCGGGAGAGACCGATAGAGAGCCCGGTAGACCACAGACTGGGTGAGATCATCTGCAGCTCTGCATAGTATCCGTGTCACCTCACCGACGTTAGTGCATTGGTAGGACACTAGGTTTCATTTTGGGTATTTTGTAATTAACTTTTATTTTCTCATATGCAATTGAAACTTATGTAATGTATTTTGATATTAATGTAAATAGTGAAAATTGTGTTTATGAATGAAAATGTGAATATTTATTTATGACTTTTACATGAATATCATATGAGATGAATGATTGAGAAATGGAAATATTATTGAAAAATATTGAGATTTTGTTGATGAAATGGAGTTTGGGATTGATTGAAAATTTTGGAAGTGTTTTTCACAGGTTCCGAAGAACTGTTTCTCCATTTTTAGCCGGTACTCTGCCGGATTTTCTATAAAATTTGCGGAACCTCAAATAAATTTATGATTTCAATAAATGACTTAAATGAATTATACTTTACTTCATAACTATGAAAGAAATAAATTAGGAAGAATAAAAATGATTGAAATAAAATAGGGTGTTCTGGTATACCATGTGACATATCTTACTCGGCTATACTGTAGACGGGTATGGAGTGTCACATTTCCTGTATTTATATCTAGCATAAAAACCTTCAATTCAGAGTCTTAGAGGCCTTAGAAGTCTATCCGAGTCGAGCAAAATAGAGCTGAGTCGATTTAGAGTCTGAGTTAGGGCATTTTACACCGCTCGTGCTTCATTACATGGGGCATGCTGTGTAAGTTTATGGAGCTCTTCAAAAGTCTTCAAAACTTGGTTGTTAGAAGGTTACACTGGCCAGGCATCTTTATAGGGGTCCCTTTACATAGCCTGTCTACTTGCTTTTTTCAACAATCTTTCTGGTAGACAATTATATGGGCCAGGACACCTAGCGCACAGCCTGTATAATTCTTCACAGTGCAGATTTTGCTCTTTTTGACTCTCCAACTTGTTCAAATGTGTTCTACCCCTCGAAATCGCATAAATTCATCTGATAAAATATAGAAATTACGAAATTAAGTTAGGGTAACTTAAATCCTACAAAACAATGAAACTAACCAAAAATTATGCAACTGACTAATTAAATGCTTATGAAACGCAGTAAAATGTACCTTAAAATGCCCATACAATATAAGTGTATCAATCCCCATTCTCATGATGTAAAACATTATCTCTATCGACTAATCTACCTTGGTGTTAGATTATTAAATCTACCATATCCCCATCCCCAATCTATAAGATGTTATTTAAAAAAATAATAATAAAACAAAGCATCAGTATATAGTAGCACTCAAGTAGAAATACAATCAACCAATGAAGCAAAGAGTCGGTAAAAGCATCAACACCATAAAGCTATTGCAAAAACACTCAAGTAAGTTGTAAGTCTTGCTTGATTTAACTGTTAAATGCAATTGATAACTGATGGTTGATAATTGTTGCTATTAACTAATAACTGATAGTTGTTGATAGCTTATAAGTGTTATATGTTTAGTAAAATTAAGTTTAATTGTTGTTGTTAATATTTAAAATGATCAATAAAGGTATCTATCCAGTAATTTATTTTATTATTAAAGAAAATATATAATTATTAATTTATTATATTTTAATAATTATTTATTATTAAAATAAATATATAATTATTGATTTATTATTTTATATAATTTATTTTATTATTGAAATAATAAATAAAATTTAAATATTATAAAGTATTATAGTATCTTAATGTACTTAAAATATATATTATTCAAATTTGAAACTATATAGTAAATATATTTATCTAAAAAAATTAATAATCATTTTTTTACTTTTGTAGGCCGATCAGCTGCTAACTGAAATCTTGTATAGATATCACAATTCACAAATATAACGAAGATGCGAAGAAGAAGAATGGTAGAGTAGGATTTTTTTTTTTTTTGTCAAAAAATAAATTAAATATAGAGAAGTTCTCAAATAGCTCCTCTAATAGAGCTAATAAAATTTGCTGCTCATAGTTGAATATTATCTGCCCATCAGCTACCATCTAAATTTTTGGAGTTTTACTAAATATCATGGTTCAGCTGAGTGGAGCTATATCTAATAGCCGTACCAAACACTCTTCTAATGTGTTACTCATCCACTAACATTCGTTGGACCACTACAGAAAAACTAATTAAAAACACTTCCATTTACTGTATCATTAGCTTCTACCAGATTAAACCCAGAAGAAAAATCGCTAAAATGCACATGCCGCGTTAATTTTAGGACCACAAGCTACCCATAAAAGCAACAAGCAAACACATTACCTCTATCCTGTCGACATTGTTCAAAACACAGGGTCATGCAAAATTTCATTAAAATTAGTTTAAAGTGATCGATTACTTTCCTATTCCAAGACGACAATGCGATTCTTCCAAGCTTTCAGCGATGGATATCGGAAGGAGTGGGGGTTGGGGTGATTAGGGACAATTCGTTGATTTGGGTATTGAAATCTCGTTTGGTGGGCCCCACTTAGATCGGGGTTAACAAGCGACTCACACTTGTTTGCCCAATTGCTGCATCTGAGAAGTGCGGGGCCCTAGTTGACTATCAGGCAAAAATTTAGGGGCTTATTTGAACTTTTGACTAAAAAAAAAATCAAATCTCAAAGTTAAAGGATGTTGGAAGGAGGAATGTGCATTATTAAAATTCCATAAGCGTGACGAGCAATAAAATAATTTAAACCTGCTACAAATGATATGAAGATATTCTTCTTAATTATAATTATAGCCAAAAAGAACAAATCCAAATGCTTCGATAATTCTAATGAATCAATTTGAATTTACAAATTTAGAAATATTGGAAACAAGATCGAACCAAATGAGATAACCCCACGTATCACTATCCTAACTTAAATCTATTTTTACCTTTTTCAATTGAATAAATTTAAACGCAGTGATTTATCATAAATTTATAAAGGAAATACTTCATGCAACGAGCAAGTTTTACCTCCATTCATAGGCCAAAAAATAGTAAATAAAATTAATATTTTACTAATTTCATTTACTATCTTTATTTATGAATTACAATAGGAAACAAAATTTTTAAATTTAAAACCAATAAACATAAACAATTTAAAATGAAATAACATAACAGTCATACCCCACAATTTTATACAATAACAATTTGAAAAAAAAAAAAAAAAAAAAAAAAACCCGTAAATGCCTAGTTAATAAGAATATTCACACAAGCATCTCTCACATATACTTGGAAAATCCTTCTCTTTTTTAACAAAAATATATGAATCCACACATACACACAGCTATGTATGTGGTGAGGTGCCTTGATTTGCATATGCGTAGGAGTTCTATTGATTCATATCAGACCACATGCTATTAGGAAGGGAAATAATTAACACAGCTCTATCATATACAGCAATCAGAAAATTGCAGAATATTTTTGTTGCGTTTGTAGCTATGTTGTATAGCTTGAATTAGACAAAGTAGACCATTCCCACCTCTAGAGTTGAAGCATGAGGTATGCTCAAAGCATAAGTTGGTCCCCTGGAATTTTTTCTCAAGAAATCATACCCATAATTAATCACTACCTTCTTCATCCAACTTGATCCTCTCTTTGCCCTCACGTATGAGTGCCCGAGAATAAATGCCATTCCTGCTTCCCTTGCTTCCATTAACTCCCGTAACTCCTCTTGCACCTCCATGTCAATCTGTGGACTTTCTGGCACAATAAACCTCACTCTCTTTCTTGTCCGTTTGGGAGACTGTATCTCCCTCATCTCTGAAGTTCCTATCATATCAGAAGAATAAGCATCATCTTCACACAGTTTAATCCCTTCGAAATTTGATGATAAAGTCCCAACAACTGTCATTTTTTCATCGTCTCCCAAATCTTCTATTCCCATGTTAAATTCAGGCTTTTCTG
The DNA here is from genome assembly GCF_030052815.1 of Hevea brasiliensis. NCBI lineage: Eukaryota > Viridiplantae > Streptophyta > Magnoliopsida > Malpighiales > Euphorbiaceae > Hevea > Hevea brasiliensis. Next base: position 35,509,684 of record NC_079507.1, on the reverse strand, counting down.
ACCTGATAAATTCTGCAATACTACAAACAAGATCTTTCTCAAACTCCACATCATCCTTGTGAACATCGCGGTAACCATAACGTGCAATGCATCTGTATAGACGGTACCTCTTTGGACCAACTCTTCCCACCAAGAACCTTTCCTCAGGTCTAACATGTGGTACTGGAACAGATTTGATGCAGAGGAAGACTACAACCTGGTGGAAAGCAGGAAGATTGGTGACAAAGTGAGAGAATATAGCTGGGATCCCAGAGACAAGCTCAGTATGTATGAGGCCAATCCCTCGAACCCTGACAATTCCGAGACTGGGACCTAGACTGAGGAGCCAGTTGATGGAGACCTTATTTTGAACATCAGCTTCATATTTTTTTAGTGTTCCATAGTGCCACACATACATGACAACTAGGAAGATAAATGAGAGGGCAATAGGTACCCAGGCCCCTTCAAGGAACTTGATAAGGGATGCTGAGAAGTAGAGAGCTTCAATAGAGCCAAAGAAGAATATAAAACAAATTGCTAGAAAGACATTTTTGCGCCAGCATAAGACCATGACCAGAGACATTAGGCAGGTTGTTACAAGCATTACAGTTATAACTGCCAAACCTGCCAGAGAATTAAAAGAACAATGCAGTTAGTGTGGCTGTAATTAGAGATTTTCATTCATTACTAGAAAACATGATACAAATTATAGCCCAATCCAACAGATTTGTAGAAGAAAATAAGTAGTCGTGAATATTTGAATGATACCTGCAGCATTTCCCATGTGTTTTGTGTTTCTGAAACCAATGGTAACAGCCAAACATAACAGCATTAGTGTCCAGTTGACATCTGGAATGTAAATCTGCCCATGTATTTTCGATGAAGTGTGAACAATTTTGACCTTTGGAAAGCAACCAAGAGCTGAACATTGTTTGATTATTGAAAAAGTGCCAGTAATTATTGCTTGACTTCCCACCACTGCTGCAAGAATGGCCACTGCTAGAATTGGCCATCTTATTTTCTCTGAAATGATGAGAATACCATTTACTGCATTATACTTTAGGAAGATCAAGTGGAATGCCCTTTGAAAAATGATGACACTGGTAACTTACCAGGTACAGATACATAGAAACCAATCCGGTAATCAGTTTCTATGATATGATGCTTAGAAAGATAAGCAGCTTGTCCCATATATGCAAGAATCAAGGAAGGGTAAACCACAAAGGTGAAAGCAATCTGCAAAAGGTGAATTTCTGTTATAGTAGTTGCTTGAAATTGTCATGCATTCGCAAGAGAAATCATTTCCAGGAGCTAATTTATCATTAATTTTTTATTAGTATTATTTACATAATTGAGACAACATTAACAAGCAGGTAAGTAAGCTGTTTGTTAAATAATTAATTGCCTAATATAAGGGAGGCAGTAGTGGAATGGTCTATTTCAGTTGATAATTTTTCTTCCTGGAATTTGATAATTGTCTTAGTTAATCATGTCAGTTACCTTGATTGACAACTGTGAGAAGTGCCCAAGATCAGCAAACATAGCTTCTGAGCCTACATTATACAAAAACTTAGCATTAGAAAGACGAGCATAATATGGGCAAGTAGATAAATGGTGAAAGGACAGAGTCACGTACAGTCTTGTACCTGTTATACACAACAAAATCCCACCCAAGGACATCCAACCACCCCTCTGGGTCTTCTTTAAAAATTTGTACATGTAGTATGGGGACAGTGCTTGGTAAACATGGGGATTCCAGTGCAAAATATTGTAAACACCAATAGCACTTATGCATAACAGCCATGTAATCACAACAGGTGCAAAAAGGAACCCTACCCGGTGGGTTCCATAATGTTGAAGGGCAAACAAAAATATAAGTATTGCACAAGCAACTGGCAGTTCAACATCTGCAGAATCGATAAATTTTGATTAAATGTACTATCAAGCTTATAGTCAATTGTTTCAAAACATAAAGGAGATATATTATGTTATTTTGATAGAAATGCCTTATTAACCTTGGACTATAGTCAGAGTTAATGAACTAAGATAAGTTGGATATGTTGCAGAAAATTAGTGAATGCATGCAGTTTCTATAAAAATAAGAAGAAAGTTAACCAAAAACGAAATTGAATGTGAAATTCAGCAATGCTGTGAAGTAATAAACACAGTAGAAGATTACATCTATTTGTGACAGACACCCCAAAAATAAAATGAAATATAAATGAAAATATTTCTACTTCAAGAGGATTTGGAAAGAAATTCTGTAGAGAAGATCAGTGAGCAGTAAATGCATGGTGAAAGCGTATCTAACATAATCAAGTCTAATTGAAAAAGCAATATAAACAGTAGTGGAAAGTTTGTTTCACACAAATTGCAAAAGCTTCCAATCCAACTAAAGGAAGTAGGACCAGCACAATTAAAGAAATGCACTGTTGACGGAAAACCACTAGTTCAAATTTCAGAAAATGGATTTGTGAGAGTCTATTAGGTATGTCTTCAGAAATCCATAGTTAAAAGAAATGATTCGACCAAATCAGTGGTTGCAGTCATATTGAAAATGATGATGGACTCATTCCAGCATCAATATCCACGACAATGCTTTGGACAACAAGAAAAGGGTAAAGGCTTGATCAGACTATTCTTATGATTATGTATATCTCAAGGAGGACTTGCTGCACTCATACTACCAACTCAATTTGACCAATCTGAAAATGCCCATTTGAGAATCTGATCATATATGAATTAAATTGAATGTACTAGATTATTCTATAATTGTTCTCTATTCATTTTATTATCCAAACTAAACCAGAAGTGTTTTTTTTTTCTCCACCTTATAATGACAGATTAACTTTATAAAAGGCACATCTTTATATCCTTAATCTTTTAATCTTATGGGCTTCTTATCTTGGCCCTTCGTTGCATGCTCACTTTATATAAAAAAATGATCTTATCAACCTGACTTTCCACAATAATAAACTATTTATATTTTATTAGCTCTGAAAGTGATTTGACTTTGATTAAAACAGGAGGTTTGTCTTGATTATTTGCAGGGACCCGCAATAATCCATGCGGCCATTAAAATTTGGTAAGTTTTGCTTTTCCTTATTTTCACGTCTGCACATTGCAAAGTGAGGCGGACATAAAGCTTTGAATTTTCAAACTTTCGTGCTTTTAAGAGTGTTAAATTAAAACTAAGATAATGCCAATCGCTAACCCTTAGTTACTTGTCTTCACGACATATACAGGAAAAAAGAAACCAGAGAAATGGTCTTAAGATTTTCCAGGCAGGCCAACTAAGAAAACCAACCATCTAAAGTAGATGTGACTTGATGCTTAACAGTAACGAAGATTCTTCCTAATGTGTTTTCTATGCTTTTTTTATCAGCTTGTAATCCCAAATATCTAAGTTTTTTACTTTCTGGGATATCAAATGCTGATTGCTGACAGAAATGACTATAATACATCTGCAAAATCTACAAAATTTCTTCTATATCTAGACATTTCCAGTATGAATAAATCATTTATAGTTAATAACACAGTGACTTCAATATAAGGAACTTACACTGATGCTGCTCTTTTGACATGGATAGCTCCAGCCCAGACACAGCTGAGAAAACTGCAGAAATAGCCAAAACCCAAGCAATTCTCAGACTTTAAGTCTCAAATTTTGAACCATAAATTAAATCCCAGAAAAAATATAACCACAAATACCAGAAATTGCGGGTGTGAGGACTCCATCCCCAATGACCATACATGTCCCAATCAAAGACAAAACTAGCAACACCCTTTGCAATACTCTACACTTCTCCAGAGTTGATTTCAGACTAGACCCATTAACACTCTTGTCATTGGACACAGACCCATCTTTCTTGTACTCTGATAGCTCCTCATCTGCAAGCTGGCAATTGGGTATGGAGCTAACCCTGGCATGGCGGCAAAGCAATGAATACAAAGCAAAAGTGCCACCTTCGCCATTATCATCAGCTCTAAGCACAATAAAAACATATTTAACTAGTGGAATTAGTGTCAATGTCCAAAAAACGAAAGATAAGACCCCATAAATCTCCTCATTGGTCTCTGAGTGCTGAATATCCTCCGCAAAAGTGCTTTTGTAAACATACAATGGAGAAGTGCTTAAATCTCCATAGACAACACCTAAACTCTGATAAGCCAAAGTTAACACAGTCTTCCATGAATCTCTCTGCAAAAGACAAGAAACAGAACATGAACAAAAAAGCTGAGACAAAGCAATTAATGATAGCCACATGTCATACCTTGATTGGGTTGTCGTGAATCACACCATGAAGATCCATCACAGGTTGTTCTAGACTTTTTTAGAAGCTAGTGAATTTTCGTTCTTGAAGCAAAATAAATAGCACCATCCAGATGGATAAACGCCCTCCCAGTTCAAGGAAAAAAAAAATTAAGGTCCAATGGAGGTCTTAAAGTGTGTGTTTTATGTATGTGGATAGAACCTCCAAAGATGTGTTAAAAATCAAGAGCAAACATGAAACAACAAACGAATATTAATAAAGAGAATAGTTCTTGAAATTGCAGATATCGAATCTATATAATATTATGGCCGTGTTTCAGAGAGAGAAGCAAAAGATGAGAGAGAGAGAGAGAGAGAGAGTTAATGTTTTGTTTGGAGGTTAGGTTTTATTTTTGGGTTGCCCTTGAAACTTCATGATATGTTTTCTTTATGTTTTCGGGTTCTAGATAGAGTATCTTTGGCTCTTTGGCTTATTCTGATAAAGAAAGAATGCAAAATACAGAGACAGAGAGAGAAGGGAAGTGCCCTGTTAACTGGGCATGCACTAACTCAACTTCTTTATAGTAATACCTACCAATGGACCACTGGAAAAAGAAGATTCAGAAAAAGTCTGACATGGCCATTCCACTACACAACAATGGCTGGCATATATGGTTCGTTTATATATATATATATATATATATATATATATATATATATAGAATATTAATGTTTCTTTTAATTATTTGTGTTATGAACTACTATCCGACTATTAAATCAATGATAATGCACATTATGTATTAATAACATGACCTGTATACTTAGTTGGTAGGAAAAACAAACTTAAATTTAATTCATCATAATTTAAAATATAAATAAAAAATTATTATCTAATCATTTTACTTTAATAAAATTAACTATTTAACTCTTTTCTTTTAAAAAATATGTCCATTAATTTCTATATTTTTATTTCATTTGTTCTTTAAGTGTCTCAATTTCATTTAAATTAAATTTTTTATTAGTTAATATATTCAAAAGAGGAAGATATTACTGTTGTATGCATTAAATAATTTGAGACTTGAAAAATACATGGATTATATAATTGTATTTTTTAATATAAACTTACTGAAATTCAAAATAATATTTAAAATTATTGTGCACTGTAAAAGCGTATAAACTACAAAGAAATAAAATAAATATACAAAATACCAATATTTACGTGATTCACCCTCTCAACATAGGACTACATCCACGGGAATGCCATCTTCCACTATCAACAATAATAAATCATCATTACAAGCTTGAGTAAATTTCAATAATTATCCCTAAACTTATATAGTTGTAACACTACGGTCCTTAAATTTTAAAACGTAACATAAAACCCCCTAAACTTTTAAATTTTGCACAGTAAAATCTCTCTAACTTTCAATTACTGATTTTTCAGTTAAAAACTGATGTAAAGAACTCTCGCGTGGCTCTTAGTCAACATTTCTCCCTCCTCTCTTATTCAAATTATAAAATTATTCTCTCTACACCTTAAAAATTATTCTATTTACAGTGAGAAAAAGGATTCAATTTACACATAACTTGAGAGAAAAAAGAGAAATATTGACTAAGCTCTACATTAGAATTGTTTAGGTTAGCGTTTAACTGAAAAACCGACAATTAGATGTTAGAGAGATTTTACTGTGTAAAATTTAAAAGTTGAAAGGATTTTATGTTACATTTTTAAGTTGATGAACTATAATGTTATATTAGATAAGTTCAGGGACAGTTGTCAAAATTTATCCTTACAAGCTCATAGCTATACTATCCATCAATCCAATTACGGCCAAAAGATCCACATTACATCAAACTACTCATAGTAAATATATTAGTTAGTCCATCTCAATCTCCTCTAGATATAACCCAATTTATTTATTATTTTAACTGCTACACCACAAAGGGTGTCTTCAACTATATGGCCAAGAGCCTTCTAATCAATGGACAAGAATTCCTTCCTCTTAATTTCTATGTCCTTTCTCCACCTTAGGCCCAAGCCTCTTTCCCTTCATAGGACTGCAATAGGCAGGAGCCCCTTATCAATGGGCAAAGCCAAATTCACAGTAATTGGCAAGGCCCCTCTCTACAATGGGCGACAGTCTCACTCCAAGAGCTGAAGCCTCTCTCTTCAATAAGCAAAAGTCAAATAACATTTTCTATCATTCTCCTATTTATAGTGTTAATTCTCTTAATCCTTATCTGATTAGGAGTCTCTGTAACACCTCTCACCCGTCTATAGTGTAGTCGAGCAAGATGTGCTACATTCAGTGTCGGATCACCCTATCCTATCTTGTCGTGTACAATATTAATTTAATGTCTATTTAATTTTATTATCTTACGTGTAGATTTTTTTTATCACATCTTATTTTTATAGAGACCCAGACAAAGTCTTCTCTATTTTATTAGTGCATGGCGGGTTTCTTTATTTACTTGTTAAAATCCCATATCCATATCATTTTCCATAAACCAGGTCATGTCATCATAATAACCATAACTATTTCAAGTAAATAAAATATTTCATTTCATTCATATAAAATTCATACATTCATATAAATTTTAAATACAATAATTTATAAATTATTTACAATCATGAAATAATTTACATTGTTTACTTATATATAATAACCAAAATGCAAAATCTAAATATATATGAGCCCTACCAAATTGGACTACTGAGATGACACTGACACTGTAGCAGGTTTGATCAAAATCTTATCTAGGCTCTACTGCTGCTGCTTCAACTACTGCTGCTTCTACTACTGCTGCTGCTACTGCTGGTGATGATCTCCTGTACCTACGCAAGGAAACAATCCATCGCGCTAAACATTTCTGCTTAGTGGTGAAATAATTGAAAAAAATAACTAATAATTGAAATAATTATCCATATAAAATTTACTAAATTTTTGAATTAATTACTTAGTTATGACACTTTGAGAGTAAATAATTTATCGGGATCTTTTTATTCATATATTACATATTCAAACTTATTATACCCATATTAGTACTTTCTTCGTGTATTTATTTAAACTTAAAGTGTATTACACATATCTGTGTCCAAGTAACCTATGACAGACTATAAAACTGGATACACAGGAGTATACTAGTTAAACATCCGTATGTCTAATATGTATACATCTGTCATGTTAGGCACAAGGCCAGTGGACAGGCATAAAGCCAAAAATAAAATCAGGCACAATGGCTAATGGGCAGGCATAAAGCCTATAGAACAATCATATCAGACATATATTGTCTATCAATAATTATTCCTGTGGGTGGTACTGCAATCTGTAGTCCCTAATTGGTATACCAATCAATCCATCCTATATAAATAAGTCTAGGCATACTTTGGGCAAATTAGTATTATTAATTACTTATGATCTTATCATTTCATGTAATGCATTATTAGTGCTTTTATAGTAGTTTCATGTTAATTTATAGTGGGAAAATAGGTTCCCCCTTCATTTTCATGTAGCTTATACATTTAGCAATTTATATAGGTAATTTACATGTCATGTATCAAATAATATCTTGAACCTTTCTTTAGGTCCAGATTTGGTGTCTTATCTTCTCCTAGCAAATTGGCCAAGATATGGCCACTGTTTGACTACACTTCCTTCATGGAAGTTGTCTCTCTATGTCTTGTCTTTGTTTTTCTTTTTAAATCATGTTATTTGGAGTTTTAGAACTCAAGTTGTGGTCAAATAACCAAAACTAGTTTCTTAACTCACTCAAGTTCTAGAACCAGGAAGATTTGGTAGTCAATCTTTTCTTAATTATTTGGACATGTTATAGCCACTTTTAGGCCTAATATTCTTCATAGAAGTTACTAGCCTATGTCTTATGATTACTCAGAATTTTGAATTACAATTTTTCAGGTATTGTAGAATTAATTATAGCAAATTAACAAGCCTGGACTCAGGCCCTATGTCTATAGGATTTTAGGTTCAAGTTAGTGGTTTTGACTCTCATTTTAGGGTTCTTACACTCAAATTTTGAGAAATATTTCTAAATCAAAGTTGAAGCTTTATCTCTTAGGTTTCCAGGACAGTTTGGCTCATCCCAATTGGGATTTCCTAGTGAAATTTATGATATAAATTCTATTCTAGGGTCAGGTGGTAGTTGAGGCAAATTTCAGGATTTGGTGTACTAACTTATTCTAATAATTTGACTTAGTTCCCTTGAGTTCTGGTCAAAACATCAATGTTATAGATCTATATCTTATAAAAATTTTGGCACTGGTTTCATTGCTTTTGCAATTTTTTAGTCTAAGTTATGGCATTTTTGCCAAAACTAGTCGGGTGAGCTTAAATCCAACAAATTCTGGGTAGATTGGTTCTGGACAGTTTTGTTGATCTAAATTATGCTAACAATTTGACTTAGTTAGAGGCAGATCTGGGTTCTATGTTCTTCATGAAAAATGTGCTCCTATGTCTAATCTTTCCAATGGTTCAAGAATCAGGTCATTCTGACTTTCCTAGTGTGAGTTATGGTAATTTGAACATTTACTGTTTATTTAGTCATTTTTTTCCAGGTCCAAATTAGGGTTACCCGGTTTCAAGTCAATTTTAGGCCAAGTTAGGGACAGTTTTTGGGTATGGTTTCTTCATGAAAAATGGGGCATTATGACCCTAGTTTCATCTCTAATTGGCCTCATGCCAATTGGAGCAACACAACTCTATTTATGGTTTAAAAACCTCACTGGACTCATAGGTTCGAATTTCCTGCAAGAGAAATTACACTCCCAATTTCAATTCCTCCAACTCTCAAACTTCATTTGACATACATGGCACATCTAATAGTCAACAAATAGTCTCAACAACACCAATTTTAAGTAATAACACCAAAGCCCCAAAGTTAGGTCAAAGCCTTAACTTAAAGTTTCAATCACAAGCATCCTCAAAGCAATTCAACTTCTAATGTATATAAGTTCATCAATCAACATCACTAACTAATTCACAACCATCAAAACCATTAATTCATCACACTTTCCATGGCTGCCAAAATTAGGGTTTCCCCTACTCATGGTATTCATTTTAATTTCATGCAAATTTACTTCAATTTACCATACTAATCATACTTAGAAAAGGAAAGAAATGTGTTTAATGCACTAACCTTTTGTGAGCACTTCTTGGACTTGTGAAACTCAAATTTTTCTTCACTTCTTGGCAGCCACAATCTTCCTTATAGTGTAGGGATGATTTTTAGTGAAGGGAGTCTAGGGTTTTATGGTGAGAAAGGATGGGAAATCAAGCTTGAGAAGAGAAAAAAAAATGGAGGAGCTTGGGAGGATAATGGTTCGGCCATGATGAAAGGAAGAAGAAGATGAGTTGCTTTTTATGTAAATTTTGTCTCATTTCATCTCTTCTTATCTCTTATAAATATTTGTTAACATTTAATTGGTTACTCTGTTTAATTACATCACCTTTAGGTCATGCTTACCTCATAATTCATTTACTTTTTGATTTTCTTTTCTTTCTTTTCTTTTCCCTTTTTTCCATTACATAATTCATGATTTAATTTATTTTATATATTTTAATCTCTCTCATTTTAATTGACATTTAGGTCAAAATTTCACTCTGAGGGTGAAATGACCAAAATGCCCTTTATTAAGCTCATCGGGTTATTTTTGGTCTGTACCGATTAACTATTTTTTTTTAATTTTTTTTTTAATTTTCTTTGACATTTTTAATGTTATTCATGCCTCATTAGACCTTTAATTAAGTCCCAAAATTATCTCCTAGGGTTTCTCACGGATCTGGGGTCAGCAACTATTTTCGCAGTCGCTTCCCAATACGATCACCAATCACTGTGACATCGGTTCGTTTAACTGAGTTGCACTTTGCCTGTTTTATTTTTCCTTGATTTTTCTTAGTCTTTATTCAATCAATTTATGCCTCCTCACTCTAGTTTGAGTGTAGTTCCAGACATCCAAGCTGTCCAAGCAGACATTAGTCATCAGAACAGTAGAATGTATGGACTACCTAAAGTGAGGGCGTTACAGTCCCACTCAATTTAGGAATAATACTAAAATAAGAGTTCTATTCATTATATGAAATATTCTTCCATCATATTGAGGAATATTTCTCCCACTTAAATTAGGAAAATATCTCTCTCCAAATCCCATTAGGATTTTGAGTTATAATTCTAACAATCTCCACCTTGACTCAAAATTCATCAACCATTGCATACCTTAAATTCTTAGGTGTCATCAAATCATCAAATCTCCATGCTTGAGTTTAAACCCTACAAATCATCAATAATTCTTTAATCTTCATCTTGGGTGTAACTTGCTTTATTCTTTAAAAAATCTTCACATCATCAACCATCTTGATTTTGCATCAAGAGCTCCACCTCAATTTTAATTGTCCACCACCACCATTATTGTATGTGCGATTTTTTAAATATCGCAACAGCTCTACCTTTAATTAAATCCACTAAGATCATCCCCATGCTCTGATACCAATTTGTTGTGCACTGCGAAAATGTGTAAATTACAAAGAAATAAAGTAAACACACAAAATACCAATATTTACGTGGTTCACCCTCTCAACATAAGGCTACATCCACAGGCATACCATCTTTCACTATCAGCAATAATAAATCATTATTACAAGCTCATAGCTATACTACCCATCAACCCAATTACAGCCAAGAGACTTACATTATATCAAACTGCTCATAGTAAATATATTAGTTAGTCCCTCTCAATCTCCTCTAGACATAACCTAATATATTTACTATTTTAACTGCGACACCATAAAGGGTGTCTTCAACTATATGGGCAAGAGCTCTCTCATTAATGGACAAAAATTCCTTCCTCTTGAATTCTACGTTATTTCTCCATCTTAGGCCAAAGCCTCTTTCCCTCTATAAGACTGCAATGGGCAGGAGCCCCTTATCAATGTGCAAAGCCAAATCCGCAGCAATTGGTAAGGCCCCTCACTACAATGGGCAACAACCTCACTCCATGAGTTGAAAGCCTCTCTCTTCAATGTGCAAAAGTGAAATAAAATTTTTCATCATTCTTCTATTTATAGTGTTAATTCCCTCAATCCTTATCTAATTAGGAGTCCCACTCAATTTAGGAATAATACTAAAATAAGAGTTCTACTCATTATAGAAAATATTCCTCCATCCTATTGAGGAATATTTCTCCCACTCAAATTATGAAAAGATCTCTCTCTAAATCTCATTAGAATTTTGAGTTATAATTCTAACAAAAATGATAGAAAAAATTATAAAATAAATAAAATAAAAATACAAAGATTAATTTTATATTTTTCATAATAAAAGAATTAAATAATTAATTTATAAATTTTAAATAATAATTTTTTTAATGTAAATAAATAAATTATATTTATTTTATTATCTATACTACGTTTTGGACGCACAATGAATAAAGCCAAATAAAATTTTTTGAAGTGGTTAGGTTAAGATGAATCATTGACTTCAGAGGAATGCAATTGCAACACAACTAACTATGTGATGAAGAACTTAAATGAGAATGAATTTTTGGGAAACCTCTATTTGTAAATACTAAAATAAAAAAAAAAAGATTTGATGGAATAATTAGCTATATGTGTATTTATATATACAGAGATAAAGATTTTGCATTATTTGATTAAAGTGGGAAAGCAAGTCACATTTATGCCACCTTTTTTGGCAGTTGAACTTTAAGCGGTAGAAAAATCGTTAAAAGGGCAATTCAGGAGAATAATATATATATTTTTTTTACTTTCTATTTCTTAAGCAATCTTACCTTTTAGTTTTAAAGAGATACTGAAACTCCTATTAGCATCTGATACCTCCTTTGATTTGTCAGCTCACATCTAGAGCAGTAATTAATCTTGAAAGTCTAATAGTACAGTTCTAAACTACAAGTCGGTAGAGTAATTCCCATATTTACGTTCTTATTTATAATATCAATTTTTAATTTAGCTCAAATTTTTATACTTTTTGCTCATCTTATCCGAATTTTTTAATTTTATAATTAAATAAGCCCTTTTAAAATGAAAAAATTTATCAATGTTTAAATTTTATTCCTAAATTTTAATAGGTAAATTAGAATGTATTCACTGAAATTTAGCAAAACCTACAGTTAGTACATGTATTTTTAAAACCAATCAATTTAATCTCTTAAATTTGATAAAATCTATAACTTAATCCCTCTATCTAATCGATTGTTAATTATAATAATAATGATTAAAATACTCTTAATTCTATATAATTTCTATAAGAGAGAGGAAAGTTGCGAGCTTTCCTGTCATGATCTAGTTGTCAAAAACTTTGATCGAGTTAGGACCCGCCTTCATCTACTAACTCTTTATCAGACAAACCTATAATTGTTGGAAATACAAATATCAAAATTTCAGGATGAGATCTTGTGAGTTAAATCGCGATCGATAAATCTAATCTTATCGAATATTTATTTTTTCGGTGCAAAAGTTTTTTTATTTTATTTGAAGAAATCAAAATTTCATTGATTAAAATCTAAAAACATATATTGAAAAACTTAAAAAATTTTCCTAAACAATTCTTGAAAAACTTATGATAGGGAGAATAATTAATTTTGAAAAAATAATAAATTTATTATACTATTTAAATATAAAGTTTAAATTATGAAACTAACATGTAGATTTTGTCAAATGTCAAAAATTAAATTATTTAGTTTTGAAAATATAAAGATTAAGTTGTAAGATTTTCCCAAGCCTAAGAGACTAAATTATAATTTACCAAATTATAATTTTAGTGTTAGATAAAATTTATTTAATTTTAAAAGGTTTATTTTAATTGTTAAAAATTTAAATTTGGATAAAATGAGTAACAAACGAAAATATTTAATTGATTGACCTTAATTTTAATTAGAATAGGTTATTTTAGGAAAAAATTATGGTGACTTTTTAATTAAAATATTTTTAAAAAAATTCATAAAATCTAATAAATTATAAATATGATTTTCAACTCAAAATTGTCAATGAATTGACTCATATATGATACTTAAAATCTAGCAAATATCTCTGAAATTGAGCATGTTGGATGGACCCTATAAACCCCTATTTCCTAAATATTTTGTTCTTGCCTAGTTGTTCATCAAGCCGATATATCATCCATGGACCCAAAGGAATCCATCTTCAGCTAATATGCAGAATAATACCTGTTTGAACACGTGTCAATCTATAATATTTAGCTATGTATATATATACACACGCACATGAAGGATTACGAGACTCCCAAAACAAAATGGTTAAACCATGATTTTATTTTTAATAGAAATTTCAGTGATTCCCATGACCCAAAATTCACATGATTATAAAAATATCAATTAGTTCAGAGAAAAAAACTAAACCAAAAAAATAAAATAAAATAAAATAGTAATGATAATAATAAGTAAGAGCAAAGATGTGATAAGAAAATCTGCTTACAAAGGAAACATAAGAGGAGACTGATAGAGATGGAAGCCATTAATGTGGAAAGAAGTGAAACAAGTGGCTATGAAGCTGAAGAAGACTAAGCTAGCAGTGATTGAAAGACTCATAAATGGCATTTTCATGTTGCTTTTATTTTTTTATTTTTATTTTTTGTGGGTGACCACTTTACACTAATAGTTGATGTTTGATTGATTATAGTGACCTACCCTTTGCTTTTTTTCCTTCTTTTTTGTTCTTATTGTTGTTGGTTTTCCTTTTGGTTTTTGGAATCTCAAGTGGAATAATATATATGTTCAAGTTGGATCCCATTATCTTGAATTCTTTGTAATCCTAGCAGTTACTATCATAACCTAATGTCACCCACTCTCTCGTTTTATTTCCTTTTTAGTCTTAATATATATATATTTTTAAATTATGTTAAAGGATATCACAAATTTAATGTATATATATATATATATATATATATATATATATTTTGTTCATATTATAAATTATTTATTTTATTTTTATTATATTCACATATACTATAAAATATTAATATAAGACCTTTCTTTGTTTTCTTAAAAAAAAAAAATTAAGGGTAAAAGAATATCCTCGTTCCAAGAGAGCTTACATACTACTAAGAATTTACGGAGGGATATAAATATCATCCACAGAACTTCAGTAGCAGTCAATAGGATTTGAACTCGACATGGAGTGCATTAAGAACTAAATTCATAATCGCTGAGCCTATTTTTTGATAAACTTTTATTTTTCAAATCTTAAAAGATTAAATAATAATCTTTTCCAAAGTATAAATTTTAGAAAATATTTTAAATATAGTTCCATGGAGAAATGCTATAATTTGGTGGATTTTAAGGCTTTAAAATTTATCCAAATCAAAAAGTTAATTATGATTATATATTTATTTTTAATTTCAGTAAAATCTCAATATTTACATGAGAACCAGATGCATTGTAAACAATTGTGATAAAATTAAAATTTCTTATACAATAAAAAATGCAGAAATAATGTTATTTTTTACTGAGTACAACTTAAATTTATAATTTTATATACATTTGTTTCATAAAAATATATATTTTTTTTAAAATATTTTTTATACTTTATAGTGTTTGGGTACTTAAAAAAATTGATCAACAAAAAATATTTTTCTGATTAAAGGAAAAATTAAATTATTTTTAAGAAAAATAATTTTTTTTTAAAGAGTAATTTATTTTTCACTTTTTAAATTTTGATAATCTTATTAAAATATAAAAATACTTATACATCTGTAAAATAAAAAATAAACAATTAATTTAATATTGTAATCAAATAATTAAAAATATTTTTATGAAAAATATTTTTATATATAAATTATTTTTTTATGAAATAAATAAAGTCTTAATATCATTTAATAAAAATTATACATAAACTAAAAATATATTTACAAACATATTGCACAATTTGACTTTTATAAAGTGATGTGAAGTGATGCATATCAGGCAATTAAAAACACGAAATTTAATGGGAATTTTTTTTTTTTAAAAAAAATGGGGATCTCCAATAGAGTCTTTAATTTGATGTTAGTGGAAAATATGATTTCAAGCGACTCCACCGAAATCGGGTTTTATTCTGTTTTCTGACTTTACGTATAATTAATAGAATCCTTCTATCATAGATATTTTATGCATGATTTATTCTTTCTTTCTTTCTTTTTTTCTTTTTTAATTTTTTTAAATTGTTTTTAAAAAATAATTAAATAAGAGAGATATAATGCTACGTGAAGATGGCATCATGATTTTAGATCTTAAACATCTCTTTTATTTTATTTTATTTTTGAAAACAGCATTAATATAGAAACTATCTTCTGATCATCACTTATATAATTAAAGAATGATCTTCAATGCTTTATTTTCTATCATAATTCTTCTGACGATCAACATGTGCACAGCTTCAGCAAGAGAAAGAAAAAGAAAAATGATGGTTCCCATGTCTATAAGATAGACCTGGCTAAATCCACAGTTTTGATTTATTGTCTAACTAATTTCTCATGATTTTCCATTTTTCGTTACTATTGTTTAATTTTGATTCAATGTTAATTTAAAGTGAGCTAATTTAATTGCTAATATAATTTATTTATTTTTTAAAATTGTTGAATTAAATTAAACAGAACTTGAGCTGAATATTTAATTTCAATTTAAAATTTAAAAGTTAAAAGAATCGATGTTAGCTTCCTTTCATAAGTGTTGCAGTTCAATTCAGATCGAAGGGAGGCCCAGTCAAAGATAGAAAGATTCATTATTATTTATAAATAATTTTTCTTAGAATGAAAGTCATACACGTAATGTATTGTTTGTATTTAGCCGTTTCTGATCTCTTACATTGACAGGCCAATATTACCAGCATAATTAAAAAGATATTATATAAATGATTAGATTAATATAATTCAATAATTAATTATTTATTTTATAATATAAAAATAAAAAAATTTAATATATATTTTAAAGAATTTAAGGTTAATCATGAGAATAGCTTTTATTTTCATAATTTTAGTACAATAAAGAAAACTTATCTAATTCGTACATATAGTTAGTTTTTATGGATTATGTATTGCTGCAATTTTTTTCCCCCGAAATCTCTAATTTGTTCCATTTTTAATGTGGAGTCCTTCACTCGCCTCTAGAGTGAGACTCTTACTTGTGTTAGGATTTTACTTTCTCATTTGATATAGTCTGGACCCTAAAAACCGAGCTTGTTGGGTTCAGATCAACCAAGCTCATTATTGATCTCATTTTGGATATGAACTAAAATGGCGATTTTTGACAAAGAAGGCAATCTCTATAAAGCTCGAATTTAGATACATTAATGAGGAGACCAACATCCTTTAATATCAGAATAACTAGAGATTACGCCTAAGATCAAGGCTGAGATAAAACATACTAATCAATGTGCATGCCATTATACATAAATAAGGAAAAAATGAAGGTCTAGACAAGATTTTGGATGACTATAGTTCATCTCGATATAAACAGGTTTAAAATAGGGTATATGAGGTACATTCTCAATATATCTAAAAAACTAGTTATATTCCATTATCTTCTGAAATAGAACTCCATCCTGACTTGAGCGGATAGCCACCAGACCTCACCTTTCTTTTTGGTTTCAGGACACCCAAGTTCTAGCACCGAATACCAACAAGAGATCTAGAAATCCATGTCAACAACATCAGTTAGCGCCATTTGTGGGAAATGCCATTGGCTGTTTCCTTGATATTTTTCTTTCAAAAGCTTTTTTCTTCATTTTTGTGTTTTTTTTGGAACTTTATTTCTTGTTTTATAGTATTTTTAATGGTTGACACAAGTTTGAATCTTAGGAAAGTCCCTTCAGACATTTTAAGTGACAACATAGGCACTTCAGCAAGGGTAAGGGATTTGCATACAATTGCTCTGACTCAAGGAGCCAACTGATAGGCGCATCTGATCCCTCACATAGTCCAGTGTTTTAGAAGATAAAAGAGATAGAGCCTATGTTGGAATCATTGGAAAAGGAATAAGATCAAAGCACTAAAAGTAGTATGCCAGCCATTTTGGCAGCGGTACCACCCCTACCTCCACCTCCAATGGTTATGATACCGTTTGGAGATCTTGTTAGAGAAGTAAAATCTAGTAGTAGCAAAGGCAAAGTAAAAAGAAAACACCCTAATGAGGAAGAATCTGAATTCAAGTAGAGTACTTTAAGCCAAAAAATTGCAAAAGTAATTAAGAAATTTTTGAAGAACCCTTTGGATGATGATTATGCGATGGTTGATGGATTACATTAAGTGATGATATTTTGTTCAAAATTTTCCCCCTAAAATTTAAACTCTCAGCCCTGGATAAATGCAATGGAACTTCTGATCCCAAGTGCCATTGGCAAATTTTTGCACTACCATACTTTTATAAAATATTAATAATTTTTTTTTGTATAGGGTTTTCCCAACGACTCTTGCTGAATTCACACAAAAGTGGTACCAGAGGCTGCTAGTTAGATCAATAGATAACTTCATGAAGTTGGCTAGCTTGTTTAAGTAGAACTTTGTTAGTTGCATCCTACCAAAGAAGTTGTCATCCAATCTTAGAAAACTATAACAAATGGAAGGAGAATCTCTTAGGCATTATGTATGCAGATTTAATTCAGGGGCTATACAAATTGAAACTTTCAATCATGAGACTGCATGCAAGGCAATGAAGAAGGGATCTAAAAATACTAAGTTCGTGGATTCTCTCATTAAAAACCCCATGTGGAACCATGAACAGTTGATGGAAAAAACTCCAAAGTACATCAGATTGGATGATATGAGAACAACTTTGAAAGAGGAAAGATGGATGGGGCAGGGTATAACTTTGAAAGAGGAAAGACGGATGGGGAAAGGTTCAGATAAGGGGCCCAAAAAAAGAACAAATGATAGGAGATCGTATAGAAAATATAGTGAATCACCGAGAAGAGATCAGTACAATAACTACACACCTTTGACAGAGTCCAAAGCTTAGGTACTGATGTGGATACAAAGAAAGGGTCAGGAAATGAGGTGGCCACATAAAATGAAGCTAAAAACTACTAGTGAAAGAGACAAGAAAAAGTATTGCCATTTCCATGATCATACAATAGATGAATGCAAACAACTTAAGGATGAGATTGAGAGGCTCATTCAAGATTAAAGCTTGAGAAAGTTCACCAAGGACAGTCGATTAACCAATACGAAAAAAGAGTAAAATTCAAGAAACAGGGATCAAGGAAAATTTGACCCAAAGAAGGCTGTCGGAATTATTAACTTCATTGCAGCGGGATTTGATTGTCACAAAACCAAAGGCAAAAGAGTAGCAGAAATAGTAAGCTCGGAAAATGTGTTCTTAGTCGATAAGGTACATAGTTCACAGGGTTATTATTGACACTAGAAGCTCAGTCAATTTGGTTACTTTAAAAGTTTATAAGAACCTCGGATTGAAGAGAAACGACCTTACTAAGGTCATGTTCCTACTAGTTAGATTAGGAGACAAAACAGTGCTAGTCGTAGGAACCACTAACTTAACAATGACACTTGGTAATGAAACTTTCAAATGGTCTATTTATGCTGAATTTTTTTTATAGTGGATATCCCATTATCGTATAATATTAAATGGCAATAACATTTTAATTAACATGTATTGTAACACCCCCTTACCCGATCTACAGTGTAGCCGAGCAAAAGATTGCTACATCCTTTGCCAAAGTACCTAATCTTATCCTATTCAAGTGATTATCAATTTAATTTCAATATAATTTATTTAAGGAGATTTTTAATGGAAAACTACAAGAGTTTCCCCATAATATTGACATTTGACCTGTTAAAGATTTGACCTGTTTAAGTAATCCACATTCAAAATCTCAATATGTATCAATTTCAACATCACAATTCATATTTTCATTCATATCCATATCTGTACATAACTTTTCTTCATTTCATTCATTTACAAAATATGTACACATTATCATATAATCCAAAAATTTAGTTACATCTTTGGTAAATTACAATGTACATAGTCATGCACTACTGTGGGCCAAAATTCTATACCAAAATGAAGTGCGGACGTGACAATGACTCCTATTGCAGATCAGTCCCAAAATCTCTTTCCACAATCTATTGCATTTTAGCTTTTGGATCTATGTGAGGAGAAACCGTTACGCTAAGCATTTCTGCTTAGTGGTGCACTAGTAAAATAAAAATACAATATACAAACAAAATAATTTCATGTTTATACCAAATAAGGAAAATGCATGTTTAAATGTTCATAAATTATTTGGATGAGTATAGAATCTATAACCTCAAACTTTTGTAGTCATTTCATAATATTTTTCTCTCGTTTTCTCATATTTTCATATTTTTCACGATCATTGGAAACAGTTATTTTCATAGGATCTTTTTTTTTTTTTTTTTCTTATTTCAATATCCAACTTTCTTAGTTGAGTTTAGTATCCAAAGTAACCTTTAACATAATTTTCAAGACTAGATACGCGGGTTTTACTGGAACTGGACACTCTGTGCCTCTGGCCGTCATATTATCAGACATATCGGTGCCTATCGGGTATGTAATATAGTCAAAGAAATCATGAATAAGGGATAACCATATCAGACACTCGATGCCTACCAATGGTATCCGAGCATAAAAGCCATGGGCAGTACTGCTAATCTCATCCCTTCTTGGCATGCTAATCTATCCAACCCATTCACTACTGTCTAGGCATACTCGGGCTAATCTATCATCATTAGCAATTTATGGTTCTCATTATTTCATCATTTCATCATTATCTCATTCATCATGGGAAGCATAGGTCCCATACAATTTCATATGTCATTCATGCTTATCATGCCATTGGCATTAAACACAATTCACATTTTAAGCAATTTTGCTTACATTTCATAATTTCTAACTTCCTTAGTAGATTTGGCCAAGGTACAACAGGAATTTGACCATACCTTCTTCATGAGAGTTGTAGATCTATGCCTTATGTTTATTTTGGCTTTAGAATCATTCAATTTGTATTTGTGTAGCTTGAGTTATGGCCATTTTGGCAAAACTATTTAGGTGACCAATTTCCAGTTTTTAGGTCACTTTCAGAATTCAGGCATATTTCTGGACTCATTTTGTTAAGCAAATTTGGATAGGTTACAATCATAATTTAGCATCATGTCTTCATATGAATTGTTCCCCTGTGTCTCAGGATTACACAGGTTTAAGAATTACTCAATTTAGAGTTTTTTAGAGTAAGTTATGCTCAATTTAGTATGTACTATTCATTAGGTCATTTTTTAGGGTTCCAGAATTTGCATTTCCGGATTCCAGTCCTGATTCAGGTATCTTCTAATTAGTTTCAGGTCAAGTGTTCTGTATGAAAATTGTTCCTCTATGTCATAGATTTCCAACAAGGTAAATTTTACCTCATTTGTAATTATACACAATGAGTTATGTCCAAATAAATAGGAAATGTTCAGGTGTATTCTTTACCAGTTGCAGGATAGGGTTTGGGCAGTTTTTAGTGCCCGAATATGAATAAGTTACACTTTGAATTTGTCATTTTATTCTTTAGGGAAGTTGTTTCTTTATGTTTTAGCTTTTTAACTAATTAATAATTACCTAATTTGGAGTTTCTTAGAGTGAGCTAGACTCATTTAATCCAGATTGCTTAGGGTGCCCTACACCTAGGTTTCAGGTATTGTAACTTAAATTTTAGCAATTATTTCAAGTACCTACACATAGAATTTGGCCAACTCATCTTCATTAAAGTTTTAGTATAATGTCTTAGCTTTAAATTGCCATTGATTTCACATCAATTGGAGTTATGTAGCTTAAGATATGAGCATTTAACTCCGCTAGACTCAAGTTGTCCAGATTCATACCTAAGTGCACAATACCAACATATTTAATTTCTTCACTCTATCATTATTGTTTCTCTTTAAATACTCATCAAAAAGTCACAATACCAGCCAAATAGCATTAAAAAGGCTTCATATAATAAAACCCTAGTTCTATAGCAAACCCTAACTCAAGTGATAAAAGCTTTCAAATTTCATAAGAGCCTTAGCACTAACCTTGATTTTTAACTCCCAGCCACCTCCGAATCCACCTTCAATCCAACACAACTTTGATCCTCTTACTAGGTCTCCCAACCGAATTCTTCCCCTTCAAACAAACCCACAATTTTAAATCAATTTTCATATAAATCCTCACAATCAAGCATGAATTCCACAAATTTACAAGTACACAAGCTTAAACCACAACTTACCTAACTTGGCAAATCCTTTTCCTTCACCAAATCTTCCAAATTTCTTGTAACCTTTTCTTGCTTTCTTCAAATTAGGGCCCAATACATAATTTTCTCTCAATTTCCTATAGGTTTTATGGAAGAAACTTAGGGTTTCAAAGCTTGGTATGGAGCTTTAATAGAGGAAAAATGAGAGAGAGAGTAGAGAGAGAGTGGACGGAAATGGTGAGGGAAGATGAAGACAATTTAATTGATATTTATCTCTTTTAATGTCACACCTTACCCCTCTGTAAGGCATAATATGATCCCATAGAATACCTAATGAACTACCGAACTTCACCTACCGCTAACTCATTAAGTACCCTACAAAGGATTTTAAAATCATTTTCTTACTTTTTATAAGTGGTGAGCATTTTCTAATAGGTATTAAAACATTTAATTAGAGTTTGAAAACTAGTTAAGATTTTTATCCCATTTTATTTTTCCATAAATTTCATAAAAATTTTGGCAGAGTACCGTCTGTATTTTGAGAAAACAGTTCTTCAAATACCTGTAAAAAGCATTTCCAAAGATTTATCTAAACAACTTCATCATTTCAACATTCATCCCAACCAATTTCAACATCATTGCTCAATTTCCAAAATTTAACATCATCAAAATACTATAATTCAATTTCATTCAAATTAAAACAAAATATTTCCATTCATGTTTCAATAAAGATAAAACAATTTATATACATCATTCCAAAAGTTTACATTAGGAAAAATCCAAACCAAAATTAATTACAAGCTTTATACAACTCTATACAACTGCTCATGACCATTTCATACATTTACATACATTACATACATCAAAATAATTTTTACAATCAGGGTATAAAATATACCCGATAAACTTCAGAGTAGGTAGCTCCTCTCAGCAGCTCACTCTGCTGCTCCTCTAGTCTCTATATCTGCGACAGCAATAACAGCCAACGCTGAGTACTAGGACTCAGTGGTGCACAACATACTAAAATAACCTTTATGTGGAATTTAAATCATATTTATTCAAAAATTAAACTGAACATGAAATATAAATTCAAAACATGATTTATAAGATTTTAATCCAAATAATTTCATTTCAAAAGTCTCAAAACAAATTTCATAAAAATACACAGTTATATCATGCCATTCGAAACAAATATCATCTCAATAGCCAGAGGCTAAGGAGAAGTCACAACATAAGGCTAGCTAGCTCAAATATATGGGAACCCATTCTTTTTCTTCTTCTACTGGCACACACCTCAACACTTCAGCCAGAGAAGGAATCAAAATTCAAAACTGATTTCACCCACTAGTCATGCTAGTGAGGTGTTTAAATATATAGTCATGACACTGTGGTTTCAAAACTTATATTAACAATTTACTAAACATTTATTGTCATTTCAAACATACACAAATAAACTTTCAACAATTCAAAGCAAAAGCATAATACACATTTCATGCACTTTGTAAATGAATTTTAAAGCGTATTGATGTTGTGCACAAACCTTATACGAGTCGCCTCTTGGCCTTGACTCGATCCCTCGGGTTCTTTCCCGGTATTCTTTTCCACTGAAGCACATAGTTTCACAGTATTTCAGTATCATAACTTATCATAAATCCAAAAATAATTTCAAATTTACTTTTACCTAGCTTTAATTCGCTAAACTTGTCGTTCTTTAAAATTTGTGTTTTGGGTTACTATTCACTATATTATTCAAGTCAATTTGTTGACTTTATAATGCTTAATAGGTATGAAAATTCCAATTTCACCCACATATCACATTTTGGTTACTAAATTTGTTTGTTTTGGTTGTTTACTCAAATTTTAAGTCTTTTAGGCAAATTTGAAATTTTTTCAGTTTTGGTGTCTTATGTTGCACTATTCTATTGGTCATTTTGCTGTTAATTTAGCTAAGTTTTCTGCATATAAATTGTTCCTTATTGTCTTAAATTTATTCTTCTTTTTGAATCACTCCAATTGGAGTTTTGTAGCTCAAGTTATAGCCATTTGAATCATGGCTGCCAGATTAGACTTACCCAAATTTCTAGGCAAATTTCTGGGTTCTGGCAGTTTTAGGTCACCAAATTTGGGTGGCTAAATGACTTAGTTAAGGGCATAATTTAGGTTTGTGTTCTTCACAAAAGTTTTAGGTCTATATCTCAGCTTTCCACTGGTAAAATTTCGAGTCATTTAGATCTACCTAGCCCAAGTTATGGCCAAATAAACAAATACTGTTCATTTGGTCATTTTTGTACAGGGCAGCATACCTAATTCCGGATTTGGTCAATTTGTTCACTAGGTTTTGTCACTTTTTCATGATTCCTAAATGAAAAATGTGTCATTTTGTGTCTAGTTTCATTCCCAATTGGCCTCACACCAATTGGGTTGGTAAATTTTCAGTTTTGGTCCCTGAAAAGGGACCTTGGTCCTACTGCCTGCATAATGGCCCTAAGCAATCCGAATTTCCATTCAATTCCAACACTTCCAACATACCTCAATTGGTCACAAATGACTATTATTCAGCTCAAACAAGGTCAAACACACCATTTGACCATTTCTTCAATTTTTGGCTTCCAAAACCCTAGGTGCCAAACCCTAATTCACATTGTTATTACATTTAACTAATTCAAAGCATACCAACATCACTTCCACACTCATACAAGCTTACCTACTCTATTAATTCAATCAAATTCATACATTATCATCACAAACCCTAGCTGGCCAAAATTTACTTCTAGTCCTCCAACAGTTATTTTTGTTTCTTTTTAAGCATAATCCTAAGTTCATTCAACTATAATCACCATTAATTCAACTAGAAAATTAAGTTTAGTTTACTAACCTTAGTGCAGAAAATTTTTCCTCTTCAAACCTCTTCTTTTCTTCTTTCTTTCTTCTTGGACCTTGTTTTCTAGTTGCCCAAACAATTTTTAACCTTGGCAAAACAGTTTTCTATGGTGGGGTTTTGAGATTTGCAAGCTCAAAGATGAGCTTTAATGGTGAATTATGGGTGAGGGAGAGGAGAGAGAGGGACGGCAACTTGGTTGAAGAAGATGACCTTTTTACTTTTTTTTTTCTTTCTTTTATGTTTTTTTATCCTTATGGAAGACCAATAATTATCCAAATTTTTTTTAGTTAGTGTTTATTGCATCATGCATGATGTCATGCATGATGTCATCACCTTTCACTTTTCCTTTTTCTTTTTATTTATTTATTTATTTTTTCATTAGTTCTTTAATTTAATTTCCAATTCCGAAATTTTCTTTTCTCCAATTTTATTTGACAGTTAGGTCAGGAGTCAGCTCTAGAGATCAATTGACCAAATTGGCCCTCGTCGGTTCTACTCGGTTTGAAAATAATTCAATATTTCTTCCGGATCCCTGACCTAATTATTTGACCGGCTTAACATTTTTTTTTTGTGATTTTCTCTTTTCCACTGTGTTCGCAATAGTTCTAAGGATAGCAGCATCATATTTTATGGTTCGAAATTTGAGTTTAAATCGACTTCGCAATCCTTCCCGAGAAGGTCACCCACCACTGTGACTCTCGGCTCATTTAACTTCTTATGTTCTGTTTTTCTTATTTATAGTTAACTAATTGACAATTACTAATTATTTGTATTTAGGGCTTATCTAGTTGTCTTAAGTGTGGTTCTAATCCCCTAAATTATCCGGACCAACACCGGTCACCGGAACAGTGAAATATGCCAGGCTATACAAATAGGGTTATTACATTTAATTGGTATTTATATTACTTTAATTGTATAATTGCAAAATTGTAATTGAGAGGAATGGCAAACTTGTAAATACTTTGAAATTTATTATTATTGGTTTGACTAATTAATGTAATTATATTTAATTTTCATAATCTTAATTAATTAAATTAATCCTACTTTATCAATTTAATAAATCTTACTTTTGGTCAATGTTGGACCTTTAAATTTAATTGACTAAATTTTACTCTTACCGGGTTTTTGTTCATCTTTTCCATAATACTCGATAATTCCCTAACTTTGGTTTTTAACCTACTTATTTGAACTTATTTCTTTTCATTTCATTGACTTATTAATTCACAATATCCTACAGGAACTGAAGTAATAACCAGAGCCGTACTCACTTCCTAGTGGTGTCACCCATCACTGGGACTTGTGCTCATTTAACTGATTATGCTCCACTTTATTTTTTTTCAACGTTACTTGATCTTTATTAATTTAATTTATGACTCCTTACTTAAATTTAAGGGTAGTTCCAACATCCCAGTCTGTCTGAAAAGATGTTAGTCGTCGAAACAATAGAATGTATGGATTACCTCTAGTGGGGGTGTTACATGTATTGTTTGTGTATGAAACTTCCAACTCTAGATGGAATCACTATGGTGAGAGGTAGTCAAAAGTTAGCCCAAGAGTGCTATAAACAATCTACAAAAGTAGTGGTCAACATAACTCTCCTTATTATTCTTCTGGAAAAGCCAAAAAGTAACATTTCTCCAAAGTTGGCAGATCCAATAAAAGAAATTGAGCTCTGCGAAGGAAAGAAAGTTAGGGTCAGTACAACACTCCAAGGTTCGGATAGAGCACGATTGATCAAAGTCCTAACAGAGAGGTCCTCTACTTTTGCTTGGAATCTAGAGGAGGTTATAGATGTGGACCCAGCATTCATGGTTCATAGCCTTAATATTGATCTAAACATCAAACTAGTACAACAAAAAAAGAGAAAGTTTGCCATAGATAGGTAATAAATCATCGCAGACAAAGTCTAGAAATTGTTAAAAGCAGAACTCATAAGAGAAGTAAAGTATCCCACATGGTTGGCAAACATGGTGCTAGTTAAAAAGTCAAATGTCAGGTGGAGAATGTGTGTTGATTTCATCAATCTCAATAGAGCTTGCCCAAAAAACCATTATCCATTCCTAATTATTAACAAATTGGTTGATTCAATAGTAGGACATTCGGTTTGTTCACTAGTCGATGCCATCACAGTGTACCATCAAATAAAAATGGATCTCGAAGATAAGGAAAAAAATGCATTTATCACTAACTCGAGGGTCTATTATTACAAGGTGATTCTATTTGGGTTAAAGAATGCAGGAGCCACCTACTAACAAACTTATCAGCAATAGGAGAGCAACATCTTTCTCAGCCGATCCATCTAGAAGAGATCAACCAACCAACAGTTGATCAAGAAGAGGCTTTACCAATTAACATAAACTCTTTTTCGATTCTCAACTACCTCAAATATGGAACTTTTCCTAATAACCCACTTGAAGTAAAGAAGACCATGCATACATCATCCGGATATAGTATCCTAAATGGTTGGCTTTATAGAAAATCATTAATGAGACCATAGCTCAAATGTATCTCTCATGATGAAGGTGTAACAATCCTGATCTACATTCATGAAAGCCTGTGTGGAAGCCACTAGGAAGCTCAAAACATCGCTAAAAAAGCCCTTAGGCAAGGTTATTTTTTGCCCGATGCCAAAGTCTAGTTTGGAAATGTAGGAAGTGTTAGGAGCACGGTTTCATTCTCTGAACTCCAGTAGAAAAACTCTCAGCAATAAGATGTAATGACCCAAACTAGGGGCTGTTACCGGCAATAGGGATTGGGTCTATTGAAGTCTACCAAAACTCATAGTAAGCCTAAAGACCTGTCAAACAATAACATATTCCATAAAATCCAAAATCCAAGCAACTCAAAGATAATAAAACTTTTGTTTCCATCCTCGTACATAAACATTTTATAAAAAACTGGTTCAGAAATTGAATCCTTGAATCTTATACATTAATACTATAGTGTAATTATATCATACATACATACACAGTTAATGAGTTTGCTTAAAGATTTGGACAATATACATACATCTCTTAAATTTGATCAACACATTATAAACAATTGTTCTGAATTCCAGCATAATATTTATCCATTTAAAATTTACATGTCCAAACTAAACATTTAACAATCGTAAGAAACTCTATATCCACTCTTGCTACTTACTTTCCAAGGAGACTCATCTATCCTTGCATCCCTACATCTGAGGTTAGGGGAAAAGTGTAAGCTTCTAAAAGCCCAGTGAGTGCGCAAGTGCATGGGTCACAAATAAGTAATACAGTAATGAGTAGAGTATTATTCCCATGAGGAATTTATAGGCGCAAGTATAAAGCTAGACAACAATTTTGACTGTTTAAACCACTGAATATTCTGAGAGATTAAATCTAAAGTACTACAGATGCTGAAAATTAAAAGAAGACAAAGATATAAACTTAAATTTAGAAATTAATTGAATAAACAATTCCAAAATTAAGATTTCATACTTCAACCTTATTATGGACTTAACTTCACCTATTTAATAGATTGAAAATTGTTATTTTGATGGAAATTAATCCTAAAACATCTTAAGTCCTCTCTCAAGGCACCTAAGGTGTATTTTAATTAATCTGAACCCTACTTTTGTAGTGATTAATCTTAATTAAAACCTTTTAAGCTCTCTAATTAATTATGGAATTCCATAAAGGATTTCAGCCTATCTCTAGGTCAGCTTTCCTAAGTTCAAAATTCTAATTTCTAATACTAATCTTCACCTTTTAGTTCTTAAACTAGTATCTTATATCATGAATAAGTAGATACCAACACATAACATGCCTTAAGAATATAGAATATTAAATCAATGAAAAAAACTCAAATCTATTAAATAACTTCAGTATATATCCGTAACAGAAATTGAAAGTGCTACTCTTTTAATCCTAGAATTAAACAAACTACTCACTCATGGTGAGTTTAACAAACATACTGAAATTAAAGTAAAATAACATAAGACAATTTGAAGAAATATAAGAAAAGAACCCAGAACAAAGATCTGCAGCCTTAAACTTTTGAAACTTCAGCTGAGAGTCCTTCTCCTTGATGCTGATGTAGATTCTCTCTAAGTTGCTTAGAAATTAGGGTTTATATGTCAACTAAAACTGACTCTAACTTGAACTAAAAGCTTCCCTACATGTTTCAATCTTATAGTATTTATATCAGGTGCTTTAGAGTCATATTTTGGAGTCCTAAAAGCCTTAGAAGTCCTTTTGGAATGAGTGGAAGGGAATTAGAGTCGAACAGAAGTTTATTTGCTGCAAGTACAAGGCCTGTATGGAACTACACGGCCTATGGCTGTGTAAGTCTCTGGACTAATTTGGGCTTCGTTCATGAGGGAGACAGCAAGTTGCATAAGGGTAGGAAGTTTACATGGGACTATTAACACAGCCTGTGTACTATCATATCTCCTTGGCTCTCCAGGTCTTTGGCTTCCAGAAGATTACATGGGTCCTGGTGATTTACATGGGGTCTATTACATAACCTGTGTACTGTGGTTTCTCCATGCCTTTTTTAATTTCTCTTGATTAGGGAGTTACATGGGTTAAGCTTTATGCTTGCACGACCCGTGTAATGTTATGCAGTAGCCCTTCTTGCTTTTTCTACTTTCCAAAATTGTCTAATTGACTTCCATGCCTTGAATCTTTCTTAAAACACCTGAAAAGATATAGAAAATACGAATTTAAGTAGAGATTAACAAAATTAACAAAAACTAATGAAACTAAGTAACATGTATAAAATTAACTACCTAAATGCTATGAAATACAATGCAATAGTGCCTTAAAATACCTATGTGATACAAGTGTGTCAAATACCCCAAACTCAAACTTTTGCTTGTTCTCAAGCAAAATAAAACTTTGAAAACACATTAGGGTACTTGATTTTTCTTAGAAATACAACAAAAAACTTAACTTGCAGATAATTGATATAACACCCCATACCTGATCTATAATGCAGTCGAACAAGTAATGCTATATTCTGTGCTGGAGCACCTTATCCTAAATTACCTTATTCATTATTATTATTAACTTCATCTCTATTTAAAACATATTATTTTTAACCAGAGAAATTGCCAGAGTTTTCCCTGTTTTATTGATATGGACCCATTAAAATTTTCACCTGTTTAAAATTTCACAATAATAAGAAATTCAAAATTTCATTCTCAACTATAATTTCTAATCATAATTTCATAATGATCCATACGATCATTTTACACTCATTCAGATCATCAAACATCCATTAGATTTTATTTACAAATGTACATATTTGTTTCCTATAAATGTACAAAATTTATTTATAATCAAAAGTTAATTTACAATTATATGTCTAATTACAAGTACAAGTCATGCATGCGAGGGCCCTTGCATTTTACCAAAATGTAGATTGGAGGTGACAATGATTGACTCTACTATAGAACTGTGCAACTCCCTGTACCGATCTCTCTATTGGACCTTATCGTCTGGACCTGCGCGAGGAAAAACTATCGCGCAAAGCATTTCTGCTTAGTGGTACAATAATAGAATGAAAGTAGATCATACAATAAAAGTAAACATTTTATGTTTGTAGTAACATAAAGAGATGCAATTCAATTAATTATGAGTTATTTAACGCTTTGTTGATCTTTAGGAGCAATTGTTTCATTTGGGATCTTTTCCATACATTTGTTCATTATCCAATTCTTTTAAATCTTTTCAATGCCTAAGTAACCTATAACAGAACTGACTAGACTGGATACGTGGGTTTTACTAGCACTGGGTACTCGGTACTTTGGGCCGTTATACCATCGGTCACATAGTGTCTACCTGGTATGCAATATAATGGCATATGAGACAAAAAATCATAGATGTAGAATAATCATAACTAGCACTGGACACTCAGTGCCTCGGGCCGTCATACCATTAAACATAAGAATGTCTATCAGGTGTGTAATATAATTGGGCTTAAAAGTCATAGGCAGTACTGCTAAACTCGTCCCTTCTTGGCATGCCAATCTATCTAACCCATAAGCAAATGTCTAGGCATACATGGGCAATTTAACATATTTAATCAATCAATGTTCTTATTATTTCATCACATGTATCATTCTAATCATAGTGGGAACATAAGTCCCAATCACATATTCACACAGTATACATGTTCATCAAACCATTAATGTTACATATAAATTATAATTCAAGTCACTTTGGACTGTTTCATGAATTTTCAGAATTAGTACTTTAATTTCCCCCTTAAATTTGGCCATGATGCAGAATCAATTTGGCCATGCTTTCTTCATGAAAGTTGTAGGTTTATGTCTTATGTTTAATATGGCTTTGAAATTACGCAATTTCCATTTTTGTAGCTCAAGTTATGGCTATTTTACTAAAACTGGTACAGTGACCAATTCTAGGTTCAGGTCTATCCAGAATAGGGCAGGTTTCTGGAACTAGTTTGTCAAGCCATTTTGGACAGATTACAATCATACTTTGGCTCCATGTTCTCCATATGAATTGTTCCTCTGTGTCTCAAGGTTACACAGGTTCAAGAATCACTCAATTTTCAGTTTTGTAGAGTGAGTTATGGCTGATTGATCAACCTTTACTCACGGATACAATTTCCAGGTTTCCAGGTTTTCAAGTCAGTTTTACACTTAACATTCAAGTATCTTCTACCCAGAATTTGTGCAAGGTCTCTAAAACAACGTTTTAGACCTATATCTTAGGTTTCCAAATCATTTTGATTCATCTCATTTGGAATTATATACTGAAACTTATCCTTAAATATCATACGGAGGTCAAATGACAATTTGCTAGAATCTCAGGAAATTCTAGTTTCAGTATTTGGCACTTGTCCTAGCAATTCGACCCATTTTCCCTAGGATTTTGGTCTAGGCCAAAACATAAAAGTTGTAGCTATGTGTCTTAGCTTTAATTTGGTATAAATTTCATAGCAATTAGTGTTGAGTAGCTCAACTTATGGCCAATTAACCATACTAGACTCAAGCTATCCAGAATCAAGCTCACTACACAACACAACTTTCTATCAACCAATTTGATGCCTCCTTAACATACTCTAACCATTAACACATCCGAGAGTTATAATATACATTCAATTGCATCAATTAAAGCATAAATAAGAAAATCACTAATTATAGCAAACCTTAACTAAAATTCTTAAAACTTCAAAATTGATAGGGATTGTTAGCATTAACCATGTCTTCAAGCTCTCTTTAGCCTAAATCAACCTTCAATTTAACCAAATCTTCACTTCCCTCATGGAGCCACCTTGGCTGAAATTCCTCTTGCCACAAACTCTTAAATTCTTTTGGTTTTCTTGAGTGCTCTCTACTAATTAGGCTTTAGTTTAGGATTTGCTTTAGGTTTTCTAAAGGAATTATGGGTGGAACTTAGGGTTTTTAAGCTTCATCTTGTGTTTTAATGGAGGAATTTTTAAGAGAGGTGAGAGAGAGAGCAATGGACGAGAATGAGGATGAAGAAGATGGAAATTTTCTTTTAATTATTGATTTATATATTAATTTAATGTCCAATGGAAAATTTGTAAATAAGTGGAATGGTAATTTTGTAATTATTTTGAAGTTTATAATCATTATAATTTGACTTTTTAATAATTATATTTAATTTTTAGAATCTCAATTAATTAAATTAATCTAGCTTCATTAAATTAATAACTCTCATTTTTTATCAATATTGGACTTTTAAATTTAATTGACCAAGTTTTGCTTTTATCGGATTTATGTCTGGCTTTTCCATAATACTCGACTCCTTATCTTCTTTTGCTTTGTGCTTATTTCTTTTTATTTTCTTGGCTTATAAATTCATAAGAATCCCCTTAATTAAATCTTCACTAAGGGTTTTATAGGGTTCTACTTGAATTTAGAGTTGCACCGAGCTCACCATCATTTTCTAGTGAGGTCACCCATCACCGGGACTTGTGCTAATTTAACCGATTACAATCCACTTCTTTTATTTTTCCTACACCCTTAATTGATCTTTATTCAATTTAATTATGACTCCTCACCCTAGCTTAAGTATGGTTCCATATATTCTAGCTGTCCAAACAGACTTAGTCACCGGAATAGTAAAACTTACGGAGCTGCCTACAGTGAGAATGTTACAATTCTTTTCCTTTAAAAAGAAATTTCATCCTCGAAATTTATCAGGTGTGAACAGTTGAAGATACTGCTACCTCATCGTCTATTTGCTTTCCCAGGTAGCTTTCTCTGTGTTATGGTGTCTCTATAGCACCGTCACCAATGGAATCTTCTTGTTCCTTAGCTCTTTAATCTCCCTTGCTAGGATCTGTACTGGCTCCTCCTTATATGTCAAATCAGGTTGTACTGTTAGTACTATGCCCTAGAGCATCATTTAGTATGTATCTTGTACATCTTTTTATTAATAAAAGGCATTTTCACTTTTCCGTTTACATAATATATTTATGTGTAATAGAAAAGGTCCATTGATATTTTATTAGAAATTCTATTCTTAAGTTGTTAAGAATATAAATGACAGTATTTCTAGCACAAAGTATCATAAATAGGTTCACAATTGAGGATACTTTACAACAAGAATATGACTTATCCAGTAAGATTGTATTCATGTTTATTCCCAAGTTATTTGTATGGGATATAAATAAGATGGAATGGTGAGTCTCATGCCATATAACAAACATGATAGGTACTTATACATGATAAGTAGGCCGAACCAGTGATATTTATGACAAGCGCATGGAGTTTACTCTTGTCAATGTATTGTCATAAATCATATTAGTGCATATAATCTTTAGACCTGAGATAGCATAGTTATCTTGTATATAGGTGGTTTGAGTTTGATACTGCTTTCATACTTGTACTGTGTAAGGGTATATGGGCATGTGTTGGCTCCTACTAGTTATATATGGAGGTAGGTGTTGATCAAGATGGAATCTATTATCCTAAGTAAATAGGGATAAAATCCTATGTTCATTTAATTATTCTTGATGTTTTAAGTTCCTGGCCAAGACAGATAGATTTAATAAGAAAAGAGTTTCTGATGAGAAAATCTTTTTAATCAAGAACTGGAATTAAAAGAGAACATAATATTCATATCAAATGGGGTTTGACATAAACCATGACTCTAGCTTGAATTGGGATTTTGTAACAGAGAGATTCTAGTGCATGATAACATATGATTATAGGTTCATTTAAGGTAAATCTTATTACTAATTGGGTGGCCATGGCATGCTATGCTAGGTGTTAACCATGGTCTATGGGTGCATAAAATGATTTAGAGAAATTATTTATGGTAAGAAAGAGTTCTGATGATATTAAGAGTTGATATCATGTCTCATTGCCAATTAGTGATGAGCCTAATAAGTCACACACATACACAAGTAATCACCAACTTAAATATGATTTAATTAATTAATTAAAGAGTTTAATTGATTAATTAAATAGGTTTAGTTTGCAATTAAATTGCAAAGTCCCTAGCATGGCTTGAAACCAAATCTAGGTTATTGGATGTATAGTATAAGTTAAATTTATATTTAAAGTGTTTAAATATGAACTTAATTAATGAGAAATTAATTAATAGAGATTAATTAATTAATTTATATTTGATATAAATTGATTAGAAGAAGAGAAATAATTATTTTGGGTTGAGAACTCAAAATTAAGATACAGGAGTATTTTGGTCATTTTACAGGATGACATATGGCACCATGAGATGGTGACTGTAACACCCCTATTTGTATAGCCTGGTATATTTCACTGTTCCGGTGACTGGAGTCGGTCTAAACAATTAAGGGATTAGAACCACACTTAAGACAACTAGATAAGTCATAAACACAAATAATTAGTAATTGTCAATTAGTTAAGTATAAATAAGAAAAATAGAACATAAGAAGTTAAACGAGCCGAGAGTCACAGCGATAGGTGACATTCTTGGGAACGACTGCGAAGTCGATTTAAACTCAAATTTCGAACCGTAAAATGTGACGGGGCAAGACTATTACAAACATAGTGGAAAAGAGAAAATCACGGAAAAAGGTTGTTAAGCCAGTCAAATAATTAGGTCAGGGAGCTAGAAGAAATATTGAATTATTTGCACACCGGGTTGAACCGGCGAGGGGCAATTTGGTCAATTGACCCCGAGAGCTGACTCCTGACCTAACTGTCAAATAAAATCGGAGAAAAGAAAATTTCAGAGTCGAGAATTAAATTAAAGAACTAATAGAAAAATAAATAAAAAAAAAGAAAAAGAAAAGTTGAAAAAGTAATGACATCATGTGGTGACATATGCATGATGCAATAAATTTTTATTTTTAAAAATTTGAAATTTGGGATAATTTCTAACAAATAAAAGAAAAATTAAGAAAAAAAAAATTGGTCTTCTTCTTCTTCTTCTTCTTCAAGCCGTCCACTCTCTCTCTCTCCCCCATCTCTTTCATTTTCTTCATGCAACCTCCATTGAAGCCCACCTAAAGCTCCCTTAAACCCTAAATTGTGCCATGAAATCCCCACATCCCTTAACAAAAAAATTGTGTTTGAGCTTTGATAAGAAGATTGGGAGTAAATAAATCAAGCAAAGTTTGAAGAATTGGAGATATAAATTTTGCTCACTTAAGGTAAGCTAATCTAACCTTTCTTTTTAGTATACATGATGGATTTAGGGTAGAAATGGATGAGATTATATGAAGAAATTGGAAAAAATTGCATGATTAGAAAGAGAGGGAATTTCAGCCAGCATGTGTGGGAGTATGATTTGCATGGTTTGATTGAATTAAAGGGGAATATAAACATAAAGGAGTTGAATGATTATGGTTAAATGCCTTGAATTAGCTAAATGCAATGAATTGGTGAACTAGGGTTTTGGACACTTAGGGTTTAGGAGTCAAAAATGTGAGAAATTGTGAAATGATGTGTTTGACCTAGTTTGAGGTGAGAAATGGTAATTTGTGACCAAATGAAGTGTGTTGGAAGTGTTGGAATTGAGTTTAAATTCGGATTGAATGTGGTCATGTTGCTGGTAGCAGGACCAAGGTCCCTTTGAGGGACCAAAACTAAAAATTTACAAGTCCAATTGGTATGAGACCAATTGGGAATGAAAATAGACACAAAATGACACAATTTTCATCTAGGAATCATGCCCAAAAAGTGACCAAAACCTAGTGAACAAATTGACCAAATCTGGATTTTCTCAGTCTGACCTGTACAAAAATGACTAAACGAACAGTATTTGTTCATTTGGCCATAACTTTAGCTAGGCAGGTCTAAATGACCTGAAATTTTACCAGTGAACAGTTGAGATATAGACCTAAAACTTTTATGAAGAATACAAACCCAAATTCTGCCATTAACCAAGTCATTTGGCCACCCAAAGTTGGTAACCTAAAACTGCCAAAACCAGAATTTGCCCAGAAATCTGGGTTAAGTCCAATCCGGCAGCTATGATTCAAATGGCTATAACTTGAGCTACAAAACTCCAATTGGAGTGATCCAAAAAGGAGAATAAATTTAAGACAATAGGGAACATTTTCTATGAAGGAAGTTTTGCCAAATTCTAACAGAAAAATGATCAATGGAACAGTGCAACTTAAGATACCAAAGCTGAAAATTTGCAAATTTGCCTAAAAGACTTAGAATTTGAGTAAACAACCAAAACCAACAAATTTAGTGACCAAAATGTGGTATGTGGGTGAAGTTGGAATTTCCATACCTATTAAGCCTTAGAAAGTTAATAAATTGACTTGAATAGTGCAGTGAATAGTAACCCCAAAATACAAAATTTAAAGAACATCAAGATTAGCACATTAGAGCAAGGTAAAAGTGAATTTAAATTTATTTTTAGATTTATGCTAAGTTATGATATTGAAACACTGTGAAACTGTGTGTTTCAGTGAAAAAGAACACCGGGAAAGAACCCGAGGAATCGAGTCAAGGCCAAGAGGCGACTCGCTTAAGGTTTGTGCACAACGTATAATTTTTTTTGTAAATTATCTTCTGCATATTGTTTTGAATAATTTGAAATATTGAATTGTGACATTACTATGATGAAGTATTTATGATGTTTTTGATTTAAATTTTTGAAAGTTATTTGTGTATATTTGAAATGGCAATGTTTAGTAAATTGTTAAGATAAGTTTTGAAACCACATTGTCATGACCATATATTTGAACACCTCACTAGCATGACTAGTGAGGGTAATCAGTTTCAAATTTTGATTCCTTCTCTGGCTGAAGTTTTGAGGTGTGTGCCAGTAGAAGAAGAAATTGAATGGATATCCATATATTTGAGCTAGCTAGCCTTGTGATGTGATTTCTCCTTGGCCTCTGGCTATTGAGATTATATTTGTTTCGAATGGCATGATATAATTGTGGGTTTTATGAAATGTGTTTGGATACTTCGAAATGAAATTGTTTGGATTAAAATCTCATAATTCATGTTTTGTATTTAATTCTCATGTTCAGTCCAATTTTTTAATAAATATGATTTAAACTCTGCATAAAGATTATTTTAGTATGTTGTGCACCACTGAGTCCTAGTACTCAGCGATGGCTGTTATTGCTGTCGCAGATATAGAGATTAGAAGAGCAGCAGAGTGAGCTGCTGAGGACAGAGGAGCTACCTGCTTTGAAGTTATCGAGTATAATTTATACCCTGACTGTAAATATTTATTTTGATGTATGTAATGCACGTAAATGTATGGACATGTAAAATTGGTCTTGAGCAGCTTGTATAAAGCTTGTATAAAGTTTGTAATAAATTTTAGTTTGGATTTTCCTAATGTAAATTTTTAGTATGATGTATATAAATTGTTTTATCTTTAATGAAATATGAGTGGAAATATTTTATTTTAATTTGAATGAAATTGATTGATAGTATTTTGTTGATTACTGAATTTTTGGAAATTGAGAAATAATGATTGTTGAATTTTGAAACTTGAGAAATTGGTTGGGATTGTTGTGGAGTTGTTGAAATTATTGAGATAAATTATTAGAAGTACTTTTTACAGGTATTTGAAGAACTGTTTTCTCAAAATACAGACGGCATTCTTCTGAAATTTTTATAAAATTTGCCGAAAAATAAAATGGGCCAAAAATTTTAACTAGTTTTCAACTTTAATTAAATGTTTTAATACCTATTAGAAAATGCTCACCACTTATCAAAAGTAAGAAAATCGTTTTAAAATCCCTTGTAGGGTACTTAATGAGTTATTGATAGGTGAAGTTCAGTAGTTCATTAGGTATTCTACGGGATCATGTTATGCCTTACAGAGGGGTAAGGTGTGACAGTGACAGATGGTACTACACATAAGCTTGCCAAATGTCTTTTAATCATGTAAGATGATTAAAATTAAGATTAAATATAGATTTGACACTTGGCACAATATGATTGGGTCAATTAAACCTAGAACCAATCAGAAGGTGACATGTGGCAAGGGTTTTAAGTGGTGACCTAGCTATATAAGTGTAAGGATGTAAGAACAAATTACACAATCTGCTCATTCTCAAAAGGTGCCGCCACCCTTGGCTCTCTCCCTTCTCTTCTTCTTCATCTCTCATCATTTTAAAGAGATTAGCAAATAATCTCTTGAATTAAAAATACTAGAAATTATTTCTAGTGTCCTGTTTACATCTGTAATCTCTTAAAAGGCAAAACTTGATTTTCTAATTCATAGAAAAAGCTTTAGAGGCTGTTTAAGGGCTGCCATCGGTGATCTTAGTGTGGACAAGCTAGAGGACAACATCTGGTGTCCTAAAGACGCATCCCAAAGGTGACAAACTCACTGCAATGCATCAAGAGATTAGTGCACTTATTCTTAATCTAATCTAGGGTTCTTAAAATTAATCTGATTAATTCTAAAATCTTAAATGGCAAATGTAGATCCAAAAACATATTAAAAGAGTTTTAATATGCTGTTTATCATTGAAATCAAATAGATAAAAATAAATATTGTATGATGTATGTGACCCTAGGTGAAAAATTTTTGAATTCAATGATATAAACTTGTGTTTTTCATGCTTTCGCTCCTTTATGTACTTCAATCTCTTCTGCTACTATGACATATGAGGGGTTTAATCTTTATCTCTTTAGCATTGAGACATGGAATACATTATGGATTTTGTCCAGCTCTGGTGGTAAAGCCAGCATATAGGCTACTGGACCCATACGTTCAATAATTTCATATGGACTAATAAACCTTGGGCTTAACTTACCATCTTCCAAAATCTCAATACTTTTTTCCATGGTGACACCTTGAGGAACACTTTCTCACCAATTCCATACTCTATATCTTTTCTCTTCAGATCTGCATATGAATTTTGTCTGTCTGAGGTAGCTTTCAAACTAGTTCTGATCATTTCCACCTTCTCCTCAGTTTGTTTTACTAGTTGTGGTCCCATAATTTTATCTTCCCCCAGTTCTATCCAACACAATGGTGTTCTACATTTCCTCTCATATAGTGCTTCATAAGGAGCCATTTTAATATTGGCTTGATAACTGTTATTATAAGCAAATTCTGCTAGTGGGAGATATCTGTCCTAACTTCCTCCAAATTCTATAACACAACTCCTCAACATATCCTCTAGTATTTGGATTACCCTTTTTGATTGCCCATTTGTCTGAGGATGAAAAGCCGTGCTATAGTACAGTTGTGTACCCAAGGCTTCTTGTAGCTTCTTCCAAAACCTAGAGGTGAACCTCGGGTCTCTGTCTGATATAATGGACATTGGCACTCCATGTAACCAAACTATCTCACTTATGTATAATTCTGCTGACTTTTCCAGTGCGTAGTCAGTTCTAATAGGTAGAAAATGAGCTGACTTTATCAATCTATCTACTATTACCCACACTACATCATGCCTCTTCTGTGTGAGAGGTAGACCATTGACAAAATCCATTGTAACATGATCCCATTTCTACTTAGGTATAGTTATAGGTTGCAGCAGACCTGATGGAACTTAGTGCTCTGCCTTTACTTGTTGACATGT
Source organism: Hevea brasiliensis (assembly GCF_030052815.1). Classification (NCBI taxonomy): domain Eukaryota; kingdom Viridiplantae; phylum Streptophyta; class Magnoliopsida; order Malpighiales; family Euphorbiaceae; genus Hevea; species Hevea brasiliensis. The sequence continues at coordinate 35,470,386 of NC_079507.1, read as the reverse complement.
CATGCATCTAGTTATATAGTCAGTAATATCTTTCTTCATACCAGGCCACTAATAATGGGACTTCAAATCGTGGTACATCTTTATACTTCCTGAGTGCATAGCATAAAAACTACTGTGTGCCTCTTTCAGAATGCTTTTCTTCAATTTTTCATCATCTAGTATATATATTCTCCCTTTATAGTATAAGCACCCATCTCCCTTTATCTCATATTTAGTCTTCTTCCCCTCTTGAATTCGCCTCATAACAGTTGTCAGCTTCTCATCTTGTTTCTGCGCCTCTTGTACTTTTTGTAGCAAATTAGGCTTTACTTGCAAATCAGCTACTATAGCCCCATATTGTGCCAAGGTCAGATGAGCATTCAAAGCTCTTAAAGCCACCAATGACTTTCTACTGAGTGCATCTGCCACTACTTTTGTCTTTTCAGGGTGATAATCAATTACACAATCATAATCCTTTAGGAACTCGATCCATTTCCTTTGTCTCAGATTAAGCTCCTTCTGAGTTGGAAAGTATTTAAGACTCTTGTGATCTATGTAGATATAACACTTTTCACCAAACAGTAATGCCTTCATATTTTCAACGCAAACATAATTACTGCCAATTCAAGATCATGAGTAGGGTAGTTCTTTTCATGTGGCTTAAGTTGCTTAGAAGCATAAGCAACCATCTTTCCTTCTTGCATTAGAACACACCCAAGCCCATTATGCGAGGCATCACTATAGACCATAAAGTCTTTCCCCGATACTGGCTATGTCAACACTGGTGCTTTAGTAAGCATAGCCTCAGTTTCTCAAAACTGGATTGGCATTTGTCATTCCATTCAAACTTTACATTCTTGTGCAACAGCTTAGTCAATGGCGAGGCGATAAGGGAAAATCCCTTTACATTCTGACTTCTGTTGCATTCTTAGGCGGCTTCCACTCCACTATAGCTTTAATGTAACACCCCTATGTTCGGTTATGCGTTCTACTGTTCCTGTGACTAGTGTTGTCCGGACAACTAGGATGCCTAGAACTACACTTCGATATGAGTGAGGAAACATAAAATAACGAAATACAAGAAAAGAAAATACAAGAAAAACAAAGGAAAAATAATAGCAAAGAAATATAACAAAGTTAAGCGAGCCGAAAACCCTAGCGATGGTGATCAGACTGAAGTCACGGCGTGGACCGTTGACTAGCTCCTCGGATCATGGGAACCCTAGAAAATATTTTTAGGACTTAAAGAGACATCAATTGAAGTATAAATGCCATTAGAAATATCAAAGAAAAATTAATTAATTAGTACAAAGAAAAGTGAGAAATCGAAAAACGGACAAAACCCGGTGTTACCGAAAAATCGAGAATACAACCTGAATAGGGGTATTGTGGTCATTTGACACCCCGAGTTGTCTTTTGACCTAAATTTCCATTAAAAATAAATAATATTACACTTGGAAAATATAATGAAAAATTAATTTAGGGGTACCTAATGTAAATAGCCAAAAGTGGATTGTAATTTGGGTAATTAGCACTTAAACATATAATATGATTAAAAATGGGTGAGTGGAGCACTATGGGAATTAAAATATACACTAAGTGGGCAGATTACTCCACTAAACATTTCATCACCTTCATCCCTTCTCCCATGCCGAAATGAAGCTTGAGAAACCTCCCATGGCCGCCCAAATGCAGGGTTCATTACACCCATTTTCAAGCTAGATTTTGTTTACTTGTCTTCATTAATTTTGATCCTCACACCATGGGCAGTAGATAGGCAGCAAGAAAGGAAAGTTTTTGTGGAGTTTTGAGGAATTTCCAAAGTGGTAAGTTTGTGTTTTTTATTATTGTTTAATTAAAGTTTGTAAGGATGTTATGGGTGTTTGATTTATGGAGAGATTTTTGAGGTTTGATGTTGAATGGGGAAGTGTACTTTTGGCAGCCATGAAAACACCTTGAAGACAATTTATTTTTGCTTGTAAATGGTGAATTAAAGGATTGATAAAATGTATATTGTGTAGGAAATTATTTGGGTGATTATACTTAGTATATGTAAATGTGTATTGAAATTTGAAGCTTGGAAATTAATGGAATGTAAATGTATCATTGCGGCAGTTTGTTGACTCTTGAAGAATGCTAGAATTCATGCTTGGTTTATGGTATATTAATGTCGAATTGTGTTGGATGTTAGGGCAGTTTGAGTGTATATATGATGGTGTGAGGTTGGACATGTAAAAGTGTTATGGTTAGGTGATTGAATTGTTATAAATTGAGTTGAAAAATTCTGTACTAAATGGTGCACATTGAATGTAATTTTAAGCTGCCAAAATGACCTATAATAAGTTTTGAATTATGTTTAGGTTATGGTACAACCAGAATTGGCTTGAATGTTGAGTTTGGTAAGTGTTAAAAGTGGTCTTTGATGTGTATGAAGGAAATGTAATAAGGCAGTTTGTGTTTTAGGCCTAGAACTTTAAGTGTGTGGCTCCAATTGGTATAAGACCAATTGGAGGTGAAACTAGGCACAAAATGTGCCAACTTTCATGAAGGAAGCTTGCCAAAATTCTGCTTGCAAGGTAGCTTGAAAAATGACCAAATCCGGATTAAGTGCAAATAAGGCCTGAAAATTTACCATTTGGGCAGCAGTTAGTGTTTAGGCCATAACTCACTCAAAACAGGTCCAATTGACCTGAAATTTTGATCATGAATAGTTAAGACCCATATCTACAAGTCTTATGAAGACACCAAAGCCCAGAAATCACCATAAGCAAGTCAAACAGCTTGCACAAGTTCGGGTCCAAAAACTGGCCGAACCTAAAATGACCTAAAATGACCAATTTTGGTGCAATTTGACCAGCAATAGTAAAATGATCATAACTTGGTCTACATAAATCAGAATGATCTGAAATTTTGGCCCGAATTCCATAAGAGATAGATCTACAAGTTTGTAGTTTTGACCAAAACCCAAAAACTGAGGGAACTAGGTCGTCTGGCTAGGTCAAACTAGTATTCCGGAATCCAGCAAATTGCAAGAAAATGCAGTATACACGGAAATGAACTTGGTAACATGTACCAACCCTAAAAGACTATCGAATGTGATATATTAGTAATACTAAAACCTAATTTACCTAAAATGTATCGAGGGTCGATATATTAGGTTGCTTAAGCAAATAATAGCATTCAGTGAATTACTTATCAAGCATTATCGCTAGAGACAGTTAAATTTAGTACTGAAACACTTCAAATTGTGTTTCTCAGTTAGCAAAGACTCAGGAAAAGGAAGGAAACACTGAGTCAAGACTAGGAGACAGTTATCAGAGGTTTGTGCACAACAACTATTTCTTTTGAATTTTCAATTGAAATGAATTATGACTATTTGTACATTATTGTTTTAAATTGTGGAAATGTGTTTGAATGGATACTTATTGCTTGAAAAACATTGTAAATGGTTTGAAACTATGAAAAATTATTTGAATGATATTGATGGATACTTATTGATTGAAAAGCATTGGAAATGATTTGAAACCACAGCTATCATGCATATTGATTGTATTCCTCGCTAGCTTGTCTAGTGGGACGAATTGAATTCCCTCTCTGGCTGAAGTGTTGAGGTGTGTGCCTGTTGAGGACGAATCGAATGAGTACTCATATTTTTACTAGCTAGCTATGTTATTCCTCATTAGTCATCGACTTTTGGGACGAATTGAATACCTCATTAGCCATCGGCTTTTGGGACGAATTGAACTTTGGAACATGATTAAGCTGTGTGTGATTTATTGATTTGTATTATGAGATTGTGAAATGGAGTTAAATTCTTATTGACATTCACTGTCTTTTGAATTTAACTATGTTTTGATTACTGAGATTTATTGTGATATTGTGTTAAATTTCTTCTGACATTCATTGTCTTGAATTTAACTATGATTTTACGTATCCATCATTTATATGATTTATAAATTGTGATTTAAAGTTGTATTTGGTTGATGTTGTGCACCATTGAGACATTGTCTCAGCGATAGCTTTTCATTGCTGTCGCAAGTAGACAGACGGACAGGGCAGCAGATTAGGCTGCTAGTACATCCGGCGAGAGATTATCGGGTATAATGAGTATACCACATTTTGCATTTTGTACTGTAATGTATGACCACTGTATGTACATATTATTCTTGGTTTTGAGCAGTTGTAAATTAAAATTGTACATTGAAGTTGTAAAGTAAATTAGGAGATATTTTGGCTTGTAAAATTTGTACTGTATTTCTTTATCTTAGTCATTGAAAAATTATTGTGGATTTGTGTTGAATTATGTTGGAGTTGAGATTGAGAAATATATTGAAGTTCTTTTTACAGGTTTCCTGAAGAACTGTTTTATCCAAAATACAGATGGCACTTTGCCAAAATTTTTACAGAAATTACTAATAGTCTAAATGTGTTAGCTAATTCACTTCAGTTCCAAAAGGTTTTTAACACCTGTAAATAGTGCTCACCACTGTAAAAGAAGTAAGAAAAGTTTTGAAAATCCCTTGTAGTGTATTTAATGGGTTATTAGTAGGCAAAGTTGGTAATTCATTAGGTATACTACGGGATCATGTTATGCCTTACAGAGGGGTAGGGTGTGACATTTAATCTTTTAGGATCCACTCTAATCCCATTAGCTGATACTATGTGTCCAAGGAAAGAAATTTCATTCAGCCAAAATTCACACTTGGACAACTTAGCATACAACTTCTCCCTTAGTGTCTGCAACACAATTCTCAAATGCTTATCATGCTCCTTTTGGTCTTTGGAATACACCAATATATCATCAATGAAAATCATTATAAGCCGATCTAGATAAGGATGGAAGATACGGTTCATAAGGTCTATGAATGCTACTGGTGCATTGGTTAGCCCAAATGGCATAACCAAAAACTCATAGTGCCCATATCGGGTTCTAAATGCTGTTTTACTCACATCTGCTTCATTTACCCTCAGCTGATGATACCTTGATCTGAGATCAATCTTGGAGAAAACATCGACTCCTTTCAGCTGATCAAACAGATCATCTATTCTGGGAAAAAGGTATTTATTCTTCACAGTCATTTTATTCAACTTCTGGTAAACTATGCACAATCTTAGTGTCCCATCCTTCCTCTTTACAAACAACATTAGAGCTCCCCATGGTGACACGCTAGGGCATATAAACTCTTTATCTAACAATTCCTGTAACTAGATTTTTAGCTCCTTTAATTCTGTGGGTGCCATCCTATAAGGAGCAATTGATATTGGTGTTGTACCCATCATCACTTCAATAGAAAACTCTAATTCTCTTTCCGGTGGTAAACCAGGTAATTCTTTTGGAAATACATCCGGAAAGTCACACACTGTGGGTATATCTTGGACATTAGACTCGGCCTTCTTCGTATTAACCACATGTGCCAGGTATACTTCTCAAACCTTCCTTATTAGTCTCCCTGCAGCAATAGCTGATATAACATTAGACAGGAAATCTGTCTTTTCACCCACAAATGTGATTTCTTCATTTTAGGAGTTTTTAATGTGATTCTCTTCAATCGACAATCAACTATTGCTTGGTCACATGACGACAAGTCCATCCCTAAGATTACATCAAATTCATAGAATGGCAACTCAATCAAGTCAGCCAAGAACTCATGTCCCTGAATTTTTAAGGGACAACCCTTATAAACCTTATTCACCACTACACTGTGGCTTAAATGGTTAGTAACTACGATATCTTGATCAGTTTCATCTATTTGAATTCCCCTTTCCACAGGCAAAGCCATACAAACATAGGAATGTGTAGACCCTGGGGCTATTAATGCATGAACAGATAAGTCATAGAGTGAGAAGATACCCTTAATGACATCAGGTGCATCTTGCTCCTCTTGAGCCCTCATGGCATATGCACGTGCTGGTGCCCTGGTCTCTAGCCTCTTTACAGTCTCAGAAGCTATAAAATCCTCATACTAAGTAGTCCTGTACATTTTACTGTTCCGATGACTAATGTCTGTTTGGACAGCTAGAATGTTTACAACTATACTTAAATCACATAGAGAAATTATAAATAAAATTGATAAAGAGATCAAATGAAGCTGGATGAAAATAAGAGAAATGAAGCACAAATCGTTAAATGAGCTGTAGGTTCCGACGATGGATAACCGAATCGGAAAGCGACTGCGAGCTCAGTTGCTACCCTATATTCGTGTGGGACCCATGACATCCTTAGTTAAGGGATAATTGTGAAACTATTAGGAACTAGAAAATTATAGAAATAAAAAGGGAATAATCACAAATAAGTGAATAAGAACTTAAGGACTCATCGGGCATTATTAAAAGATGGACTATAACCCGATGAGGGGCATTTTGGTCAATTCACTCATAGAGGTGACTTTTGATCTAAATGTCCATTAAATTATGTGAGATTAAAATATTGAAAAATGAATTAAAAATGAATAAGTGTAGGGAAAGAAAAAGAAATGAAAATTTCTAAGTTTAATTCCATTATGACATCACCATGACACATTGATGACACAATTAAAAATTAAAACTAAATTAAATTTTTGTTATGGATAATTATATATATATGAAGACAAATTTCCTTAAAAATTAAAATTATTTTTCCTCTTTCTTCTTCAAGTAGGCCGGCCACTCTCTCTCTCCTATTCCCTCACTACCTTCCACCATTTTCATCCAACCAAGCTCAGTAAACCTTGAATTTCTTCCCAATATTTCATGATCAAACCCTAGAAAAACCCTAATTAGACCTTGATTTGAAGACTTGGAAGCAAGAGATAGGGAGAAATTGGAAGATTAAGAAGATTGAGAAGAGCACCACTAGAGGTAAGTCATCTCTCTAGCTAAATTAATGGTGTATGCATGAACTTAAGTTTGATTTTGATGAAAATACATAAAAAAGTATGAGAATCATGCATGAAATAAGGAAGTTGAATTTCAGCCAGCCAAAGGGAGTTAGGGTTTTAAAGTGTTTGATGAAGTAACCATTGATTTAGATCTTAAGTGATGTTGTATATGTGATTTGAGTATTGAATTACATGAGTTGCATGAAATTGGAGTGAAGAGGAATTAGGGTTTTAGTGAAAATTAGGGTTGTGTAGTATATTATGCCATTGATGTTTATAAGTCCTAATTATGGTCATTTGGCTATTTTAGTTGAGGATTTATGTTGTATTGATGAAAAGAATTGATGGATTGTACTGTGTTGAGTTGTTGGAATTTTGGACCCTTGAGTCTAGCATGTTTGAATGAGTATAAGTTGAGCTACATAGCTCCAATTGGTGTGAGGCCAACTGAAGATGAAACCTAAGACATAATACTAGAAATTCCATGAAGACACCTTGTCTAGAAACTGACCATAGTTTGTCCTAAATTTGGCTTGAATCCGAATTGCAATTCTGGACCTGACAAAAGATGACCAAATGAACAATACTTAGTAAATTAGGCATAACTCACTCTAGAAAACTCCAAATTAAGTGATTCTTGAACCAATGGAAACCTGTGACATAGGAGAATAACTCTTATGAAGAACATAGAGCTAAATTATGACCCTAAATTAATCAAATTGCTAGACAAATTTGGTCCTACAAATCTACCCTAATTCTGGACTAACCTAGAAATCCTAAACAATGAGCCATTCGACCAGTTTTGGAAAAATTACGATAAATTGGGCTACAAAAGTTCAAATTAGATGATTACGAAGCCAAAATTCTCATTAACCATAGAACAACAACTTTTGTGTTTTGACTAGAACCCAGATCTTAGGGCAACTTAGGGAAATTGCTAGAGCAAATTAGGAATGCGTAAACTGGATTTCCTGCAATTCAGCTAAATGGCCTTATGACCCCTGGATGGTTAACAAGTCATAACTTTCTCTAAAAAACTCAAATTGAAGTGATTCAAAATGATTTAGAAACCTAAGACAAATACTAAAACATTGTTTTAGGGACCAGGGCCAAACTATGAGCTTAAGATGCCCGGATATAAAATGCAAAGTTAAGGCACAAATATGGAAACTTGGAATTTCAAGATATGGCACCTGGAACAATGTTTAATATGCTACGAGATCGTGTCATGCCTTACAGAGGGGTAAGGTATAACATGTTTTAGTGGTATCAGAGCTTTGGTTTTGAATTGTGATTTTGAAATATTTTTTATTAGTACAATTGCTCAATTGTCATTGGTTGATACATATAGTAAATTTACATCTCGAATATAGACTAATAGAGAGAAATCTCCTTTTTATTGGTTGTCAGGAAGTAGAAATCCCTGAAAATTGAAATGGAAGAAGGGGATCGCTCAGTAGAGCAGTTAGTTACGGCTGAGGCACAGGGGGAGGCCCTAGCTCCTCAGAATGCTGGTGGGTCAGCTGCACCAATTCCCCCTCTTCAGTTTCCTGCTCAATTCGCTCAGTAGATGGCTGCGTTATTCTAACAAATGGCTGGCAATGTACCAATCCAAGCCCCAGTGCAAGCACCACCAGTGCAACCCTAACCCCCAGTACGATAGTATGATGAATTTATAAAGTATGGGGCAACAGAATTCAAGGGCACAGTGGATCCTTTGAAAGCAGAACAGTAGCTTGAGAGGATGGAAAGAGTATTCAAAAAGCTGCATTGCACTGATGAATTGAAATTTGAGTACTCAGTTTCCTAAATGTATGGGGATGCATATGAATGGTGGAAAATCATTCCCCATAGTATAGTAGAGCCACCAGTCCTAACTTGGGAGGATTTTCTGAGGGAATTTAGACAAAAATACGTTCCTGACACATATGTAGATATGAAGCTACAGGAGTTTCTTAGTTTGAAGTAGGGGGATAAGACTGTAGTTGAGTATGAGAGAGAATTCTCCCACTTAAGCCACTATGTGGGGAACTTACTTACCACCCACAAAGACCGATGTAAGCAGTTTGAAGCTGGTTTGAGGCCCAGCTTGAGCTTATAAGTAGTTGAGTTCTGACATGAGAATTTCTCTGAATTGATATCTTAAGCCCTGGAGTTAGAGAGAATAAAATCAGAAAAGGCATCTAAGAAGGGAATAACCAAAAAAGAGAAAAGTGGGAAGACCACAGGTCGGAGTTCAAATGGTAATTTGGGTAAGAGAAAGAACTTTGGGGGACCAAGTAGCAGAAAATCTGGTAGAGGGAGATCTTCAAGGCAGAGGTCACCTAGATCTAGCAAGTAGACATCTAGGAGTTCCTTTCTTGTCCATCTCTGTGAGACGTGTGGCAAGACCCATGGAGGGGTATGCTACAAGGCCATTGGTGCTTATTATAACTGTGGCGGTACAGGGCACTTTGCTAAGGATTGTACTAGTGCCCACAGATCTGGGCCACCTACTTGAAGAAGTGGAAGCATGAAAAATTATTAGATTAGAACATTGATTTCAAAAAATTTTGATCTAGGGTCTGATGCATCATGCAAGATTTAATTTTTACCTATTGATTTCAATGTTCAATTGCATATTAAAACTCTTTTAATATGTATTTGGATATATGTTTTCCATTTAAGATTTTTAGAATTAACAGATTAATTCATTAGAACCCTAGATTAAATCAAGAACATGTGCACTAACCTTTTGATGCATTGTAGTTGTGTTTGGTACCTTTGTGAAGCACCTAGGACCCTAAATGTTGTCCCTCTAGCTTGCCCACACTAAGATTTTCAGACCCTACTCCTCCGTAAGATGTAACATGATCCTGTAGTACACCTAATGAATTACTGTATTTCGCCTATCGGTAACCCATTAAATATACTACAAGGGATTTTAAATCAATTTTCATGAAATTTAAATCATCGATTAAAATCTGGTATTATAAAAATTTTTCAAAATTTCAGCAGAATGCCGGCTGTATTTTGAGAAAACAGTTCTTTAAAACCTACAAAGAAACACACTTCCAATATGATTTCTCAAATACAACTCCAATAAACTTCATTTCATCTCAAAATTCAATCTCAATAATCAAATCAATTTATTTTCAAACCAACCTCATCATAAAAGAAACATTTCATTGATTACAAGACTCAAAATTAATATTACAAAACTATTCAGGTAAATGAAATCTCAAATTTACATTTACAATAATTTACATTTAATTACATATCAAAATATTTTACAAGAGTTTTTATATAACTGATCAAATAATTTACATACATATTATTACATGCATACATCAAAACCTATGTACATGGGTATACCTGGAGCTGATTTGAATGTCTCTTCAAGGAAGCTTACTTAATTGCTCTATGCTCTTTTCACTTGCGACAGCATACAAAACTATCGCTGAGTGGTGAACTCAGTGGTGCACAACTATAATTTAAAACATAGTACCGTATACCTTAACAAAAATTACAGCAAATAGTTTGAAAATCTGGATACTCATCAAATTCCAAAACTCAAAATATTCATTGCCAATAATATGAATCATTTGTATAAAATGACTTTGATCACGAAATTCAATTTATCAAATCATAACTAACCATTTAAGGTAATTCTAACAATTTATTGGAAATAAAGATTAATTCCAATAAAATCAATTATACATAAATCATAATTGAAATCACAATTCTTTACTATTCAAAAATCATTCCTTATCTCGAAAACCATTCTTTATCTCAAAAACCATTCTTTATCTCAAATGAAAAACCATTCTTTATCTCACTAACTATGCAAGACTAATCCAAAGGGGCCATCTTCGGGGTGATTCTAACTCCCTATGGTCGGGGAGGTCGAATCAGATTCAAACTCCCCATTGTCGGGGAGGTCGAATCATTGTGCACAGTACACATCACAATAATGAATCTTCTGAAAGGGCCATAACATAAAACTTAGATCTAACCTCTAATAAAAGAAGAATCTAAGCCTGTGCATATACCATGGTAATCAAAACACAACTAACTCCATTGTCTTCTCAACAAATGAGAGAGACGGGTAATAACCTAGTCAAGCATCTATAGTGAGATATAAAACAATATCACAATCCTTTTAGTGAGCATAAATCACAATACAATTCGATTCAAAGTCAATTCCAATATCTAATAATTTTTATGCTCATCACAATTCAAATCATAAATTTGCATTTTTCCATTCAAACTGCCCATCACAATTCAAAATATGTTCTATCACAATTTTCCAAAACATAATTTATTCAATCCACAACAATGCTTAATACTTGTGGAAATACCATTTCACAAAGCTAAATTCATACATACTATAACAATTTCAATAATCATTGAATTAAATCCAATTCTTGTTAAACATAATACATAAGAAAAATATGTCATTTAATCATATGAAATATTCAGAACAAAATCAGTTAAAAACTAGTTGTGCACAAACCTGATTGGAGTCGCTCCTAGGCCTTGACTCAATGTTCTTTACGCTTCTCAATATCGTTATCAACTGAAACATACAATTTAAAGTGTTTCAGTACTCAATGAATTTGTTTCCAACCATAAAATCCAATATTTAAATTTTCTTGGTTCTATTCCCTTCAATTCATTTCATTAGTCAACTTATAATGTTAACCCTTGATGCACTCTAAGTGAGTCAATACCAATGTTACCAATATGTTACATTTTATAGCCCTTTAGTGTTGGTATATGTTACCAAATTCATTTTCAAGTGTATTGCATTTTATTGCAATTTATCGGATTTCGATACACTATTTTGATCTAGCCGGATGACCTAGTTCCCTCGATTTTTCGAGTTCTAGTCCAAACTACAAACTTGTAGGTCTATGTCTTATTGCATGCGGGGCAAAATTTCAGGTCATTTTGAGTTGTGTAGACCAAGATATGGTCAATTTACCAATGCTGGACAGAATGCTCTAAAATGATAGGCTTAGGTCATTTTTAGGTCACTTTTGGTTCAGCCAGTTTTGGTACCTGAATTTGTGCAAGCTATTTGGCTTGGTTCTAGCCATTTCTAAGCTTTGGTGTCTTCATAAGAATTGTAGATCTATGTCTAAACTATTCATGATAAAAATTTCAGATCATTTGGACCTTTTTTGAGTAAGTTATGGTCAAAACACTAACTGCTGCCCAAATGGTCAATTTTGAGGCTTTCAAGTCACTAATCCGGATTTGGTCATTTTTCAAGTCATCTTCTAGGCAGAATTTAGGTAAGCTTCCTTCATGAAAGTTAACAATTTTTGTGCCTAGTTTCACCTCCAATTGGTCTCATACCAATTGGAATCACACACTTAAGGTTCTAAGCTAAAGTGTACACTGCTCTGTTACACATTATTCAACACTTACCAATTACACATTCAATACTTACCAAGTTTACCTTTCATGCCAATTCTGATTTGGTACCATAACATTAACACACTTTACACCACATTTTGGTCATTTTGGATAGCTTGTAACCATTCTCAACATACACATTATAACTCAAAATTTTCCAAAGTTCATTTACACAATTTAACCACATGAACATACCCCATTTACATGTCCAAATCCAAATAATTATTCACATACACATACTGCCACCATAAGCAACATAATTCAACAATATTTCATGAACTTAAACACTTCAATCTTCTTCATGAGGCTGCCACAAGTTTACACATACCCATCAACTTTCATTTTCACCTTTCAAGCTTACAAATCAAACTTTACACATGGAATTCAACTTCAATACAATTAAACATTTAAATCAACATCCAAACAACCATTTACATGCAAGGACAAGCTGTTCATGGTGAGGTCTCATGGCTGCCGAAATGGCTCAACTCCAATAATTCATCAAACATAAAAAATTCTTCCATAAATCAACTACCCACAACCTTGGTTACACTTTTAATGAAACAAGAATTGAAAACACCCACTTACCTCTTTTGGACTTCTTCAAAACCTCACCAAAACTTATCTTTCTTGCTCCAGGTATGCTGTCCTAGGTATGGTGGTCAAGTTTAATGAAGGGAGCTAGTGAAAAAGATGGCTTGAACCTAGGTGGAGTCCACCTTGCATGTGGGCGGCCATGGATGGACCTTGGGAGAGCTTGGTTTCAGCAATGGAAAGAATTTGAGGAAGAAGAAGGTTTGTAGAAGTTAGTAGAAGTTAACAACATTTTTATTGATTTTCAAAGTGCTTAGTGGTCCACTAATGTAAGAGTAGGATTAATTTAATTCAACTTTCAATTATTCAACATTATACCCCTTTTCTTTCACTATTTAAATTATGGACCACCATTTTAATTTTCATGGTATTTCAAAATTTTAATATCATTTATTTTTAATGTACATTTAGGTCAAAAGGCAACTCGGGGTGTCAAATGACCACAATGCCCCTATTCAGATTGCATTCTCGATTTTTCGGTAACACAGAGTTTTGTCATTTTATCGATTTCTCGTTTTTCTTTGTACTAATTAATTAATTTTTCTTTGATATTTCTAATGAAATTTATACTTTAATAAGTCTTTAATTATGTCTCGAAACTAAATTCCAAGGTTTCCCTACAGTCCTGGGGTCGGCTATTGCCTGCGCTGTAACTTTTCCGTGTGGTCACCCATCGCTGCGGTGTTGGCTCGTTTAACTTGGATACATTTCATTGCTATTATTTTTCCTTTGTTTTTCTTGTATTTTCTTTTCTTGTATTTTATTATTTTATGTCTCCACACTAATATTTAAATATAATTCTAAGCATCCTAGCTGTTCGGACAGACACTGTCATCGGAATAGTGGAACGCACTACTGAACATAGGGGTGTTACAATTCTCCCCCCCTTAATATAAATTTCGTCCGCGAAATTTTACCCAATAGCCGTCTTACAATATTTACACGTTTATTTCCTCCTTTCTATATGATCATATAATCTTCTTTCCTCTGAATTTGTGTAAGACTTTTAACAATCTAATATAATATTTACTTTGTTTATATAGAACTAATCTTTTCTTACTATCGTTCCATCTAATATTTCGATTCATGTTCCCTTTTTGAAAGACCATTGAGGTCATGTTAGAATTACTTATCTAATCATGGGTCCTTTGACCATTCTAGTTAATAATCTTACTCACATTCGTAACATTTTTTTGTTATATGTGAACCAACTGTTCAAATTTTTACTTCCATAACTCTTTTTATCTATTAATATTCTATAGCTTACTTCCTTTTGTACTAAACTATAACCTTTCGATATTCTAACTTTTGAGTTTTAAATCCCTAAGTAGGATTTCCAAACTCATTTCCAACAATAAAATTCTATCCTGGCATAACTATACCAATACAGATGCCGTTGGTAACTATTCTCATCTTGGTGTACTATCGGGTAGTACATAGCTCTACACAATAATCTCAAGTTAGTACTGTAATCTGCAGCTTACAGTATAAACATTAAGAACATTGCATAGTTACTACGATACATTCCAATAGATCAAACTTTCCTATCTTTTATCCTTTTCGAATTCACTAATATCTGAAACTTATTCTGATTATAATATCCACTGACAATTACTAACTGTAACATCTTTGCCCTCATCTAGAGCAAGTCTATTACCACAACTTACTTTTACGTACTCTTGTCTTACATTAAGTAGGCTTGCCGTTTAGCTTTATAATTTATGGTGTGTTAGAAAATATTTTTCGCTGATAAACTCTTCCAAAACTAATTTCACTTATTATCACATTCCTTTTTTTAAAGGACTAATCACTACTGCATCAAAATTTATTCCCATGTAAAGGAATAATAATAGAACATGTAGTTCTAATACTAACATACAAATAAGTAGTGCTAGGATGAAATAATAACTCATTATTTCTTTCAAAAATTAAGAACTTACCTGCAGCTACATCCAAAGTTTCTATTCTTTCTCCTCGGCACATAGTGGACGCTCTAACTGATGCGCTACTATGTTCGGGTTGATTCACTGTGTTATGATTGTGAGGAGTACCAACTCTATTTCTATCTCGACCTCTACTGATTGTCTATGAACTTTCGAGAGCATATCGAGGTACTCTAGTACAATTTCTAACAAAGTGTCCAAGCTTTCCACAATTGTAGCAGGCTCCAGAGGCCTTACGACAAATACCTCCATGTAGCTTACCACAAACATGGCAGAAACGGGTAGAATAGGAACTTCTAGTTGTTCAACGACTAGATCTTGATGTTCTCTGCCCTGATGATCCGCCTCTGTCATATCCCTGAGCTCGGGGTTCCTCAAATTCTTTTCTCTTCCACAAATTACTGCTCGAGCTTTAACCCATAGGTTTCTCCCTCTTCTTTATTTCACACTGCCTTTATGGGGGTTGGGTTTGTGTTTGAGCTTAAGCTGACAGTGTATCAGCCATTTGTTGAGAGAAAGTGGCCATTTGCCTAGCCATTTGTGCAGTAATTTGTACCGGTAAAACTGGTACAGTTGGGCCTTCAACACTTTGCAGAGCTGGGGCCTCAAATTGTACTTCTGCCATCACAGACTGTTCTATTGTCTCATTCTTCTCTTCCATATCTTTTCACAGGATTTTCTATTCCTGTATAACCAATTCAAGGAGATTCCTCTCTATTAGTTCATATTTATGATGTAAATGTACTATATGTATCAAACATTTGAGTAGTTGTAGTTACCGACAAAAAGATTTCAAATTCACAGTTCAAAATTTACTTTAAAACTATTGCTCTGATACCACAAAACATGTCACACCCTACTCCTCCGTAAGATGTAACATGATCCCGTAGTACACATAATAAATTACCGTACTTCACCTACCGGTAACCCATTAAATATACTATAAGGGATTTTAAATCAATTTTTGTGAAATTTAAATCAATGATTAAAATCTGGTGTTATAAAAATTTTTCAAAATTTCGACAGAATGCCAGCTGTATTTTGAGAAAACAGTTCTTTAAAACCTGCAAAGAAACACACTTCCAATATAATTTCTCAAAAACAACTCCAATAAACTTCATTTCATCTCACAATTCAATCTCAATAATCAAATCAATTTATTTTTAAACCAACCTCATTATAAAAGAAACATTTCATTGATTACAAGACTCAAAATTAAAATTACAAAACTATTCAGGTAAATGAATCTCAAATTTACATTTACAATAATTTACAATTAATTACATATCAAAATATTTTACAAGATTTTTTATATAACTGATCAAATAATTTACATACATATTATTACATGCATAAATCAAAACCTATGTACATGGGTATGAAGGAACGGAAGCGTGAAAAACACAAGTTTATACCATTGAATTCAAAAATTTTCACCTAGGGTCACATGCATCATGCAAGATTTATTTTTATCTATTTGATTTCAATGATAAATAACATATTAAAACTCTTTTAATATGTTTTTGGATCTGTATTTGCCATTTAAGATTTTAAAATTAATCAGATTAATTTTAGAACCCTAGATTAAATCAAGAACGATTATACTAACCTCTTGATGCACTACAGCGTGTCTGCGCCTTTGAGATTCGTCTTCAGGACACCAGATGTTGTCCCTCTAGCTTGTCTACACTAAGAACACCTATGGCAGCCCTTGAACAGCTTCTAAAGCCTTTTCTATTAATTAGAAATTCAAGTTCTGCCTTATAAGAGATTAGAGATGTAAACAGGACACTAGAAACAATTTCTAGTGTTCTTAATTCAAGAGATTGATGGCTAATCTCTTTGAATTGATGAGAGATGAAGAAGAATAGAGGGAGGGCTGCAAAATGGCATGACCAAGGAGTGTGGCTGCTGGTTGTATTTTATTTTCTCATAACAACACTTAAATAGCTAGGTTAACACATTAAACCCTTGCCACATGTCACCCTTTGATTAGCTCTAGGTTTAAGTGACCCAATCACATTGTGCCAAGTGTCAAACCTATATGTAATCTTGATTTTAATCATCATACATGATTAAAAAAACATTTGGCAAGCTTATGTGTTATGCCAGGCGTCACCATCTCATGGTGCCACGTGTCACACTACAAAATGACCAAAATGCCCCTGTGTCTTAATTTGAGTTCTCAACCCAAAATAATTATTTTTCTTCTTTTAATTAATTTATATCAAATATAAATTAATTAATTAGTCTCTATTAATTAATTTCTCATTAATTAAATTCATATTTAAACACTTTAAATATAAATTTAACTTATATTATACATCCAATAATCCAGATTTGGTTTCAAGTCACGCTAGGGACTTTGCAAACTAATTGCAAACCAAACCTATTTAATTAATAAATTAAACTCTTTAATTAATTAATTAAATCATATTTAATTAGGTGATAACTTGTGTATGTGTGTGACTTACTAGGCTCATCACTAATTGGCAATGAGACAAGATATCAACTCTTAATATCATCAGAACTCTTTCTTACCATAAATGATTTCTCTAAATCATTTTATGAACCTCATAGACCATGGTTAACACCTAGCATAGCATGCCATGGTCATCCAATTAGTAATAAGGTTTACCTTAAATGAACCTATAATCATATGTTACCATACACTAGAATCTCTCTATTACAAAATCCCAACTCAAGCTGGAGTCATAGTTTATGTCAAACTCCATTTGCTATGAATATTATGTTCTCTTTTAATTCCAGTTCTTGATTAAAAAGATTTTCTCATCAGAAACTTTTCTCTGAATAAATCTATCTGTCCTGGCCAGGAACTTGAAACATCAAGAACAATTAAATGAACATAGGATTTTATCTCTATTTACTTAGAGGAACAGATTCCATCTTGATCAACACCTACCTCCATATATAACTAGTAGGAGCCAACACATGCCCATATACCCATACACAGTACAAGTATGAAAGCAGTATCAAACTCAAACTACCTATATACAAGATAACTGTGCTATCTCTCGTGTCTAAAGATTATATGCACTGATATGATTTATGACAAAACATTGACAAGAGTAAACTCCATGTGCTTGTCATAAGTGTCATTGGTTCGGCCTACTTATCATTTATAAGTGCCTATCATGTTTGTTATATGGCATGAGACTCACCATTCCATCTTATTTATATCTCATATAAATAACTTGGGAACAAACATGAATACAATCTTTCTGGATAAGTCATGTCCTTATTATGAAGTATCCTCGATTGTGAACCTATTTATGATACTTAGTGCTAGAAATATTGTCACTCATATTCTTAACAACTTAAGAATAATATTTCTAACAAAATATCAATGGACCTTTTCTATTACACATAAATATATTATGTAAACGGAAAAGTGGAAATGCCTTTTATTAATAAAAATATGTACAAGATACATACTAAATGATATGCTCTAGGGCATACTACTAACAATCTCCCACTAGCACTAGAGCCATTCATTACAATATCTTAGACCTATCTTCTTAAGATGTCGGTCTAACTGAGTCTGTGACATAGGCTTAGTGAATGGATCAGCTGGATTTTCAGCTGATGCTACTTTCTGCATGGCTACATCGCCTCGCCCAACTATTTCTCTGATAATGTGGTAGCGCCTTTCTATGTGTTTGGATTTTTGGTGAGACCTTGGTTCCTTAGCCTTTGTATGATCGCTCCATTATTGTCACGATGTAGTGGAACTGCGACTCAATGGAAGGAACTCTGTAAGTTACATCACGAACTTCTTTATCCAAGCGACTTCCTTTGCGACATCGATGCGACAATATACTCAGCCTCTGTAGTGGAATCTGCAGTCGTGCTCTGTTTGGAACTCTTCCAACTGACTGCACCTCCATTACAAATGAACACATATCCAGAGGTAGACTTTCTATCATCGATATCTGATTGGAAATCAGAATCAGTATAACCATCCAATTGCAAGTCTCCACCTCCATAAATCAAGAATAAATCCTTAGTTCTTTTCAAGTACTTAAGAATATTCTTGACAGCTATCCAGTGTTCCAAACCTGGATTGGATTGATACCTGCTAGTCAAACTAATAGCATACGCGATATCCGGCCTAGTACACAAGATTGCATACATTAAACTTCCAATAGCTGAAGCATATGGAAACCTGGCCATCTTATCTCTTTCTTTAGGTGTCTTTGGAGACATCTCTTTAGAAAGATGGATACCATGTCTCACTGCTAACAATCCTCTCTTGGAATCAAGCATGTTAAACCTCTTTAACACCTTTTCCAAGTATAGACTTTGGGATAAACCAATTATTCTTTTCGCTCTATCTCTATAGATGCGAATTCCAAGAATATAGGTTGCCTCCCCTAAGTCTTTCATGGAGAATGTATTTGACAACCATACCTTTATAGTCGTCAACATACCTGTGTCATTACCCATCAACAGTATGTCATCCACATATAAGACAAGGAAAGTGATAGCACTGTCACTAACCTTCTTATATACACATGGCTCATCCTCATTTTTGATAAAACCAAAGGATTTAATGGCTTCATCAAAACGAATGTTCCAACTCCTCGAAGCTTGTTTCAACCCATAAATGGATCGCTTTAGCTTGCATACCTTGGAACCATCTTGAGATTCAAATCCCCTAGGTTGTTCCATGAAAATGTTTTCTTCAATGTATCCATTGAGAAAAGCTGTTTTGATATCCATCTGCCAAATCTCATAATCATAGTATGCAGCTAGTGCTAATAAAATCCTAATTGATTTAAGCATGGCAACAGGCGAGAAAGTCTCCTCATAGTCGATTCCTTGCCTTTGGCGAAACCCTTTTGCTACTAGCCTTGCCTTATAGGTCTCTACCTTTCCATCAGAACCAATTTTCTTCTTGAAAACCCATTTGTTCCCTATAGGTATAATACCTTCAGGTGGGTTAACAAGATCCCAAACTTGATTCTTATACATGGAATCAAACTCGGATTTCATAGCATCAATCCATTTTGAAGAGTCTATATCTGATATAGCTTCTTCATAGGTAAGTGGATCATCTCCATGATCTACTTCTTCATGAGCAGACAACTCTTGTTCTTCTTTATGAACAAAACCATATCTCACTGGTGGGTGAGATACCCTGGTTGTTCTACGAGGAACAGCAATGGGTATTGGTTGACTAGATGGATCTATATCCATCTGATCTGTTGGTTAGTCAGAATTCTCCAATTCTAACTCTATTTGCCTTCCTTTGCCTCCTTCTTGAACAAACTGTTGTTCAAGAAATGTGGCATCTCTACTTATCACAACCTTTTGTGAAGTAGGTAAATAAAAATAATATCCAAAACTATCATTTGGATATCCAATAAATCGACCTTTTTCTGATCTGGTCTCCAATTTATCAGTGTTCAGCTTTTTGATATAAGCTGGACAACCCCAAATCTTAACATGCTTAAAAATTGGTTTTCTTCCATGCCATATCTCATAAGGTGTGGAAGAAACTGATTTTGATGGAATCCTATTGAGAATATACAAAGCTGATTCTAATGCAAATCCCCAAAAGAAGATTGGCATATCAGTATAGCTCATCATACTACGTACCATATCCAATAGGGTACGATTTCTCCTTTCAGACACGCCATTCTGCTGTGGCGTTCCTGGAGGAGTCAGCTGAGAAACAATGCCATGCTCTCTCAAGTATTCATCAAATTCAGTACTCAAATATTCACCTCCATGATCTGATCGAAGAGCTTTAATATTCTTTCCTGTTTGATTTTTTACTTCAGATTTAAATTCTTTGAACTTTTCAAAAGATTCATGTTTGTATTTCATCAAATACAAATACCCAAACCTTGATTTATCATCAGTAAAGGTAATAAAATAATGAAAACCCCCTCTAGCCATTTCTTTAAATGGACCACATACATCACTCTGTATTAGCTCCAAAATATTTTCAGCTCTTAGCCCTTGTCCAACAAAGGGTGATCTAGTCATTTTGCCCTGAAGGCAAGATTCACAAGTTAGAGTAGGCTCAGAACCCAATGAGGATAGAATCCCCATTTTCTCCAGTTTTGCAATCCTATCTTCTGCAACATGACATAACCTTAAGTGCCAAATATATTTTGAACTTGAGTTGGTTTTCACCATGGCATTGCATTATTTTAGATCACTTGCATTCAATTTGTGTTTGTCATTATTATCCAAATAATAAAGACCATCATTCATATAACCCGAACCAACATATTTATTTCCAAAATAAATATTGCAAACATCATCAGTGAATTGAAATTCATAGCCATTTCTATCAAACTAGATATAGAAATGATGTTCTTAAAAGCATCAGGTACATATAAAATATTATCCAAACACAAAACATGTCCAAACATGTAAAAAGATTTAGATCCTATGGCTAAAGCTTCAACAGTTGAGCCATTGCCAATCCGGACTCTAATATCTTGAGAGCATAGTCGCTACTATTTGCTAGTTCTGCATATCATTAGAAATGTGAGCGGCACCAGTATCTAAAACCCAAGCTGTAGATGAACTATGAGTATCATCAGAATCTAAATAACAAGATATGGACATACCTTCCGAAGGTGTATCCTTCTTGTCCTTCAGAGAAGCAAGATACTCTGAGCAGTTCCTTTTCCAGTGCCCATCCTTTTGGCAGTGGAAACATTTTTCTTTGCCTCCATCAACTTTAGTCTTCCTTTTCTATTTAGCTAATTTCTTGGAAGGACCAGGAATCTGAGGTTTCTTTTTCTTATTGCCCTTCTTCTTGTTGGACTTTCTAGCGAGAAGAAGATGCAACCAAAGCTACCTCTTTCCCTTTATTGCACAGCATATTCTTTTGGGCAATAACCAGCATGTTGAGTAAACCAGCTAAGGTGCATTCCTGTTTAGTCATATGGAAATTTGTCACAAAATTCCCAAAAGACTCAGGAAGGGACTGAAGGATCAAATCCGTCTGTAGTTGGAAATCCATGTTGAAGTCAAGATGTTCCAACTGCTCAATCAGCCGAATCATCTTGTGGACATGATCCCCAACATTTTGTCCCTCAGACATCCTCATACGGAATAGCTGTCTAGATATCTCATACCTAGCATTCCTGCTGTGCTCACCATACAACTCTTGTAGGTGAAGGAGGATCTCACTCGCACTCTGCATGTTCTCATGTTGCTTCTGTAACTCATTACTCATGGAAGCAAGCATGTAACATTTAGCTCTCATATCATGCTCCTTCCACTTGTCCAAAGTATCATGTTCCTCTTGTGTGGCCTCTGGAGGTAAGGGACCAGGAACATTTGAATCTAGAACATATCCTATATGTTCAAGGTTCAGGACAAGCTTCAAATTTCTTAGCCAATCAGACAGATTTGGTCCGGTCAACCTATTGTGATCAAGTATGCTCGCAAGGATATTGGATGGTGGTGGTTGTTTTGTGCTCATTTTTATCAGAAAATTAACTGTAGAAAATAACCAGATTAATTAGTAAATGTATCATGTAATTAACCAAAATGATTATGGTTTTTTAATCAAATTGGTCCTCCCACTAACTTAGCGAATCCTACACTTCCAAAGTAGGAAACGGAAATCCTAGTTGGATGGATTTCTAGTGGGTGATTGAATTCTTATAATTCTATTGATCATCCTCAGGTACATCCATTATTGGAATTAAAATAAACTATAAGTGAGCAACTCCTTGCCCAACACATCTCATGTGAGGTTCAATCCTTTACCTAGCCCCTAATGCTCAAAATCTCAGGTACATCCATTATTGACTTATCTTGCATTAGTCAAGTTGATCCCATTGAGCCAGTAATTATGTAAATAATTTTAATGTCCTCAGGTACATCCAATATTGGCCACCAAACCATTTACATATTTACAACATCTCATACTTAACAATTATTCTTAAGAAAATCTCTTAAATTAATTGCATCTCATGCAACTATTTAAAATTTCTTAAAATAATTGTGCCAATAGAGGGCCTATGTTATAATTACTTTAATTATAGCATATCCAACTTAATCATTTGTTTGGAAGATTTTATGGTCATTCTAATTACTATTAAGGTCTCACTTTGCACATTATCCATTTAGCATGCATATATCATATAATTGCATACATTTCCATACATCTCATGCATTCATGGATAAGCAGTAAATATGGTATGATCATGGACTTTCTAAGGGATTCAATTCTGAGCCACCAAGAATTGAATCAGGGTATTCCTAGGTGCATTTCATTCATTCATTTTACAAGAGTTGCTGAAGGAGTACATAATCAACACTTGATCTTGAATTCCTCCCACTGGTCCCACCAATGCTCTTGACCTCCTTGAACTTCTTGCAATCCAATATTACACAGTAATCCTTGGCATACCAAGGCGAATTTACAAGAACTTAAATAAATGAAATTACAACCCAAAAATTATTACAAACTTAATAATACATGCCCAAAATAAATTAAAATAAATAAATTAATTTACAATCCCAAAGAAACATAAAAGAAATAAATCCAATCACATTGGTCTTTTATAGTCCATGATCATCCATCATGCATATCACTATTTAACAATTAAATAAAACATACATACTTAAATTAAATTGAATATCTCATATTCAACTTAAAAATCCAGATTTGAATATGATTCAAATAAATTTAAAAATTCAGATTTGAATCTCATTCAAACAAATTTAAAAATTCAGATTTGAATCACATTCAAACAACTTCAAAAATTCAGATTTGAATCACATTGAAACAACTTTTAAAATTCATATTTGAATCACATTCAAACAATTTTTAAAATTTTTGATTTGAATCATAATTTAATTATGTGATTAAAATTCCTAATTAAACATTTTAATTAGTCATATGATGAACCTTTCATCATGCAACAATTGCAAAATTTAATAATAACCATGCGCACCATGATCTTCCAAAGCCATGCGCAACATGTTGGAGTTTATCAAGCATGCGGCCACACCTCTTGATCCAACCAGCAATGGATCAATCATCTCATGATCAAATCACACAATTAAATCATATAATAAACAATCTAAATGGCAAATATAGTGGCTCTGATACCAATTGAAGGAACGGAAGCGTGAAAAACAAAAGTTTATACCATTGAATTCAAAAATTTTCACCTAGGGTCACATGTATCATGTAAGATTTATTTTTATCTATTTGATTTCAATGATAAACAACATATTAAAACTCTTTTAATATGTTTTTGGATCTGTATTTGCCATTTAAGATTTTAAAATTAATCAGATTAATTTTAGAACTCGAGATTAAATCAAGAACGATTACACTAACCTCTTGATGCACTACAGCGTGTCTGCGCCTTTGAGAGTCGTCTTCAGGACACCAGATGTTGTCCCTCTAGCTTGTCCACACCAAAAACACCTATGGCAGCCCTTGAACAGCTTCTAAAGCCTTTTCTATTAATTACAAATTCAAGTTCTGCCTTTCAAGAGATTAGAGATGTAAACAAGACACTAGAAACAATTTCTAGTGTTCTTAATTCAAGAGATTGATGGCTAATCTCTTTGAATTGATGAGAGATGAAGAAGAATAGAGGGAGGGCTGCAAAATGGCGTGACCAAGGAGTGTGGCTGCTGGTTGTATTTTATTTTCTCATAACAACACTTAAATAGCTAGGTTAACACGTTAAACCCTTGCCACATGTCACCCTTTGATTAGCTCTAGGTTTAAGTGACCCAATCACATTGTGCCAAGTGTCAAACCTATATGTAATCTTGATTTTAATCATCTTACATGACTAAAAAAACATTTGGCAAGCTTATGTGTTATGCCATGTGTCACCATCTCATGGTGCCATGTGTCACACTACAAAATGACCAAAATGCCCTTGTGTCTTAGTTTTGAGTTCTCAACCCAAAATAATTATTTTTCTTCTTCTAATTAATTTATATCAAATATAAACTAATTAATTAATCTCTATTAATTAATTTCTCATTAATTAAATTCATATTTAAACACTTTAAATATAAATTTAACTTATATTATACATCCAATAATCTAGATTTGGTTTCAAGTCATGCTAGGGACTTTGCAAACTAATTGCAAACCAAACCTATTTAATTAATAAATTAACTCTTTAATTAATTAATTAAATCATATTTAATTAGGTGATAACTTGTGTATGTGTGTGACTTACTAGGCTCATCACTAATTGGCAATGAGACATGATATCAACACTTAATATCATCAGAACTCTTTCTTACCATAAATGATTTCTCTAAATCATTTTATGAACCTCATAGACCATGGTTAACACCTAGCATAGCATGCCATGGCCACCCAATTAGTAATAAGGTTTACTTTAAATGAACCTATAATCATATGTTACCATGCACTAGAATCTCTTTGTTACAAAATCCCAACTCAAGCTGGAGTCATGGTTTATGTCAAACTCCATTTGCTATGAATATTATGTTCTCTTTTAATTCCAGTTCTTGATTAAAAAGATTTTCTCATCAGAAACTTTTTTTCTGAATAAATCTATCTGTCCTGGCCAGGAACTTGAAACATCAAGAACAATTAAATGAACATAGGATTTTATCTCTATTTACTTAGAGGAACAGTTTCCATCTTGATCAACACCTACCTCCATATATAACTAGTAGGAGCCAACACATGCCCATATACCCATACACAGTACAAGTATGAAAGCAGTATCAAACTCAAACTACCTATATACAAGATAACTGTGCTATCTCAGGTCTAAAGATTATATGCACTGATATGATTTATGACAAAACATTGACAAGAGTAAACTCCATGTGCTTGTCATAAGTGTCACTGGTTCGGCCTACTTATCATTTATAAGTGCCTATCATGTTTATTATATGGCATGAGAATCACCATTCCATCTTATTTATATCTCATATAAATAACTTGGGAACAAACATGAATACAATCTTTCTGGATAAGTCATGTCCTTATTATGAAGTATCCTCGATTGTGAACCTATTTATGATACTTCGTGCTAGAAATATTGTCACTCATATTCTTAACAACTTAAGAATAATATTTCTAACAAAATATCAATGGACCTTTTCTATTACACATAAATATATTATGTAAACGGAAAAGTGGAAATGCCTTTTATTAATAAAAATATGTACAAGATACATACTAAATGATATGCTCTAGGGCATGCTACTAACAGGGTATACCTGGAGCTGATATGAATGTCTCTTCAAAGAAGCTTACTCAATTGCTCTATGCTCTTTTCACCTGCGATAGCATATAAAGCTATCGCTGAGTGGTGAACTCAATGGTTCACAACTACAATTTAAAACGTAGTACCATATACCTTAACAAAAATTACAGCAAATAATTTGAAAATCTGGATACTCATCAAATTCCAAAACTCAAAATATTCATTGCCAATAATATGAATCATTTGTATAAAATGACTTTGATCACGAAATTCAATTTATCAAATCATAACTAACCATTTAAGGTAATTCTAAGAATTTATTGGAAATAAAGATTAATTCCAATAAAATCAATTATACATAAATCATAATTGAAATCATAATTCTTTACTATTCAAAAATCATTCTTTATCTCGAAAACCATTCTTTATCTCAAAAATCATTGTTTATCTCAAAAACTATTCTTTATCTCACTAACTATGCAAGACTAATCCAAAAGGGCCATCTTCAGGGTGATTCTAACTCCCTATGGTCGGGGAGGTCGAATCAGATTCTAACTCCCTATGGTCGGGGAGGTCGAATCATCGTGCACAGTACACATCACAATAATAAATCTTTCGAAAGGGCCATAACATAAAACTTATATCTAACCTCTAATAAGAGGAGAATCTAAGCCTGTGTACGTACCATAGTAATCAAAACACAACTAACTCCATTGTCTTCTCAACAAATGAGAGAGATGGGTAATAACCTAGTCAAGCATCTATAGTGAGATATAAAACAATATCACAATCCTTTTAGTGAGCATAGATCACAATACAATTCGATTCAAAGTCAATTCCAATATCCAATAATTTTTATGCTCATCACAATTCAAATCACAAATTTGCATTTTTCTATGCAAATTGCCCATCACAATTCAAAATATGTTCTATCACAATTTTCCAAAACATAATTTATTCAATCCACAACAATGCTTAATACTTGTGGAAATACCATTTCACAAAGCTAAATTCATACATACTATAACAATTTCAATAATCATTGAATTAAATCTAATTCTTGTTAAACATAATACATAAAAAAAATATGTCATTTAATCATATGAAATATTCAGAACAAAATCAGTTAAAAACTAGTTGTGCACAAACCTGATTGGAGTTGCTCCTAGGCCTTGACTCAATTTTCTTTATGCTTCTCAATATCCTTATCAATTGAAACACACAATTCAAAGTGTTTCAGTACTCAATGAATTTGTTTCCAACCATAAAATCTAATATTTAAATTTTCTTGGTACTATTCCCTTCAATTCATTTCATTAGTCAACTTATAATGTTGACCCTTGATGCACTCTAAGTGAGTCAATTCAAATGTTACCAATATGTCACATTTTATAGCCCTTTAGTGTTGGTATATATTACCAAATTCATTTTCAAGTGTATTGCATTTTATTGCAGTTTACCGGATTTCGGTACACTATTTTGACCTAGCCGGATGACCTAGTTCCCTCGTTTTTCGGATTCTGGTCCAAACTACAAACTTTTAGGTCTATGTCTTATTGTACGCAAGTCAAAATTTCAGGTCATTCTGAGTTGTGTAGACCAAGATATAGTCAATTTACCAATGCTGGATAGAATGCACTAAAATTGTAGGCTTAGGTCATTTTTTGGTCACTTTTGGTTCGGCCAGTTTTGGTACCTAAACTTGTGCAAGCTATTTGGCTTGGTTCTAGCCATTTCTGGACTTTGGTATCTTCATAAGAATTGTAGATCTATGTCTAAACTATTCATGGTGAAAATTTCAGGTCATTTGGACCTGTTTTGAGTAAGTTATGGTCAAAACACTAACTGCTGCCCAAATGATCAATTTTCAGGCTTTCAAGTTAGTAATCCGGATTTGGTCATTTTTCAAGTCACCTTCTAGGTAGAATTTAGGTAAGCTTCCTTCATGAAAGTTGACACTTTTTGTGCCTAGTTTCACCTCTAATTGGTCTCATACCAATTGGAGTCACACACTTAAGGTTCTAAGCTAAAGTGTACACTGCCCTATTACACATTATTCAAGACTTACCAATTACACATTCAATACTTACCAAGTTTACCTTTCATGCCAATTCTGATTTGGTACCATAACATTAACACACTTTACACCACATTTTGGTCATTTTGGATAGCTTGTAACCATTCTCAACATACACATTATAACTCAAAATTTTCCAAAGTTCATTTACACAATTTAACCACATGAACATACCCCATTTACATGTCCAAATCCAAATAATTATTCACATACACATACTGCCACCATAAGCAACATAATTCAACAATATTTCATGAACTTAAACACTTCAATCTTCTTCATGAGGCTGCCACAAGTTTACACATACCCATCAACTTTCATTTTCACCTTTCAAGCTTACAAATCAAACTTTACACATGGAATTCAACTTCAATACAATTAAACATTTAAATCAGCATCCAAACAACCATTTATATGCAAGGACAAGCTGTTCATGGTGAGGTCTCATGGCTGCCGAAATGGCTCTACTCCAATAATTCATCAAACATAAAAAATTCTTCCATAAATTAACTACCCACAACCTTGGTTACACCTTTAATGAAACAAGAATCGAAAACACCCACTTACCTCTTTTGGACTTCTTCAAAACCTCACCAAAACTTATCTTTCTTGCTCCAAGTATGCTGCCCAAGGTATGGTGGTCAAGTTTAATGAAGGGAGCTAGTAAAAAAGATGGCTTGAACCTAGGTGGAGTGCACCTTGCATGTGGGCGGCCATGGATGGACGTTGGGAGAGCTTGGTTTCGGCAATGGAGAGAATTTGAGCAAGAAGAAGGTTTGCAGAAGTTAGTGGAAGTTAACAGCATTTTTATTGATTTTCAAAGTGCTTAGTGGTCCACTAATGTAAGAATAAGATTAATTTAATTCAACTTTTAATTATTCAACATTATACCCCTTTTCTTTTACTATTTAAATTATGGACCACCATTTTAATTTTCATGGTATTTCAAAAATTTAAAATCATTTATTTTTAATGTACATTTAGGTCAAAAGGCAAGTCGGGGTTTCAAATGACTACAATGCCCCTATTTGGGTTGCATTCCCAATTTTTCGGTAACACTGAGTTTTATCGTTTTCTCGATTTCTCGATTTCTCGTTTTTCTTTGTA
Source organism: Hevea brasiliensis (assembly GCF_030052815.1). NCBI lineage: Eukaryota > Viridiplantae > Streptophyta > Magnoliopsida > Malpighiales > Euphorbiaceae > Hevea > Hevea brasiliensis. The sequence continues at coordinate 35,441,207 of NC_079507.1, read as the reverse complement.
CTAATTAATTAATTTATCTTTGATATTTCTAATGAAATTTATACTGTAATAAGTCTTTAATTATGTCTCGAAACTAAATTTTGAGGGTTCCCTGTAGTCCTGGGGTCGGCTATTGCCTGCGCCATAACTTCCCTGTGTGGTCACCCATCGCTGCAGTGCTGGCTCGTTTAACTTGGTTACATTTCATTGCTATTATTTTTTCTTTATTTTTCTTGTATTTTCTTTTCTTGTATTTCATTATTTTATGTCTCCACACTAATATTTAAATATAATTCCAAGCATCCTAGCTATCCGGACAGACACTGTCATCGGAACAGTAGAATGCACTACCGAACATAGGGGTGTTACAAAGATCACCAATGACAGCCCCTTGAATAGCTTCTCAAGCCTTTCTAATCAATTAGAAATTAAGGTTTTGCCTTTAGAGATATTATAGATGTATATAGGACACTAGAAATAATTTCTAGCAATTTTAATTCAAGAGAAAGTTGGTAATTCTCTTTGAATTGAAGAGAGATGAAGAAGAAGAGATAAAGAAGAAAACAAGGGTGGTGGCACCTCTTTGAGAAAATCAAATTGCATTTTTGTTCTTTCATCCTTTCCCTTATATAGCTAGGTCATCACTTAAAACCCTTGCCACATGTCATCATCTGATTAGCTATTAGTTTAATTGACCCAATCACATTGTGCCAAGTGTCAAACTTAGACTTGATATTGACTTTGATCATTTTACATGATTTAAAGACAAATGACAAGCTTATGTGTAGTGCCATGTGTCATCATCTCATGGTGCCACATGTCACCCTGTGAAATGACCAAATTACCCTTGTGTCTTAATTTTGAGTTTTTAACCCAAAATAATTATTTCTTCTCTTCTAATCAATTTATATAAATTAATTAATTAATCTCTATTAATTAATTTCTCATGATTAAATTCATATTTAAATACTTTAAATATAAACTTAACTTATACTATACATCCAATAACCTAGATTTGGTTTCAAGCCATGCTAGGGACTTTGCAATCTAATTGCAAACCAAACCTATTTAATTAATCAATTAAACCCTTTAATTAATTAATTAAATCACATTTAAGTTGGTGATTACTTGTGTATGTGTGTGACTCACTAGGCTCATCACTAATTGGCAATGAGACATGATATTAACTCTTAATATCATCATAACTCTTTCTTACCATAAATGATTTCTCTAAATCATTTTATGCACCTCATAGACCATGGTTAACACCTAGCATAACATGCCATGGCCACCCAATTAGTAATAAGATTTACCTTAAATGAACCTATAATCATATGTTACCATGCACTAGAATCTCTTTGTTACAAAATCCCAATTCAAGCTGGAGTCATGGTTTATGTCAAACCCTATTTGCTATGAATATTATGTTCTCTTTTAATTCCAGTTCTTGATTAAAGGGATTTTCTCATTAGAAACTCTTTTCTGGTTAAATCTATCTGTCCTGGCCAGGAACTTGAAACATCAAGAACAATTAAATGAATATAGGATTTTATCCCTATTTACTTAGGGTAACAAATTCCATCTTGATCAACACCTACCTCCATATATAACTAGTAGGAGCCAACACATGCTCATATAACCATACACAGTACAAGTATGAAAGCAGTATCAAACTCAAACCACCTATATACAAGATAACTGTGCTATCTCAGATTTAAAGATTATATGCACTGATATGATTTATGACATTGCATTGACAAGAGTAAACTCCATGTGCTTATCATAAATATCACTGGTTTGGCCTACTTATCACGCATAAGTGCCTATCATGTTTGTTATATGGCATGAGACTCACCATTCCATCTTATTTATATCTCATATAAATATATTGGGAACAAACATTAATACAATCTTTTTGGATAAGTCATGTCCTATGTGAAGTATCCTCGATTGTGAACTAATTTATGATACTTTGTGCTAGAAATACTGTCACTCATATTCTTAACAACTTAAGAATAGAATTTCTAACAAAATATCAATGGACCTTTTCTATTACACATAAATATATTATGTAAATGGAAAAGTGAAAATGCCTTTTATTAATAAAACATGTACAAGATATATTCTAAATGATATGCTCTAGGGCATACTACTATCAATCTCCCACTAGCACTAAAGCCATTCATTACAATATCTTAAACCTATCTTCTCAAAATGTTGGTATAGCTGAGTTTGTGACATAGGCTTAGTGAATGGATCAACTGGATTTTCAGCTGATGCTATTTTCTGCATGGCTACATCGCCTCGCCCAACTATTTCTCTGATACTGTGGTAGCGCCTTTCTACGTGTTTGGACTTCTGGTGAGACCAGGGTTCCTTAGCCTGTATGACTGCTCCATTGTTATCACAGTAGAGTTGAATTGCTAACTCAATGGAAGGAACTACTGCAAGTTCTGTCACGAACTTTTTTATCCAAATAGCTTCCTTTGTAGCATCTGATGCAGCAATATACTCAGCCTCGGTAGTGGAATCTACAGTCGTACTCTGTTTGAAACTCTTCAACTGACTGCACCTCTATTACAAATGAACACATATCTAGAGGTAGACTTTCTATCATCGATATCTGATTGGAAATCAGAATCAGTATAACCATCCAATTGTAAGTCACCACCTCCATATATCAAGAATAAATTCGAAGTTCTTCTCAAGTACTTAAGGATATTCTTGATGGCTATCCAGTGTTCCAAACCTGGATTGGATTGATACATGCTAGTCAAACTAACAGCATAAGCGATATCTGACCTAGTACACAACATTGCATACATCAAACTTCCAAAAGCCAAAGCATATGGAATCCTGGCCATTTTATCTCTTTCTTCAGGTGTCTTTGGAGACATCTCTTTAGAAAGGTGGATACCATGTCTCATTGGTAACAATCCTCTCTTGGAATCAAGCATGTTAAACCTCTTTAATACCTTTTCCAAGTATAGATTTTGGGATAAACTAATTATTCTTTTCGCTCTATCTCTATAGATGCGAATCCCAAGAATATAGGTTGCCTCCCCTAAGTCTTTCATGGAGAATGTATTTGACAACCATACCTTTACAATTGTCAACATACCTATGTCATTACCCATCAACAAAATGTCATCCACATATAAGACAAGGAAAGTGGCAGCCTTATCACTAACCTTCTTATATACACATGGCTCATCCTCATTTTTGATAAAACCAAATGACTTAATGGCTTCATCAAAACATATGTTCCAACTCCTCGAAGCTTGTTTCAACCCATAAATCGATCGCTTTAGCTTACATACCTTGGAACCATCTTGGGATTCAAAATGTAACACCCCTATTTGCATAGCTTGGTATATTTCACTATTCAGACGACCGGTGTTGGTCCAGATAATTAAGGGGATAAGAATCATGTCTAAGGCAACTAGATAAGCCTTGAATACAAATAACTAGTAATTGTTAATTAATTAAGTATAAATAAGAAAAATAGAACATAAGAGGTTAAATGAGCCGAGAGTTACAGCGATGGGTGCCATTCTCGGGAAGGACTGCGAGGTCGATTTAAACTTGAATTTTGAACCATAAAATGTGACGCCGCGGTCCTTAGGACTATTGCGAATACAGTGAAAAAGAGAAAATCACAAAAAAGAATTGTTAAGCCGGTCAAATAATTAGGTTAGGAATCCGGAAGAAATATTGAATTATTTACAAACCGAGTAGAACCGATGAGGGGTAATTTAGTCAATTGACCCCTAGAGCTGACTCCTGACTTAACTGTCAAATAAAATAAGAGAAAAAAAAAAATTTGGGATCAAGAATTAAATTAAAGAAATAAAGAAAAATAAATGAAAAAGGAAAAAGAAAAAAAGTTGAAAAAGTGAAAAAGTTTATTACATCATGCATGACATCATGCATAATACAATAAACTTAATAAATAAAAATTTGAAATTATTGGATTATTATGAATTTATTTAAGATTAAAAATACATAAAAAGAAAAGAAAAAAAATATTTTATATTGCCTTCTTCCCTCACCCAAGCCGTCTCTCTCTCTCTCTCTCCCCCAAAGCTCCCTCACTTCACCTCCATGAAAGCTCATTTTTTAGCTTAAAAAAACCACAAATTCAGCCATAGAAGTGTAACTTCCTTAGTTAAACCTTGTTAACCTCACTTGAGAAGAAGATTGATCAAGAAAAAAAAGAAGAAAAGAAGAGGAAAATTGAAGATTGAACATCAAAATGAGGTTAGTTCTTTTAATTGAAATTTTAGTTTAATACATGTGTTCTTAGTTTAAGTAACCTAGAAATTAACTTACAATCAAAACAAAACAATTGTAGGGGGACTAAAAGGAAATTTGGCCAGCCTATGTGGGTGTATGATTTGCATGAGTTTGATTGAATTAAAGGTGAACATGAGCTTGAATGAGTTGAGTGATTATGTTTATATGCTTTGATTTAGTAAAATGTAACAATTTGTAAGTTAGGGTTTTGTGTAGGAATGGAAGCGTGAAAAACACAAGATTATACCATTGAATTCAAAAATTTTCACCTAGGGTCACATGCACCATGCAAGATTTATTTTTATCTATTTGATTTCAATGATAAACAACATATTAAAACTCTTTTAATATGTTTTTGGATCTGTATTTGCCATTTAAGATTTTAAAATTAATCAGATTAATTTTAGAACCCTAGATTAAATCAAGAACGATTACACTAACCTCTTGATGTGCTGCAGTGTGTCTGCGCCTTTGAGATTGGTCTTCAGGACACCAGATGTTGTCCCTCTAGCTTGTCCACACCAAGAACACCTATGGCAGCCCTTGAACAGCTTCTAAAGCCTTTTCTATTAATTAGAAATTCAAGTTCTGCCTTTTAAGAGATTAGAGATGTAAACATGACACTAGAAACAATTTCTAGCGTTCTTAATTCAAGAGATTGATGGCTAATCTCTTTGAATTGATGAGAGATGAAGAGAAATAGCTGGAGAGGCTCAAAGTGGCGTGACAATTGAGAGGAGAGGCTGCTGGTTATGTTTTCTTTTCATAACCACACTTAAATAGCTAGGTTAACACATTAAACCCTAGCCACATGTCACCTTTTGATTAGCTCTAGGTTTAAGTGACCCAATCACATTGTGCCAAGTGTCAAACCTATATTTAATCTTGATTTTAATCATCTTACATGATTAAAAAAAAATATTTGGCAAGCTTATGTGTTATGCCATGTGTCACCATCTCATGGTGCCACGTGTCACACTGTGAAATGACCAAAATGCCCCTGTGCCTTAATTTTGAGTTCTTAACCCAAAATAATTATTTTCTTCTTCTAATTAATTTATATCAAATATAAATTAATTAATTAATCTCTATTAATTAATTTCTCATCAATTAAATTCATATTTAAACACTTTAAATATAAATTTAACTTATATTATACATCCAATAATCTAGATTTGGTTTCAAGTCATGCTAGGGACTTTGCAATTTAATTGCAAACCAAATCTATTTAATTAATCAATTTAAACTCTTTAATTAATTAATTAAATCATATTTAATTAGGTGATAACTTGTGTATGTGTGTGACTTACTAGGCTCATCACTAATTGGCAATGAGACATGATATCAACTCTTAATATCATCAGAACTCTTTCTTACCATAAATGATTTCTCTAAATCATTTTATGAACCTCATAGACCATGGTTAACACCTAGCATAGCATGCCATGGCCACCCAATTAGTAATAAGGTTTACCTTAAATGAACCTATAATCATATGTTACCATGCACTAGAATCTCTCTGTTACAAAATCCCAACTCAAGCTTGAGTCATTGTTTATGTAAAACTAAATTTTATATTAATATTATGTTCTATTTTAACTCTAGTTATTAATTAAAAAGATTTTCTCATCGAAACTCTTTTACGAATTAATCTATCTGTCCTGGCCAGGAACTTAAAACATCAAGAACAATTAAATGAACATAGGATTTTAACTCTATTTACTTAGAGGAACAGATTCCATCTTGATCAACACCTACCTCCATATATAACTAGCAGGAGCCAACACATGCCCATATACCCATACATAGTACAAGTATGAAAGCGAGATCAAACTCAAACTACCTATATACAAGATAAGCTGTGCTATCTCAGTCTAAAGATTATATGCATCGATATGATTTATGACAAAACATTGACAAGAGTAAACTCCATGTGCTTGTCATAAGTGTCACTGGTTCGCCTACCTATCATTTATAAGTGCCTATCATGTTTGTTATATGGCATGAGACTCACCATTCCATCTTATTTATATCTCATATAAATAACTTGGGAACAAACATGAATACAATCTTTCTGGATAAGTCATGTCCTTATTATGAAGTATCCTCGATTGTGAACCTATTTATGATACTTTGTGCTAGAAATATTGTCACTCATATTCTTAACAACTTAAGAATAATATTTCTAACAAAATATCAATGGACCTTTTCTATTACACATAAATATATTATGTAAACGGAAAAGTGGAAATGCCTTTTATTAATAAAATATGTACAAGATACATACTAAATGATATGCTCTAGGGCATACTACTAACAATCTCCCACTAGCACTAGAGCCATTCATTACAATACCTTAGACCCATCTTCTCAAGATGTCGGTCTAACTGAACTTGTGACAAAAGCTTAGTGAATGGATCAGCTGGATTTTTCAGCTGATGTTATTTTTCTGCATGGCTATATCGCCTTGCCCAACTATATCTCTAATAATGTGATAGTGCCTTTCTATGTGTTTGGATTTTGGGTGAGACCTTGGTTCCTTAGCCTGTATGACTGCTCCATTGTTGTCACAGTGTAATGGAACTGCTGACTCAATGGAAGGAACTACTGTAAGTTCTGTAACGAACTTCTTCATCCAAAGCGACTTCTTTTGCGACATCGATGCGAGAATATACTCGACCTCGATGAGTGGAATCTACTGATCGTGCTCTGTTTGGAACTCTTCCAACCGATCGCACCTCCATTACAAATGAACACATATCCAGAGGTAGACTTTCTATCATCGATATCTGATTGGAAATCAGAATCAGTATAACCATCCAATTGCAAGTCTCCACCTCCATAAATCAAGAATAAATCCTTAATTCTTCTCAAGCACTTAAGGATATTCTTGACAGCTATCCAGTGTTCCAAACCTGGATTGGATTGATACCTGCTAGTCAAACTAACAGCATATGCGATATCCGGCCTAGTACACAACATTGCATACATTAAACTTCCAATAGCCGAAGCATATGAATCCTGGCCATCTTATCTCTTTCTTCAGGTGTCTTTGGAGACATCTCTTTAGAAAGATGGATACCATGTCTCACTGGTAACAATCCTCTCTTGGAATCAAGCATGTTAAACCTCTTTAACACTTTTTCCAAGTATAGACTTTGGGATAAACTAATTATTCTTTTCGCTCTATCTCTATAGATGCGAATCCCAAGAATATAGGTTGCCTCCCCTAAGTCTTTCATGGAGAATGTATTTGACAACCATACCTTTATAGTCGTCAACATACCTGTATCATTACCCATCAACAGCATGTCATCCACATATAAGGCAAGGAAAGTGATAGCACTGTCACTAACCTTCTTATATACACATGGCCCATCCTCATTTTTGATAAAACCAAAAGATTTAATGGCTTCATCAAAACGGATGTTCCAACTCCTCGAAGCTTGTTTCAACCCATAAATGGATCGCTTTAGCTTGCATACTTTGGAACCATCTTGGGATTCAAATCCCTTAGGTTGTTCCATGAAAATGTTTTCTTCAATGTATCCATTGAGAAAAGCTTTTGACATCCATCGCCAAATCTCATAATCATAGTATGCATTGTGCTAATAAAATCCTAATTGATTTAAGCATGGCAACAAAGAGAAAGTCTCCTCATAGTCTATTCCTTGCCTTTGGCGAAACCCTTTCGCTACTAGCCTTGCCTTATAGGTCTCTACCTTTCCATCAGAACCAATTTTCTTCTTGAATACCCATTTGTTCCCTATAGGTACAATACCTTCAGGTGGGTCAACAAGATCCCAAACTTGATTCTTATACATGGAATCAATCTCGGATTTCATAGCATCAATCCATTTTGAAGAGTCTATATCTGATATAGCTTCTTCATAGGTAAGTGGATCATCTCCATGATCTACTTCTTCATGAATAGACAACTCTTGTTCTTCTTCATGAAGAAAACCATATCTCACCGGTGGGTGAGATACCACAGTTGTTCTACGAGGAACAGTGTAGATGTTTCATCAATGGGTATAGGTTGACTAGATGGATCTATATCCATCGATCATTGGTTGGTCGAATTCTCCAATTCTAACTCTATTTGCCTTCCTTTGCCTCCTTCTTGAACAAAGCGTTGTTCAAGAAATGTGGCATCTCTACTTATCACAACCTTTTGTGAAGTAGGCAAATAAAAATAATATCCAAAACTATCTTTTGGATATCCAACAAATTGACCTTTTACGATCTGGTCTCCAATTTATCGTTGTTCACTTTTTGTTATAAGTGGACAACCCCAAATCTTAACATGCTTAAGACTTGGTTTTCTTCCATGCCATATCTCATAAGGTGTGGAAGAAAGCGATTTTGATGGAATCCTATTCAGAATATACAAAGTTGATTCTAATGCAAATCCCCAAAAGGAGATTGGCATATCGGTATAGCTCATCATACTACGTACCATATCCAATAGGTACGATTTCTCCTTCGGATACACCATTCATTTGTGGCGTTCTGGAGGAGTCGGTGAAACAATGCCATGCTCTCTCAAGTATTCATCAAATTCAAGACTCAAATATTCACCTCCACGATCGATCGAAGAGCTTTAATACTTTTTCTGTTTGATTTTCTACTTGATTTAAATTCTTTGAACTTTTCAAAGGATTCATGTTTGTATTTCATCAAATACAAATACCCAAACCTTGATTTATCATCGAGAAAGGTAATAAAATAATGAAAGCCCCTCTAGCCATTTCTTTAAATGGACCACATACATCACCGTGTATTAGTTCCAAAATATTTTCAGCTCTTAGCCCTTGTCCAACAAAGGGTGATCTAGTCATTTTGCCACAAGGCAAGATTCACAAGTTGGAGTAGGCTCGAGCCCAATGAGGATAAAATCCCCATTTTCTCCGGTTTGCAATCCTATCTTCTGCAACATGACATAACCTTAAGTGCCAAATATATTTTGAACTTGAGTTGGTTTTCACCATGGCATTGCATTCATTTAGATTGCTTTACTCGCGATGGAAACACTTTCTTACTGACAATGGAAACACTTTCCTGTTGGCAATGGAAACACTTTCCTGTTGGCAGTGGAAACACTTTCCTTTGCCTTCATCAGCTTTAGTCTTCCTTTTCTGTTTAGCTATTTTCTTGGAAGGACCAGAATCGAGGTTTCTTTTTCTTATTGCCCTTCTTCTTGTTGGACTTTCCAGTGAGAAGAAGATGCAACAAAGCTACCTCTTTTCCTTTATTGCACAGCATATTCTTTTGGGCAATAACCGCATGTTGAGTAATTCACTAAGGTGCATTCTGTTTAGTCATATGGAAATTTGTCACAAAATTCCCAAAAGACTCGGAAGGGTGAAGGATCAAATCCGTTTGTAGTTGGAAATCCATGTTGAAGTCAAGATGTTCCAAGCTGCTCAATCACCAATCATCTTGTGGACATGATCCCCAACATTCTGTCCCTCAAACATCCTCATACGGAATAGCTGTCTAGATATCTCATACCTAGCATTCCTGCTGTGCTCACCATACAACTCTTGTAGGTGAAGGAGGATCTCACTTGGACTCTGCAAGTTTTCATGCTGCTTCTGTAACTCATTAGTCATGGAAGCAAACATGTAACACTTAGCTCTCATATCATGCTCCTTCCACTTGTCCAAAGTTTCATGTTCCTCTTAAGTGGCCTCTGGAGGTAAGGGACCAGGAACATTTGAATCTAGAACATATCCTATATGTTCAAGGTTCAAGACAAGTTTCAAATTTCTTAGCCAATCAGAAAGATTAGGTCCTGTCAACCTGTTGTGATCAAGTATGCTTGCAAGGATATTGGATGGTGGTGGTTGTTCTATGCTCATTATTATCAGAAAATTAATTGCAGAAATAACCAGATTAATTAGTAAATGTATCATGTAATTAACCAAAAATGATTATGGTCTTTTAATCAAATTGGTCCTCCCACTAACTTAGCGAATCCTACACTTCCAAAGTAGAAAACGGAAATCCTAGTTGGATGGATTTCTAGTGGGTGATTGAATTCTTATAATTCTATTGATCATCCTCAGGTACATCCATTATTGGAATTACAATAAACTATAAGTGAGCAACTCCTTGCCCATCAAATCTCATGTGAGGTTCAATCCTTTACCTAGCCCCTAATGCTCAAAATCTCAGGTACATCCATTATTGACTTATCTTGCATTAGTTAAGTTGATCCCATTGAGCCAGTAATTATGCAAATAATTTTAATGTCCTCAGGTACATCCAATATTGGCCACCAAACCATTTACATATTTACAACATCTCATGCTTAACAATTATTCTTAAGAAAATCTCTTAAATTAATTGCATCTCATGCAACTATTTAAAATTTCTTAAAATAATTGCCCCAATGGAGGGCTTATGTTATAATTACTTTAATTATACCATTTCCAACTTAATCATTTGTTTGGAAGATTTTATGGTCATTCTATTTACTATTAAGGTCTCACTTTGCACATTATCCATTTAGCATGCATATATCATATAATTGCATACATTCCCATACATCTCATGCATACATGGATAAGCAGTAAATATGGTATGATCATGGACTTTCTAAGTGATTCAATTATGAGCCACAAAGAATTGAATCAGCGCATTCCTAGGTGCATTTCATTAATTCATTTTACAATAGTTGCTGAAGAGTACATAATCAACACTTGATATTGAATTCCTCCCACTGGTCCCACCAATGCTCTTGACCTCCTTGAACTTCTTGCAATCCAATATTACATAGTAATCCTTGGCATACCAAGGCGAATTTACAAGAACTTAAATAAATGAAATTACAACCCAAAAAAATATTACAAACTTAATAATACATGCCCAAAATAAATTAAAATAAATTAATTAATTTACAATCCCAAAGAAACATAAAAGAAATAAATCCAATCACATTGGTCTTTTATAGTCCATGATCATCCATCATGCATATCACTATTTAACAATTAAATAAAACATACATACTTAAATTAAATTGAATATCTCATATTCAACTTAAAAATACAGATTTGAATATGATTCAAATAAATTTAAAAATTCATATTTGAATCTCATTCAAACAAATTTAAAAATTCAGATTTGAATCACATTCAAACAACTTCAAAAATTCAGATTTGAATCACATTCAAACATTTTTTAAAAAATCAGATTTGAATCACATTCAAATATTTTTTAAAAAATCAGATCTGAATTTTATTGAATCAATTTTAAAAAATCAGATTTAAATATGATTCAAACAACTTTAAAAATTCAGATTTGAATCACATTCAAACAACTTTTAAAATTCAGATTTGAATCACATTCAAACAATTTTTAAAATTCTGATTTGAATCATAATTTAATTGTGTGATTAAAACAACTAATTAAACACTTTAATTAGTCAAAGAATAGGCCTTAGATCATACAACAATTGCAGAATTAAAAGCCAAACCTTGAACCACCCATGGAACCATTGTTGCCGCCACCAATGGTGGCTTCACCATGTGTGACGCCACATCTCATGATCCAACCAGCAATGAATCTCTTGATCTCATGATCAAACACACAATTAAATTATATAATCAACAATCTAAATGGCAAATATAGTGGCTCTGATACCAATTGTAGGAATGGAAGCGTGAAAAACACAAGATTATACCATTGAATTCAAAAATTTTCACCTAGGGTCACATGCACCATGCAAGATTTATTTTTAATATGTTGTTTATCATTGAAATCAAATAGATAAAAATAAATCTTGCATGGTGCATGTGACCCTAGGTGAAAATTTTTGAATTCAATGGTATAATCTTGTGTTTTTCACGCTTCCATTCCTACAATTGGTATCAGAGCCACTATATTTGCCATTTAGATTGTTGATTATATAATTTAATTGTGTGTTTGATCATGAGATCAAGAGATTCATTGCTGGTTGGATCATGAGATGTGGCGTCACACATGGTGAAGCCACCATTGGTGGCGGCAACAATGGTTCCATGGGTGGTTCAAGGTTTGGCTTTTAATTCTGCAATTGTTGTATGATCTAAGGCCTATTCTTTGACTAATTAAAGTGTTTAATTAGTTGTTTTAATCACACAATTAAATTATGATTCAAATCAGAATTTTAAAAATTGTTTGAATGTGATTCAAATCTGAATTTTAAAAGTTGTTTGAATGTGATTCAAATCTGAATTTTTAAAGTTGTTTGAATCATATTTAAATCTGATTTTTAAAATTGATTCAATAAAATTCAGATCTGATTTTTTAAAAAATATTTGAATGTGATTCAAATCTGATTTTTTAAAAAATGTTTGAATGTGATTCAAATCTGAATTTTTGAAGTTGTTTGAATGTGATTCAAATCTGAATTTTTAAATTTGTTTGAATGAGATTCAAATATGAATTTTTAAATTTATTTGAATCATATTCAAATCTGGATTTTTAAGTTGAATATGAGATATTCAATTTAATTTAAGTATGTATGTTTTATTTAATTGTTAAATAGTGATATGCATGATGGATGATCATGGACTATAAAAGACCAATGTGATTGGATTTATTTCTTTTATGTTTCTTTGGGCTTGTAAATTAATTAATTTATTTTAATTTATTTTGGGCATGTATTATTAAGTTTGTAATATTTTTTTTGGGTTGTAATTTCATTTATTTAAGTTCTTGTAAATTCGCCTTGGTATGCCAAGGATTACTATGTAATATTGGATTGCAAGAAGTTCAAGGAGGTCAAGAGCATTGGTGGGACCAGTGGGAGGAATTCAATATCAAGTGTTGATTATGTACTCCTTCAGCAACTCTTGTAAAATGAATGAATGAAATGCACCTAGGAATGCCCTGATTCAATTCTTTGTGGCTCAGAATTGAATCCCCTAGAAAGTCCATGATCATACCATATTTACTGCTTATCCATGTATGCATGAGATGTATGGGAATGTATGCAATTATATGATATATGCATGCTAAATGATATGCTCTAGGGCATACTACTAACATTTTGGACCTAGGATTTAGGAGATAAAATTTTGAGAATTAGTCAAATGGTGTGTTTGACCTTGTTTGAGTTGAAAAATGGTCATGTATGACCAATTGTGGTGTGTTGGAAGTGTTGGAACCAAATGGAAATTCAGATTGGTTATGGACATTCTGCAGGTAGCATGACCAAGGTCCCTTTCAGGAACAAAACTGAAAATTTACTAACCCAATTGGTATGAGGTCAATTAGGAATGAAACTGGACACAAAATGGCACATTTTTCATTTAGGAATCCTGCCTAGAAAGTGACAAAAACCTATTGAACAAATTGATCAAATCCGGAATTGAGTGTTCTACCCTGTACAAAAATGACCAAATGAACAGTGTTTCTTCATTTAGCCATAACTTGGGCAAAGAGGTCCAGATGACCTGAAATTTTACCAGTAGAAAGCTGAGACATAGTTCTACAACTTTCATGAAGAACACAAACCTAAATTATGCCCTTAACCAAGTCATTTAGCCACCCAAAATTAGTGACATAAAACTGCCAGAACCAAATTAGTACCCAGAAAATCTGGATTAGACCAATCTGGCCAACCATGTTCAAATGGCTATAACTTGAGCTAAAAAACTCCAATTGGAGTGATTCAAAAAGTGAAATAAAGTTAAGACAATAAGGAACAATTTCTATGAAGAAAACTAAGCCAAATTCTAACACCAACATGACCAATGGAATAGTGCAATATAGGACACCAAAATTGAAAATTTACAATTTTGCCTAAAGGACTTAAAATTTGAGGAAACAATCAAAACCAATAAATTAGGTAACCAAAATGTGATATGTGGGTGAAATTAGAATTCCCATACCTATTAAGCCTTAGAAAGTCAATAAATTGACTTGAATATTGTCATGAATAGTAACCTCGAAACACAAAGTTTAAAGAATGTCAAGTTTAGCATATTAAAGCTAGGTATAAGTAGATTTGAATTTATTTTTGGAGTTATGATAAATTGTGATACTGAAACATTATGAAGTTGTGTGTTTCAGTGGAAAGGAATACTGGAAAAGAACCCGAGGTGTTGAGTCAAGGCTAAGAGACAACTCGTATAAGGCTTGTGCACAATATAGAATTTCTGTAAATTTTCTTCTGCACATTGTTTTGAATGAATTGAAATGTTACATTGTGACACCATTGTTTTGAAATGTTTATTATGCTTTTGATTTAAATTGTTGAAAGGTTACTTATATGTGTTTGAAATGATAATAAATGTTTAGTAAATTGTTAAGATAGTTTTGAAACCACAGTGTCATGACCATATATTTGAATACCTCACTAGCATGACTAGTGGGGGAAATCAGTTTTGAATTTTGATTCCCTCTCTGGTTGAAGTGTTGAGGTGTGTGCTAGTAGAAGAAGAAAAAGAATGGGTTCCCATATATTTAAGCTAGCTAGCCTTGTGATGTGACTTCTCATAAGCCTCTGGCTATTGAGATTAATATGTTTCGAATGGCATGATATAACTGTGTGTTTTTATGAAATTTGTTTTGAGACTTTCGAAATGAAATTGTTTGGATTAAAATTTTATAAGTCATATTTTGAATTTATATCTCATGTTCAATTTAATTTTTGAATAAATATGATTTAAATTTTGCATAAATATTATTTTAGTATGTTGTGCACCACTGAGTCACAGTACCTAGCGATAGCTGTTATTGCTATCGCAGATATAGAGACTAGAGGAGCAGCAGAGTGAGTTGCTAAGGATTGTGGAGCCACCTTCCCTGAAGTTCTGTCGGGTATATTTTATACCCTGATTGTAATAGTTATTTTGATGTATGTATATGTATGTACATGTAAACTGGTCATGAGCAGTTGTATAAAGTCTGTAATAATATTAGTTTGGATTTTTCTAATGTAAATTTTGGATGAATGTAATTTGTTTTAATTTTAATGAAGTATGAATGAAAGTATTTTGTTTTAATTTGAATGAAATTACTTAGTATTATTTTGGATGTTATTTGAATTGGAAATTACTGATTTGAATTTTTGGAATTTGAGAAATGATGTTGAAATTGGTTGTGATGGAGGTTGATTTGATAAAGTTGATGAGATAAATCATTGGAAGTGTTTTTCACAGGTATTTGAAGAACTGTTTTATAAAAATACAGACGGCACTCTGTTAAAATTTTTCTAAAAATTGCGAAAAAATAAAAAGGGACAAAATTTTAGTTAGTTAATCAACTTTAATTAAATGTTTTAATACCTAGTAGAAAATGCTCACCACTTCAAAAAGGTAAAAAAATTGTTTTAAAATCCCTTATAGGGTACTTAATTAGTTATCGGTCGATGAAGTTCGGTAGTTCATTAGGTATTCTACGGGATCATGTTATGCCTTACAGAGGGGTAAGGTGTGACATGTTTTAGTGGTATTAGAGCAAATTTTTAAAGTATGCTTTAACTTGTGAATTTATGTCTTTTCTTTGTTAAGTACATCTGCTCAATGTTCTTATTTGTTACATACAGTGCATTACATCATAAATATGAACTAACAGAGGGAAATGTCCTTGTGTTATTTGTTCAGGAGACATCCTACTCCAGACTGATATGGAAGAAGGGGATCGCTCTGTTGAGCAATCTGTTGAAGCTACGGCACAAGGGGAAGCCCCAGCTCTACAAAATGTCAGTGGGTCAGTGGCACCAGCCCCACAAATGCCGCAGTTTCCTGCACAGTTTGCACAGTAGATGGCGGCAAAGTTTAAACAAATGGCTGGGGGTATGCCTGCTCAAGCTCCACCCTAGACTCCTGTGATGCAAACCCAAGCTCCAGTCAGGCAATATGATAATTTATTGAAGTATGGGGGGACAGAATTCAAGGGTACAATAGACCCTTTAGAGGCAGAGCAGTGGCTAGAGAGGATGGATCGAGTGTTCAAGAAGCTACACTGCCCAGATGAGCTAAAATTTGAATATTCGGTATCTTTGCTACAAGGGGATGCGTATGATTGGTGGAAGACCATCCCCCACAACTTGGCTGAACCACCAGTACTGACCTGGGATGACTTCATCAGAGAGTTCAGACAGAAATACATCCCAGATGCATATGTTGATAAGAAACTACAAGAATTTCTGAGTTTGAAGCAAGGTAACAGAACAGTGGCAGAATATGAGAGGGAGTTTTCTCGCTTAAGCCACTATGTTGGGAGTCTACTTTCTACAAGCAAGGAAAGGTGTAAGAGATTTGAGACGCATTTGAAGCCTAGCCTACGGATGCAAGTAGTGGAATTTAGACACAGTAATTTCTCAGAGCTCATCTCTCAAGCACTTGAGTTAGAAAGAATTGAATCAGAAGCTACCCCACAAAAGAAAAATCAGAGAAGACTGAGAAATCAAAGAAAGATAAGGGGGAAAGGTCAGTTGAACAAAGTCCTAGTGGTACTTCTGAAAAGAAGAAGAAATTTGGGGGACCTAGCAGAGGTCGAGGTGGAAGGTTTGGAAGGGGCAGATTCTTTGGACAGAGACCCCCTAAGTCTGGTCAGTAGTCGAGCAGGGGTTTACAACCTCCCCGCCCCTGTAAGACTTATGGCAAGATTCATGGGGGAGAATGCTATTGGGCAACAGGAGCCTGTTTTAACAGTGGAGGCAAGGGCCATCTTGCTAAAGACTGCACTAGTGCTCCTAGATTTGGTCCTGCTCCTACTACTGTAAAAGGATCTATTCAGAGTCCTGCTCCCAGAGGTTCACAACCGGTTGGCGGAGGAAGAGGCAGAGGTAAAGGCAATGCTTCAGGCAGTCCGAGTACTGTTGGTCAGTTAGCACAAGGAAGTGCTTCAGCCAGGGTTTACACGATGAGACAGTGAGAAGAGGCTGAGACTTTCGATATTGTAGCTGGTACATTCTCTATCTCTGATCAAGATGTATTTGTACTGTTTGATCCGGGTTCAACCCACTCATATGTTAGTGCTAGCATAGTTAGTTCACTTGTTGTTCCGTGTGTCAAAATGGGTTTTAAAGTGCTAGTAACTAGTCCATTAGGACAAGAGGTTAGGGTCAACAAAATTTATAGAGACTGTCATTTGGTGATCTAAGGACATGTTTTTCTATTAGATTTGATTGAAATGCCCTTCAGAGATTATGATATTATCTTGGGCATGGATTGGTTAGCTAGGCATCATGCCATGATTGACTATAGACTGAAGATAGTCACTTTTGGTCTCCCTCTGTACAGTGATGTGGTAATACATGGGGAGAGGCATTTACTATTATCAAACATCATTTCGGCTGCACTGGCCAGAAGGATGATCAGAAAGGGGTGTGAAGCATACTTGGCACATGTGATAGACATCCAAGTGGGGTGTCCAGCACTGGGGGACATCCCTCCGGTATGTGACTTTCCGAAAGTGTTTCCTGATGAATTGCCAGGATTGCCTCCAGAAAGAGAGGTGCAATTTGAGATTAATGTTATGCCTGGTATGGACCCAATCTCTATAACACCATATAGAATGGCACCTGCAGAATTAAAAGAGTTGAAAGTGCAATTGCAAGAGTTGCTTGATAAGGGCTTTATCTGCCCTAGTGTGTCACTTTGGGGAGTGCCAGTGTTGTTTGTTAAGAAGAAGGATGGCACTCTCCGCTTATGTATTGGCTATCGGTAGTTGAATAAGGTGACAATAAAGAATAAATATCCATTAACTCGCATTGATGACTTGTTTGATCAGTTGAGGGGTGCAGCTGTGTTCTCCAAAATTGACCTGAGATCAGGTTATTATCAGCTAAAAGTACAAGAGCAGAGGATTCCTAAAACTGCCTTTAGAACCCGTTATGGCCATTATGAGTTCTTGGTCATGCCATTCGGGTTAACTAATGCTCCGGCTGCTTTTATGGATTTGATGAACACTATCTTCAGACCATACCTTGACCAGTTTGTTGTGGTATTCATAGATGATATATTAGTCTATTCAAGGAGTGCAAAAAAGCATGATAAACATCTGCAGATTGTACTATAGACTTTGAGGGAGAAACAACTATATGCCAAATTGTCGAAGTTTAAATTTTGACTGAAGGAAATATCCTTCTTAGGGCACATAGTATCGGTAGAGGGCATCAAGGTAGATCCCAGTAAGATAGAAGCTGTCCCTAATCGGAGGCCACCCAGAAATATCATGGTGATTCGCAGTTTTTTAAGTTTAGCTGGATACTACTGTCGATTTGTGAAGGGATTTTCTATGTTGGCATCTCCATTGACTAAGTTACTTTGAAAAGATGTGAAATTTTAGTGGACGAATAAATGTTAACAGAGTTTTGATGAATTAAAGAGATGTTTGACTGAGGCTCCAGTCCTAACTTTACCTACTCTGGGTAAAGAATACACAGTTTACAGTGATGCTTCTCACAATGGGTTAGGCTGTGTATTGATGCAAGATCGAAATATCATTGCCTATGCATCACGCCAGCTAAAACCGCATGAGAAGAATTATCGAACACATGACTTGGAGCTTGCAGCTATTGTATTTGCTCTTAAGATCTGGAGACACTATTTATATGGGGAAAAATGCTACATTTACACAGATCATAAGAGTTTGAAGTATCTGGGCACTCAGAAGGAGTTGAATTTGAGACAGAGGAGATGGTTAGAGTTGATAAAAGACTATAATTGTCTGATAAACTATCAGCCAGGAAAAGCTAATGTTGTGGTTGACGCCTTAAGTCGCAAGACTATGGCAAGTCTACGGGTTACTCCTTTGTCTATGGTACATAAGTTAAGATCATTACATGCCAGCTTAGAGATTAATAATGAGGAGCAGACAGTAGTTGCATGGCATGTACAGCCAGTGTTGATTGATCAGATCAGAATGACTGCTCAGAATGATGAAAGATATCAGAAGTTATTAGAAGAAGTCCGGCAGGGCAAGAAACCAAAATTCTCAATAAGAGATGATGGTCTACTGCTACACCAAGGTAGAATGTGTGTTCCTAATCATTTTAAAGGAAGCACATGAGTCTCCTTTTGCCATGCACCCTGGTGGCACAAAAATGTATAGAAGGCTAAAGGAGCATTATTGGTGGATGGGTATGAAAAGAGATGTGGCAGAGTTTGTTTTCAAATGCCTAACTTGTTAGCAAGTGAAGGCAGAGCATCAAGTACCAGCTGGTTTGTTACATCCACTACCAGTACTAGAATAGAAATGGGAGAGAATAATGATGGATTTTGTGATGGGAGTTCCGAGGATACAGAAAAGTCATGATGCAGTATGGGTCATTATTGATAGACTAACCAAGTCTGCTCATTTTCTACTAGTCCGGATGGACTACAGTTTAGAAAGATTGGCCAAGTTGTACA
The DNA here is from genome assembly GCF_030052815.1 of Hevea brasiliensis. Lineage (NCBI taxonomy): Eukaryota > Viridiplantae > Streptophyta > Magnoliopsida > Malpighiales > Euphorbiaceae > Hevea > Hevea brasiliensis. The sequence continues at coordinate 35,421,579 of NC_079507.1, read as the reverse complement.
TTGATGAGATTGTAAGACTGGATGAAATGCCAGTATCCATCGCATCAGACAGAGATCCTAGGTTCACTTCTAGATTCTGGGGTAGTCTTCAGAGAGCCCCAAGAACTAGATTGAACTTCAGTACAGCATTCCACCCACAGACAGATGGCCAGTCTAAGAGGGTAATTCAGATCTTGGAGGACATGCTACGGGCTTGTGTGATTGAGTTTGAAGGCAGTTAGGAAATGCACTTGCCTTTGATTGAGTTTGCTTACAACAATAGCTACCAATCAAGCATCGGGATGCCTCCATATGAAGCTTTGTATGGTAGAAAGTGTAGAACTCCCCTGTGTTGGGATGAAGTAGGTGAAAGGAAGATGATTGGGCCCGAAATTGTTCAGCAAACTAAAGAGAAAATCAGATTGATTAGAGATCGACTTAAGACTACATTAAACCATCAGAAGTCCTATATTGATTTAAAGAGAAGGGATATTGAGTATGCAGTGGGTGACAAAGTATTCCCCTTGGAAGAGAATTATGAGATTCGACAGAAAGGGGAAACTGAGTCCTCGTTTCATCGAGCCATATGAGGTTCTGGAAAGAGTGGGTCCTTTGGCATATCATTTGGCACTACCTCCAGAATTAGAGAAGATACATAATGTCTTCCACGTGTCCATGTTGAGGAGGTATCGATCAGACCCATCTCATGTACTACCAGTGGAAGAAATTGAAGTGAATCCATACCTTACATATGAAGAAGAACCCATAGAGATTCTGGCTTATGAGGTGAAGCAGCTACGGAATAAGTAGATACCGTTAGTGAAAGTGCTATGGAACCATTATTTGGGCCAAGAAGCTACTTGGGAATGAGAGGAGGATATGAGGAGACAGCACCCACAGCTGTTTAGAGACTGATACAAGGTAAAATTTCGAGACAAAATTTATTTTAAGGGGGGAAGAATTGTAACACCCCTATTTGCATAGCCTGGTATATTTCACTATTCTGGTGACCGGTGTAACACTCCTCTTTACATAGCCTGGTATATGTTACTGTTTCGGCGACTGGTATCAGTTTGGACAATTAAAAGGATTAGAACTATGTTTAAGACACCTAGAAAAGCCCTGATCGAAAATAAATAGTGATTACCAGATAGAAAAGTAAAAATAAGAAAAACAGAACATAAAAGATTAAATGAGCCGAGAGTCACAGCGATGGGTGACCTTCTCAGGAAGTGGCTGCGAGGTCAGTCTAAACTCAAATTTCGAACCAAAAAATGTGACACCGCGGTCCTTAAAACTATTGCGAACACAGTAAAAAGAGAAAATCACATAAAAGAATTTTTAAGCAGGTCAAATAATTAGGTCAGGGATCCGGAAGAAATATCGAATAACTTGCAAATCGGATCAGACCGGCGAGGGGCAATTTGGTCAATTCACCCCAAGAGCTGACTCCTAACCTAACTGTCCAATAAAATCGAAGAAAAGAAAATTTCAGGATCAAGAATTAAATTAAAGAACTAATGGAAAAATAAATACAAAAGAAAAAGAAAATTGAAAAAAGTTTATTACATCACCTTTATGACATCATCATGATGTCAAAACTAATTTTAATTTTCCTACCTAAATTGACCAAGTTGAAAGAAATTTTAAAAGATAGAAAATATAAAAAAAAAGAAAAGAAAAATCATTTTCTTCTTCTCCTACCCAAGTGTGCCGCCCCACCTTTCTCTTAAATCACCATTGTAGCACCACCATGAAAGCTTGAGTTTAAGCTTTCTTTCAATCACTTAAACCCACTTTGACCCCAAAATAATCCATAAAAACTTGTTAGATCAACTTGAGAAAGCTTTAGAGGAAGGAAAGAAAAGAAGAAAAGAAGAGGAAAATTGAAGATTGAACATCAAAGTGAGGTTAGTTCTTTTAATTGAAATTTTAGTTTAATACATGTGTTCTTAGTTTAAGTAACTTAGAAATATACTTAAAATTAAAAGAAAACTATCCTTGAGGACCAAATAAAAATTCAGCCAGCAGTAGGTTAGGGCTTGAAATGAGTGAATTTAATGCATTTAAATAGTTGTTTAGGTTGAATTATGTACGTAGACTATGGATAGGTGTTTAGAATGCATTAGATTTGAATTTTATGAAAGTTAGGGTTTTGGACCTAGGGTTTAGGAGATGAAATTTGAGAATTGATCAAATGATGTGTTTGAACTCGCTTGAGTTAAAAAATGGTAATGTATGACCAATTGTGGTGTTGGAAGTGTTGGAACCAAATGAAAATTTGGATTGGTTATGGATATTCTGTAGGCAGCATGACCAAGGTCCTTTTCAGGGATCAAAACTAAAAATTTACCAACCCAATTGGTGTGAGGCCAAGTGGGAATGAAACTAGACACAAAATGGCACATTTTTCATTCAGGAATCATGCCTAGAAAGTGACCATAGCATAGCGAACAAATTGGCCAAACCCAGAATTAGGCAATCTGACCTGTACAAAAATGACTAAATGAATAGTATTTGTTCATTTGGCCATAACTGGGGCTAGGCAGGTCCAAATGACCTGAGATTTTACCAGTAGAAATTTGAGACATAGACCTACAACTTTTATGAAGAACACAAGTCCAAATTATGCCCTTAACCAAGTCATTCAGCCACCCAAAGTTTGTGACCTAAAATTGCCAGAACTAAGTTGGTGCCCAGAAAATCTGGGTTAGACCAATCCGGCCAGCCATGTTCAAATGGCTATAACTTAAGCTACAAAACTCCAAATGGAGTGATTCAAAAAGGAAAATAAAGTTAAGACAATAAGGAATAATTTCTATGAAGAAAACTTAGCCAATTTCTAACAGTAACATGACCAATGGAATAGTGTGAAATAGGACACCAAAACTGAAAATTTGAAATTTTGCCTAAAAGACTTAAGTTTTGAGAAAACAACCAAAACCAACAAATTAGGTAACCAAAATGTGGTATGTGATTGAAATTAGAATTCCCATACCTACTAAGCATTAGAAAGTCAACAAATTGACTTGAATAGTGTCATGAATAGTAACTCCGAAATATAAATTTTAAAGAACGTCAAGTTTAGCATATTAAAGCTAGGTATAAGTAGATTTGAATTTATTTTTGGAGTTATGATAAATTGGGATACTGAAACACCGTAAAACTGTGTGTTTTAGTGGAAAAGAATGCCGGGAAAGAACCCAAGACATTGAGTCAAGGCCAAGAGGCGACTCGTATAAGGTTTGTGCACAACTAACTATTTTGTTACTTTTCACTTCTAAATTAATTTCAACAAGTTTTTTTTATGATTTATAATTTTGTTGTATTGAGGATTTTAATTTGTTGAATTAAAATGTATAAATTAAATGTAAATTTTCTTATGCATTTAAGGATTTATTACATGGTTTTGAGGATTTTAAATTTTAAGTTTGATGTGTTGCCAACCTTGAGCATGAATTTATGATGATTCAGTATGTTAATGGTTTGTAAACACTTTGTAAATAGAAATTGTTTTAAATATGATTTGAAACCACAGTTGACATGGCAATATATGTAACAATCGGGCTCCAACCACTAGAGGAATTGTCCGCTTTGGCCATAAGCCTCACGGTTTTGTCCCATAGGTGGAATGGAGAACTTCCCAGGAGGTCACCCATCCTAGGATTTCTCTCAAGCGAGTACGCTTAACCCTGGAGTTCTTCCAACTCTCCAGGCCATTTCTCTAAAAGGCGCCTCTAGTGATTAGTTTCCGCATTTTATATATCATTACTTTTTGAACCCAAGACCATCTCCATGCTTTGCCAATATGGAATTTGCCTAAGGGACCTTTCTCCCCTCCTTTCGGGACTCAGCGTCCTCGCTGAGGTTTGCCCCACCATCGCCCAAGAGGACATGCGAGCGGCTCTGATGAAGAACTCTAGGGCTAAACGTGCTCGCTTGAGAGAAATCCTAAGATGGATTGTAACATCCCCACTGTACGTGTTCTGTACATTCTATTGCTCCAGTAGTCAAATAACAGTCCAGGAAAGTTAGGATGTCTGGAACTACACTTCGGTGATAGTGAACAGACATATAATGATGAAATAAATAAAAAGAAAATACAAGAAAAATTAAAGAAAAATGAAAGAGAGAAAATGAAACTAAGTTAAACGAGCCGGCACCGCAGCGATGGGTGACCGCACTGGGAAAGCCATTGCTGACCCCAGGACCGCAGGGAACCCTCGGAATTTAATTTCGAGACGTAAGTAAAGGTATATTGAAATATAATTGACACTATAATTATTAAAGAAAAATTAATAAATTAGTACAAAGAAAAATGAAAAATCGAGAAACAGACAAAAATCGGTATTACCGAAAAATCGGGAATATAACCCGAAGTGGGGTATTTTGGTCTTTTGACACATAGTGTTGCCTTTTGACCTTAATCTCCATTAAAAATAAATGATATTACACTTAGAAAATGTCAAAGAAAAATTAGAAAGTTAGTATAAACGAAAAATAAAAATTAAAGAAATCGGCGGTACAAGGAGTAAATCGGTGTTACCGAAAAAGTCCGAACTTGACCCGAAGAGGGGCATTTTGGTCAATTGACACCTAGAGTTTATCTTTGACCTAAATATCCATGAAAAATAAGTAGTATTAAAATTTGAAAATGTCATGAAAATAAGAAGTTTTATACATAATGTAATTAAAAGAAATTATGGGGACATGATTAAAATAACCATAAGTTTAATTATTCTAATATTAACCTAAAGTGAGTGGTAAATATTATATTCATTAATCTACATTAGTGGAGGGTATAAATACTTAAGTGGACAGAATTCATGACCCAAAAGCCTTCCATTTCTTTATCCAAACACCCATGGCCAAATTCAAGTTCTCCAAGCTTCATCCATGGATGCCCATGTACAAGCCTTCATGCACCATTAATCAAGCCATCATTTCTTCAAGAGTCCTTTATTAAACTTGTTCTACACATCATGGGCAGCATGTAGGAAGCAAGAAAGAGGAGTTTTGGTGAAGTTTAATGAAGCCCAAGATGAGGTTAGTGCTTAATCTCCCCATTTTCTTTCATTAGATCTTGTTTTGAGCTTTGGGTGAGTTAATTTGTGAAGAAATTGAGTAAATTAATGTATATTTGGTGAGCCCTTCATTTCGGCAGCCAAGACATTCATGGGATTTTGATGTGTTTAAATGATGTAGATGAGTTTAAAGATGATGTTTGATATGGGTATATATATGGGAAGTGATAGGACTTGAATTGATTGAAATTGAGAAATTTAAATTATGGTTCAAAACAATTATTGGAGATTTGTGATGTTGCTTCATTTTGGGCAGCCATGAACCCTTGTTGAGCTTGAGTTATTTTTACTTCTAATGAATGAAAATGAAGGTTGAATTGTCCAAATGAAAGTTGTAGTAAGTTTGTGCACAAGTATGTACATGTAGTGTTTAGATTAAAGGTGTGAAATGGAACCTTGAAGCCTTGAGCAAAATGCCATGTTTGGGAGCCCCTTATAGCATGAAATTGTGTGTTAATATATGGTTATTAATGATATATGTGAATGTCAATTTGTGGGCAGCAAGTGTAAGTGATGTTGAAGTATGAATATGTTGAAGTATATGTGTAATATTAACATTGAAGTATGTTGAATTTGGGTGGATGTAAATATTGAAGTTTAATGGTGTATTGTGTGCCTTGTGCACTTGAGTATTCTGCCCAGAATTTTTGCTGGGATTGTGTACAATATATGTATGGAAGTGTTGTTGTTTGAATATTGTAGTAATGAGGAGGAGAAGGAACATTAAATTGGGAGTGTATGAGCTTTGTGCAGGTTGTGTATTGAAGGCAGCACCTAAATGAGGCCATAAGTGCCAAATTATGAACCCAATTGGTATGAGGCTAATATGGGGTGAAACTAGACACCAAATAGGCCAACTTTTATGTAGAAAGGTTGCCAAAATTCTGCCTAGAAACTGACCTTAAAAAGTGACCAAATCCTGATTAGTGCATTTAAGGCCTGAAAACTGACCATTTGGGCAGCTGTTAGTATTTAGGTCATAACTCACTCAAAACAGGTCCAATTGACCTGAAAGTTTGACCATGAATAGTTAAGACCTATATCTACAAGTCTTATGAAGACACCCAAGCCCAGAAATGACCATAAGAAAGTCAAAAAGCTTGCACAAGTTCGGGTCCAAAAACTGGCCGAACCTAAAATGACCTAAAATGACCTAAAGTGACCAATTTTGATACATTTTGACCAGCAATAGTAAAATGACCATAACTTGGTTTACATAACTCAGAATGATCTGAAATTTTGCCCTGCGTTCCATAAGACATAGATCTACAAGTTTGTAGTTTGGACCGAAAACTCGAAAACCGAGGAAACTAGGTCGTCCGGCTAGGTCAAAATAGTACACCGAAATCTGGTAAATTGCAATAAAATGCAATACACTTAGAAATGAAATTGGTAACATATACCAACACTAAAAGGCTATAAAATGTGACATATTGGTGACATTAGAATTGACTCACGTAGAGTGCATCAAGGGTCAACATTATAGGTTGACTAATGAAATGAACTGAAGGGAATAGTACCAAGAGAAATAGGACTTTAAGCTAGACAAATCTAGCACACAAAAATTGAGAAATTAACCCAATTTTGCACCAAAGTTGCAATCTGTCCAGCTTTAGTAAATTGACCATATCTTGGTCTATACAACTCAGAATGACCTGAAATTTTGCCCCGCGTGCAATAAGACATAGAGCTACAATTTTGCTTCTTTGACTAGAAGCTAAAAACCAAGGGAAATAGGACTTTAAGCTAGATCAATCTAGCTCACTGAAATTGAAAATTGGTAATTACATAAAATAATGCTTGAAGTAATTTGGCAATGAATGCCAACTTGTGAAAAGGGTAAATTGCATTATATTGACAACATCTTGAATTGTAAATTGTGACATGTGATGCTAGAATCAACCTATCCATGATGCATAAAAGGGTTAATAATTTTATTGACCAGTGAAAAGCATAAAGATGTATAAACACTATGAATAAAGAATTAAATATGTAATATTGTAATATGCCCTAATTTGCCTAGTTGACTAGTTTGGATAGGTTGGCATGCCAATAGGATTCTGACAGCTGTTCTGTAAATGACTTTACGTCATACTGTGTTTTATGGCTTATTATGCCATACTATGATCTTAATAGTCTATGGCTATATAGTTTGTGTTATTATACTCGGCTTAATGCTTGATTGATTATATGGCTTTTTAGCCACACTATTTGCACACCGGGAGACACTTTGTGACCGATGGTGTGACGGCCCGAGGTACTAGATACCCAGTGCTAGTATATCCGTTTATCCAGTTTGGTCAGTGTATAGGCTATATGGGCAGTCATTTAAAACATTATTCAATTCGGGAAGCTAAGTTAAGTTAAGTATAATGAAATTTTAGTACAATTAAATTAAGTATAGAATGAATGAGTAAAAGAAATTAGCAAAAGAAACATAACAAAAATATAAATTGCAGAACCGTAGAGACTTGAAATACAATACAGTGAGAATAATTTGTATACTGGGTAATATTACTGAAAAGTTATAAACTAAGCACTTCCAAAGAGGAACAAACTAGTATATAAGATCGTTGATACTAGAAATACCATACCAAATTAAATTAATTCTTGAGTATCTGAATTATGATTTATTTCTTTCTTTAATTGCATATATTATTTCTTGTTATACTATTGCACCACTAAGCAGAAATGCTTAGCGCGACGGAATTGCTTTTTCGTGTAGGTACTGAAGGTAAAACCAGTAGACTGTCAACTGAGATTTTTGGAGTCCAGATCTGCAGAAGTGTCAGAAGGGTTCAAGATTGTCACCTCTTTAGCAATGCATGTAGATAGGGCTCATTCTATACATGTTATGCATATTGTTCATTCCTAGCACATTGTAAATTATTTGTATATCTTATACAAAATAAACTCATGTAATTAACCTATGAATTATGGAAGCTACTCAAAGTAAATATTTTAATATGTGAATTGAATTTGAGTTATAATGAGATTGTACTTGTGAATATTGAGATGTTGAAAATCTGATGAGATTTCTGAGAAATCTGGACACTGTATTGAGATATATTATGTTCGAAAATTTTTGAGACTATTAAGTTTGAGAAATTGAGTATATATTGAAATTGTTTTTGGCAGGTTCAGAAGAACTGTTAGTTCAAATTACAGTCGGCACGTTGCCGGATTATCGTTAAAATTTTTGAAATTTCCAAATTAGTCAGATTTTGATAAAAGTAAAAATAGCCTAAACCTCAGATAAAGTTTTTGAACAAGTAAATCTAGAACTATAATGAAATCAGATAAGATCAGGTGCTCCGGCACGCCGTGTAGCACGTCTTGCTCGGCTACACTGTAGACGGGTGAGGGGTGTTACATGGATGACCTCCTGGGAAGTTCTCCATTCCACCTATGGGACAAAACAGTGAGGCCTATGGCCAAAGCGGACAATTTCTCTAGTGGTTAGAGCCCGATCGTTACAATATATGTTGTGAATTCTCATTAGCTTGTCTAGTGAGATAACTCCTCCACTAGATGGAGTGAGTTCCTTCCTCTTTGGCTTGCTAGTTGGGGAAGAGTTTGAATGAGTACTCATATATACTAGCTACTCTTTGTTCCTCCCTTTTAGCCTCGGTTATTAGGAGAGTTTGAAATGTCGTGGTGTACAATACGGCATCTATTTGAATTTTGGGTCATAGGTCCAACTGTGTGAATTGTTGGCAACACCCTTTAAATTATGCATAGTTTGATAATTTGTGGTTGAAATAAATAATTAGTCAATGATTCAAAATTTTTGTATTGTTTCATGATTTAAAAGAAATGTCAATAAATAGTTAATATTTGATCAAAATATTATTCAAATGAATAATTTGCATGAATTTTGAAGAATTTAGAAATTTTAAATTTATATTTGTTATGAGTTGTCCAAGCATAAATTGTATTAAGTTTTAAATTATTAGTTTGTGCACCACTGAGTTCACCATTCAGCGATAGCTTTGTATGCTGTCGTAGGTGAAAGAAAATATAAAGCAGCTGAGCGAAATTACTGAAATACACAGTGAAACTATCTTCGGGTATATTATAGGTATACCCTTGTACATTAGATTTTGATGTAATTCTGTAATTATACGTATGTAATTTCATTTGAGCAGTTGTATCAACTCTTTTGTAATATATTTTTGGACTGTAATCAAATACAAATTATTGTAATATTATCTTGAGGTTTTATGTACTCATAAAGTTCTGTACTACTAAATTTTTAATGCTCCCATGAATGTAAATATTAATTTTGTTACCTTAATGAGATATTTCAATGTTTGATTTAATTTAAACTATGTATTGAGTTGCTTGTGTTGATTTGTAAAATGAAATTGATTAATGGAGTTGTGATTGAGAAATATATTGGGAGTGTCTTTATTTTCAGGTTTTCAAGAACTATTTTCTCAAAATACAGACGGCACTCTATCAAAATTTTTGTAAAAATTACGGAGATTTTAAATATCTAAAAATTTGATTTATATTTGGACTTTTAATAAAGGTTTTTAATATATGAAAAATTTTTTACCCACCAATTTAAAAATGAACGAAAATTGTTTTAAAATCCCTTGTAGTATATTTAATGGGTCACCGGTAGGCGAAGTATGGAAATTCATTAGGTGTACTACAGGATCATGTTACATCTTACGAGGAGTAGGGTGTGACATGTTTTAGTGGTATCAGAGCTAGTTATTAAAGTAAATTTTGAACTGTGAATTTGTAATATTTTTGATAAGTACAACTGCTTGAATGTTTGATACATATAGTACATTTACATCATAAATATGAAATAACAGGGAGAAATCTCCTTATGTTGGTTGTACAGGAAATTAAAAAAAAAATCCTGTGAATAGATATGGATAAGGGGGATGAAACGGTAGAGCACTCTGTTACAGCTAACGTACAAGTAGAGGCCCCAGTTCCACAGAGCGTTGGAGGTCTAGCCGCACCAGTTCCTCCTATACAAATTACTGCACAAATGGCCCAGCAGATTGCCATGTTCTTTCAGCAAATGGCTGATAATCTGTCAGCCTAGGCTCAAGTACAAACCCAACCCCCTAAAGAGCAGCATGAAAAAGAGAAAAGTGGGAAACCTATCGGTCAAAGTTCAAGTAGTAATTTGGAAAAGGGAAAAGATTTTGAGGGACCCCGAGCTCCTAAGTATGACAGAGGCAGATCTTTAAGGTTGAAGCAACCGAGAGCCATTCATTAAAGAACTAGAAGTTCCTACCCTATCCATATTTGTGACATTTGTGAAAAATTACACAGGGGTATTTGCTATAAGGTCACTGGAGCCTACTTCAATTGTGGTGGAATCGGACATTACGCCTGAGATTGTACTAGCGCATGTCGATTTATGCCACAAACTACACCAGAGGAATCAGTCCAAGGTTTTGATTTTAGAGGCTCATTAATAGTTAGTAGGGGCAGAGGTAGAAGTAGAGACAGCACTTCGGGTAATCCTAGCACAATGGACCAACCCGAGCAGAGGAATACACTAGAAAGAGGGAATGCCATGCATCGAGGGGAAAAAGCAGAGACTTCAGATGTAGTTGCTGGTATGTTCTTAACTTTTGAAAGGAATAATTATGTGCTATTTGATTTTGGCTCTACTTATTTATATGCTAATGCTAGAATTATATGTTCTATTGCTATTCCCTTGCATGGAGATAAATTTTGATGTGTTAGTGATTAGTCTTTTAGGATAAGAATTGCGATAATAAACGTGATTGGAATTAATTTTGAAAAAGTTTTTAGTGAGAGACATCTCCTAGACTACGATAAATTATAAAGTTAATTAGTAAGCCTAATTAGGTAAGGCAAGAGGACCTAAAAGTAAGTTGTAGTAATATATCTGCCCTAGATGAAAGCAAAAGTATTACTGCTGATAGATGTCAGTAAGTACCATAATCAAAATAAGTTTAAGATATTAGTGGATTTGAAAAAAATAAGATATAGGGAAGTTTGATCTATTGGGATGTATCATAGTAACTTTGCAATGTTCTTGATGTTTGTGCTATAAGCTACAGATTACAGTACTGACTTGGGATTTATTGTGTAGAGCTACGTACTACCCAATAGTATACAAGGATAAGAATAGTTACAAATGGCTTTCACTCTGGTATAAATATATCAGAATAGAGTTTTATTACTAGAACTGAGTTTGAAAATCCTAATTCGGGATTTAAAACTCTATAATTAGAATATCAAAAGATCATGCTTGCAAGGTAGGGAGAGTTAAAGACTCTGTTACCCTAGCACGAATTACAGTACATCAGGAATTGTTATGGGACTAGAGATTTTAGTATGGTCAAAATTTAAAAATAACACCTATAGAGCTAAGTCATCCAAATTGATATGGGGTTTATAGTTGTTCTGGTATTGCAATGGATCTTTTGCCCAAAGTTTAGTAAGGAACAATATTCTAACTATATAGCAGTAAGACACAAAATATAATTTTGTTCCCCTAGAAGAGACAGGATGCTATGGATGACAATTATAACTTATAAAATAGTTAAGAAATGATGTTCTACTGATAACAGTAATTCGATAGGAACTAGTTGGCCAGGTATTCTTTAGAAAGAGCACAATTTTATTGTGCGGATCATAAGGATTAGATTAGAATTAAAGCGAAACTTTTGAATAGCATGGGAAAAAGGAAAGTTTGGTAGACTCCCTTCTTAAGATTGAAGAATTATTTATGGTTCAAAAAAAAAAAAGGGGTAATGATCACAAACCAGCGGAAAATAAGCTATAGAATATCTATAGATAAAAGAGTTGTGGAAGTAAAAATTAGAATAGTTGGTGCAAAGGTAATAAAGAAACGTTATGAATATTAATTAAAGTGTTGACTCGAATGGTTAGAGGACCAAATCAAAGTAATATTGAAGTATAGTGGATTATTAGGAATGATAAGAGGTGTTAAATTACGACTCGACAGTCAAGTTAAGGAAGAAGATAAGATTGAGGAATAAAATAATTAAAGTTAAATTGTGAAATGAAACAAAAAAGAAGAAGAAACAAATAGAACAATAAGAAAGGAGAAAAACACTAGATGAGGAATTGCCACTAGGGCAAACAACCTACTTAAGACGCGTAACGATATCCCGAACTATTTTATCAAGAAAGAAATTAGTTAAACAAAAGCAAACAAGATAGTGCAAAATGACACATAGGCTTTGGTCATAAATGGAGATGGTAAGATAATGGTTATGGACCTATGGCTAAGAAAGAGATAAGAAATTCATATATGACCAAAAAGGTCATTTAAAAAAAAAAAAAGACTACAAAGGAAAATAATTGCTAAAACAACAGCAAGAAAAGGCTAAAATATTCTAAACTAAACTGAAGGTTGCATCAAATGATTAAGAGATTTGATAAGAAAAGAGTAAAACTAAGTTCTCACCCATAGGATCGTACGAGATCCTAGAAAAAGTGGATCCACTAGCACACAGATTTGCTTACCTCTAAAATTGAAATGACAGAAGCTCATGAGAAACTTGACACACGAGGTGAGCAATCAATGAGTAAATAGTATTGGTTAAAGTACTACGGACCATTATTTCGATTATGAAGCTACGTAGAAATGTGAGAAAAATATGAGAAAACAACATGTATGACTATTTGAGGACAGATAATGGACACAATTTTGAGGACAAAATTATTTTAAGGGGGAGAGAATTGTAACACCTCTATTTGCATAGCCTGGTATATGTTACTGTTCTGGTGACCGGTATCGGTCCAGACAATTAAAAGGATTAGAACTATGTTTAAGACACCTAGAAAAGCCCTGATAGAAAATAAATAGTGATTACCAGATAGAAAAGAAAAAAAATAAGAAAAATAGAACATAAAAAGATTAAATGAGCCGGGAGTCACAGCGATGGGTGACCTTCTCGGGAAGTGAGTGTGAAGTCAGTCTAAACTAAATTTTGAATAGGAAAATATGATGCCACGACCCTTAGGACTATTTGTGAACACAGTGGAAAAGAGAAAATCACAGAAAAGAATTTTTAAGCAGGTCAAATAATTAGGTTAGGGATCCAGAAGAAATATCGAATAACTTGCAAATCGGATCAGACCGGCGAGGAGCAATTTGGTCAATTCACCCCTAGAGCTGACTCCTAACCTAAATGTCCGATAAAATTAGAGAAAAGAAAATTTCGAGATCAATAATTAAATTAAAGAACTAATGGAAAAATAAATACAAAAGAAAAAGAAAATTGAAAAAAGTTTATTACATCACCTTTATGACATCATCATAATGTCAAAAATAATTTTAATTTTCCTACCTAAATTGACCAAGTCAAAAGCAATTTTAAAAGACATAAAATACCAAAAAAAAAAAAGAAAAGAAAAATCATTTTCTTCTTCTCCCACCCAAGTGTGCCGCCCCACCTTTCTCTTAAATCACCATTGTAGCACTACCATGAAAGCTTGAGTTTAAGCTTTCTTTCAACCACTTAAATCCACTTTGACCCCAAAATAATCCATAAAAACTTGTTAGATCAATTTGAGAAAGCTTTAGAGGAAGGAAAGAAAAGAAGAAAAGAAGAGGAAAATTGAAGATTGAACATCAAAGTGAGGTTAGTTCTTTTAATTGAAATTTTAGTTTAATACATGTGTTCTTAGTTTAAGTAACTTAGAAATATACTTAAAATTAAAAGAAAACTATCCTTGGGGACCAAATAAAAATTCGGCCAGCAGTAGGTTAGGGCTTGAAATGAGTGAATTTGATGCATTTGAATGGTTGTTTAGGTTTAATTATGTATGTAGACTATGGATAGGTGTTTAGAATGCATTAGATTTGAATTTTATGAAAGTTAGGGTTTTGGACCTAGGGCTTGGGAGATGAAATTTTGAGAATTGGTCAAATGATGTGTTTGACCTCACTTGAGTTAAAAAAGGGTCATGTATGACCAATTGTGGCATGTTGGAACCAAATGGAAATTTGGATTGGTTATGGAAAATCTACAGGCAGCATGACCAAGGTTTCTTTCAGGGACCAAAACTAAAAATTTACCAACCCAATTGGTGTGAGGCCAATTGAGAATAAAACTAGACACAAAATGGCACATTTTTCATTCAGGAATCTTGCCTAGAAAGTGACCATAGCATAGTGAACAAATTGGCCAAACCTGGAATTAGGCATTCTGACCTGTACAAAAATGACTAAATGAATAGTATTTGTTCATTTATCCATAACTTGGGCTAGGTAGATCCAATTGACCTGAAATTTTACCAGTAGAACGTTGAGACATAGCCCTATAACTTTTATGGAGAACACAAGTTCAAATTATGCCCTTAACTAAGTCATTCAACCACCCAAATTTGGTGACCTAAAACTGACAGAACCAAGTTAGTGCCCAAAAAATCTAGGTTAGACTAATCTGACCAGCCATGTTCAAATGGCTATAACTTGAGCTACAAAACTCCAAATGGAGTGATTCAAATAGGAAAATAAAGGTAATACAATAAGAAACAATTTTTATGAAGAAAACTTAGCAAAATTCTAACAGCAACATGACCAATGGAACAGTGCAAAATAGGTGACCAAAACTAAAAATTTGAAATTTTGCCTAAAAGACTTAAGTCTTGAGAAAACAACCAAAACCAACAAATTAGGTAACCAAAATGTGGTATGTGGGTGAAATTAGAATTCCCATACCTATTAAGCATTAGAAATTTAACAAATTGAATTGAATAGTATCATGAATAGTAACCCCAAAATACAAATTTTAAAGAACGTCAAGTTTAGCATATTAAAGCTAGGTATAAGTAGATTTGAATTTATTTTTAGAGTTATGATAAATTGGGATACTGAAACACTATAAAACTGTGTGTTTCAGTGGAAAAGAATACCGGGAAAGAACCCAAGACATAGAGTCAAGGCCAAGAGGCGACTCGTATAAGGTTTGTGCACAACTAACTATTTTGTTACTTTTCATTTATAAATTGATTTGAACAAGTTTATTTTATGATTTATAATTTTGTTGTGTTGAGGATTTTAATTTGTTGAATAAAATTGTATAAATTAAATGTAAATTTTCTTATGCATTTAAGGATTTATTGCATGGTTTTGAGGATTATAAATTTTAAGTTTAATGTGTTGCCAACCTTAAGCATGAATTTATGATGATTCAATATGTTAATGGTTTGTAAACACTTTATAAATAGAAATTGTTTTGAATATGATTTGAAACCACAGTTAACATAGCAATATATGTTGTGAATTCTCATTAGCTTGTCTAGTGAGATAACTCCTCCACTAGATGGGGTGAGTTCCTTCCTCTCTGGCTTGCCCGTTGGGGAAGAGTTTGAATGAGTATTCATATATACTAGCTAGTCTTTATTCCTCTCTTTTAGCCTCGGTTATTGGGAGAGTTTGAAATGTCGTGGTGTACAACACAGCATCTATTTGAATTTTGGGTCATGGGTCCAACTGTGTGAATTATTGGGAATACCCTTCAAATTATGCATAGTTTGATAAATTGTAGTTGAAATAAATAATTAGTCAATGATTCAAAATTTTTGTATTGTTTTATGATTTAAAAGAAATGTAAATAAATAGTTACTATTTGATCAAAATGTTATTCAAATGAATAATTTGCATGAATTTTGAAGAATTTAGAAATTTTAAATTTATATTTGTTATGAGGTGTCCAAGCATAAATTGTATTAAGTTTTAAATTATCAGTTTGTGCACCACTGAGTTCACCACTCAGCGATAGCTTTGTATGCTGTCGCAGGTGAAAGAAAATATAAAGCAGCTGAGCGAGATTACTGAAAGACACAGTGAGACTATCTTCGGGTATATTATAGGTATACCCTTGTACATTAGATTTTGATGTAATTCTGTAATTATACGTATGTAATTTCATTTGAGCAATTGTATCAACTCTTTTGTAATAAATTTTTAGACTGTAATCAAATACAAATTATTGTAATATTATCTGGAGGTTTTATGTACTCATAAAGTTTTGTACTACTAAATTTTTAATGCTTCCATGAATGTAAATATTAATTTTGTTACCTTAATGAGATATTTCAATGTTTGATTTAATTTAAACTGTGCATTGAGTTGCTTGTGCTGATTTGTGAAATGACATTGATTAATGGAGTTGTGATTGAGAAATATATTGGGAGGGTCTTTATTTTCAGGTTTTGAAGAAATTTTTTCTCAAAATACAGACGGCACTCCACCGAAATTTTTATAAAAATTACGGAGATTTTAAATATCTAAAAATTTGATTTATATTTGAACTTTTATTAAAGGTTTTTAATATCTGAAATAAAAATTTACCCACTAATTTAAAAATGAACGAAAATTGTTTTAAAATCCCTTGTAGTATATTTAAAGGGTAACCGGTAGGCGAAATATGGTAATTCATTTGGTGTACTATGAGAGCATGTTACATCTTACGAGGAGTAGGGTGTGACAACCGGTGTCGGTCTAGATAATTAAGGGGATTAGAATAATGTCTAAGGCAACTAGATAGACCCTGAACGCAAATAACTAGTAATTGTCAATTAGTTAAGTATAAATAAGAAAAATAGAACATAAGAGGTTAAATGAGCCGAGAGTAACAAATGATGGGTGACTTTCTCGGGAAGGACTACGAGGTCGATTTAAACTCAAATTTCGAAGCGTAAAATATGACATCGCGGCCCTCAGGACTATTGCGAACACAGTGGAAAAGAAAAAATCACAAAAAAGAATTGTTAAGCCGGTCAAATAATTAGGTCAGGGATCCAGAAGAAATATTAAATTATTTGCAAACCGAGTCGAACCGGCGAGGGGCAATTTGGTCAATTGATCCCTAGAGCTGACTCCTGACCTAACTGTCAAATAAAATCAGAGAAAAAAAAATTTTGGGGTCAAGAATTAAATTGAAGAACTAAAGAAAAATAAATGAAAAAGAAAAAAGAAAAAGTTGAAAAGTGAAAAAGTTTATTACATCATGCATGACATCATGCATGATGCAATAAACTTAATAAATAAAAATTTGAAATTATTGGATAATTATGAATTTATTTAAGATTAAAAATACATAAAAAGAAAAGAAAAAAAAAGTTTTATGTTGTCTTCTTCCCTCACCCAAGCCGTCTCTCTCTCTCTCTCCCAAAGCTCCCTCACTTCACCTCTATGAAAGCTCATTTTTGAGCTTGAAAAAAACCACAAATTCAGCCATAGAAGTGTAACCTCCTTAGTTAAACCTTGTTAACCTCACTTGAGAAGAAGATTGATCAAGAAAAAAAAAGAAGAAAAGAAGAGGAAAATTAAAAATTGAACATCAAAGTGAGGTTAGTTCTTTTAATTGAAATTTTAGTTTAATACGTGTTCTTAGTTTAAGTAACCTAGAAATTAACTTACAATCAAAACAAAACAGTTATTGGGGGACCAAAGGGAAATTCGGCCAGCCTATAAGGGGGTATGATTTGCGTGAGTTTGATTGAATTAAAGGTAAACATGAGCTTGAATGAGTTGAGTGATTATGTTTATATGCTTTGATTTAGTAAAATATAACAATTTATGAGTTAGGGTTTTGGACCTAGGGTTTAGGGGATAAAATTTTGAGAATTGGTCACATGGTGTGTTTGACCTTGTTTGAGCTGAAAAATGGTCATGTATGACCAATTGTGGTGTGTTGGAAGTGTTGGAAGCAAATGGAAATTCAGATTGGTTATGGACATTCTATAGGCAGCATGACAAAGGTCCCTTTCAAGGACCAATACTAAAAATTTACCAACCCAATTGGTGTGAGGCCAATTGGGTATGAAACTTGACACAAAATGACACATTTTTCATTTAGGAATCATGCCCAGAAAGTGACCAAAACCTAGTGAACAAATTGACCAAATTCGGAATTGGGTATTCTGCCCTGTATAAAAATGACCAAATGAATAGTGTTTGTTCATTTGGCCATAACTTGGGCTAGGCAGGTCCAAATGACATGACATTTTACCAGTAGAAATCTGAGACATAGTCCTACAACTTTCATGAAGAACACAAACCCAAATTATGCCCTTAACCAAGTCATTTAGTCACCCAAAATTAGTGACATAAAACTGCCAGAACCAAATTAATGCCCAGGAAATCTGGGTTAGACTAATCCGGCTAGCCATGTTCAAATGGCTATAACTTGAGCTACAAAACTCCAATTGGAGTGACTCAAAAAGGTAAATAAAGTTAGGATAATAAGAAACAATTTCTATGAAGAAAACTTAGCCATTTTCTAACAACAATATGACTAATGGAACAGTGCAAAATAGGATACCAAAACTAAAAATTTGCAATTTTGCCTAAAGGACTTAAAATTTGAGGAAACAACCAAAACTAACAAATTAGGTTACCAAAATGTGGTATGTGGGTGAAATTAGAATTTCCATACCTATTAAGCATTAGAAAGTCAATAAATTGACTTGAATAGTATCGTAAATAGTAACTCCGAAACACAAATTTTAAAGAACGTCAAGTTTAGTATATTAAAGCTAGGTATAAGTAGATTTGAATTTATTTTTGGAGTTATGATAAGTTGTGATACTGAACTACTGTGAAATTGTGTGTTTCAGTGAAAAGGAATATTGGGAAAGAAACAGAGGTGTCGTGGTTTGAGCCAAGGCCAAGAGGCGACTCAGATAAGGTTTGTGCACAACATAGAATTTCTGTAAATTTTCTTCTGCACATTGTTTTGAATGAATTGAAATGTTACATTGTGACACCATTGTCTTGAAATGTTTATTATGCTTTTGATTTATATTGTTGAAAGGTTACTTGTATGTGTTTGAAATGGCAATAAATGTTTAGTAAATTGTTAAGATAGTTTTGAAACCACAGTGTCATGACCATATATTTGAATACCTCACTAGCATGACTAGTGGGGGAAATCGATTTCGAATTTTGATTCCTTCTCTGGCTGAAGTGTTGAGGTGTGTGCTAGTAAAAGAAGAAAAAGAATAGGTTCCCATATATTTGAGCTAGCTAGCCTTGTGATGTGACTTCTCATAAGCCTCTGGCTATTTCAAATGGCATGATATAACTGTGTGTTTTTATGAAATTTGTTTTGAGACTTTTGAAATGAAATTGTTTGGATTAAAATTTTATAAGTCATGTTTTGAATTTATATCTCATGTTCAGTTTAATTTTTGAATAAATATGATTTAAATTCTGCATAAATATTATTTTAGTATGTTGTGCACCACTGAGTCATAGTACTCAGCGATGGTTGTTATTGCTGTCGCAGATATAGAGACTAGAGGAGCAGCAGAGTGAGCTGCTAAGGATTGTGGAGCCACCTTCCCTGAAGTTCTATCGGGTATATTTTATACACTGATTGTAATAGTTATTTTGATGTATGTATATGTATGTACATGTAAACTGGTCATGAGCAGTTGTATAAAGTCTGTAATAATATTAGTTTGGATTTTTTTTAATGTAAATTTTGGATGAATGTATTTTGTTTTAATTTTAATGAAGTATGAATGAAAGTATTTTGTTTTCATTTGAATGAAATTACTTAGTATTATTTTGGATGTTATTTGAATTGGAAATTACTGATTTGAATTTTTGGAATTTGAGAAATGATGTTGAAATTGATTGTGATGGAGGTTAATTTGATGAAGTTGATGAGATAAATCTTTGGAAGTGTTTTTCATAGGTATTTGAAGAACTGTTTTATCAAAATACAAACGGCACTCTGCCGAAAATTTTTTAAAAATTGCGGAAAAATAAAAAGGGACAAAAATTTTAGTTAGTTAATCAACTTTAATTAAATGTTTTAATACCTATTAGAAAATGCTCACTACTTCAAAAAGGTAAGAAAATTGTTTTACAATCCCTTGTAGGGTACTTAATGAGTTATCGGTAGGTGAAGTTCGGTAGTTCATTAGGTATTCTACGGGATCATGTTATGCCTTATAGAGGGGTAAGGTGTGACACAAAACCCCTAGGTTGCTCCATGAAAATGTTTTCTTTAATGTATCCATTGAGAAAAGTTGTTTTGACATCCATCTACCAAATCTCATAATCATAATATATAGCTATTGCTAATAGAATCCTAATTGATTTAAGCATGGCAACAGGCGAGAAAGTCTCCTCGTAATCGATTCCTTGCCTTTGCCGAAACCCTTTCGCTACTAGCGTTGTTTTATAGGTCTCTACCTTTCCATCAGAACCAATTTTTTTCTTGAAAACCCATTTGTTCCCTAGAGGTACAATACCTTCAGGTGGGTCAACAAGATCCCAAACTTGATTCTTATACATGGAATCAATCTCGGATTTCATAGCATCAATCCATTTTAAAGAGTCTATATCTGATATAGATTCTTCATAGGTAAGTGGATCATCTCTATGATCTACTTCTTCATGAGTAGACAACTCTTATTCTTATTCATGAAGAAAACCATATCTCACTGGTGGGTGAGATATCCCGGTTGATCTGTGAGGAATTACAGTAGATGTTTCATCAACAGGTGTAGGTTGACTAGATGGATCTATATCCATCTAATCTATTGTTTGGTCAGAATTCTCTAATTCTAACTCTATTTGCCATCCTTTGCCTTCTTCTTGAATAAACTGTTGTTCAAGAAATGTGGCATCTCTACTTACCACAACCTTTTGTGATGTAGGCAAATAAAAATAATATCCAAAACTCTCTTTTAGATATCTAACAAATTGACCCTTTTCTGATCTGGTTTCCAATTTATTAGTGTTCAGCTTTTTGATATAAGCTGGAAAACCCCAAATCTTAACATGCTTAAGACGTGGTTTTCTTCAAGGCCATATCTCATACGGTGTGGAAGATACCGATTTTGATGGAATCCTATTCGAATATGCAAAGTCGATTCTAATGCAAATCCCAAAAGGAGATTGGCATATCAGTATAGCTCATCATACGACGTACCATATCTAATAGGGTACGATTTCTCTTTGTCAGATACACCATTTAGCTGTGGTGTTCTTGGAGGAGTCAGATAGGAAACAATGCCATGCTCTTTCAAGTATTCATCAAATTCAGTACTTAAGTATTCACCTCTATGATTTGATCGAAGAGCTTTAATACTTTTTCCTATTTGATTTTCTACTTTAAATTTAAATTCTTTGAACTTTTCAAAGGATTTATGTTTGTATTTCATCAAATAAAAATACCCAAACCTTTATTTATCATCAGTAAAGGTAATAAAATAATGAAAACTGCCTCTAGCCATTTCTTTAAATGGACCACATACATCACTATGTATTAGCTCCAAAATATTTTCAGCTCTTAGCCCTTGTCCAACAAAGGGTGATCAGGTTATTTTGCCTTGAAGGCAGGATTCACAAGTTGGAGTAAGTTCAGAACCCAAAGAGGATAGAATCCCCATTTTCTCTAGTTTTGCAATCCTATCTTCTGTAACATGACCTAATCTTAAGTGCCAAATATATTTTGAACTTGAGTTGATTTTCACCATGGCATTGCATTCATTTAGATCCCCTGCATTCAATTTGTGTTTGTCATTATTATCCAAATAATAAAGACCATCATTCATATAACCCGAGCCAACATATTTATTTCTAAAATAAATGTTGCAAACATCATCTGTGAACTGAAATTCATAGCCATTTCTAGTCAAACTAGATATAGAAATGATGTTCTTAAAAGCATTAGGTACATATAAAATATTATCCAAACACAAAACATGTCCAGACATGTAAAAAGATTTAGATCCTATGGCTAAAGCTTCAACAGTTGAGCCATCGCCAATCCGGAGTCTAACATCTCGAGAACGCAAGCTGCTACTTTTTGCTAGTTCCTGCATATCATAAGAAATGTGAGAACTGGCACCAGTATCTAAAACCCAAGCTGTAGATGAACTATGAGTATCATCAAAATCTAAATAACAAGATATGGACATACCTTCCAAAGGTGTATCCTTCTTGTTCTTCAGAGAAGTAAGATACTCTAGGCAGTTCCTTTTTTAGTGCCCATCCTGCTAGCAGTGGAAACACTTTCCTTTGCCTCTATCAGCTTTAGTCTTCCCTTTCTATTTAGCTATTTTCTTAGAAGGACAATAAATTTGAGGTTTCTTTTTCTTATTGCCCTTCTTTTTGTTGGACTTTCCAGCAGAAGAAGATGCAATCAAAGCTACCTCTTTTCCTTTATTGCCCGACATATTCTTTTGGGTAATAACTAGGATGTTGAGTAAACCAGCCAAGGTGCATTCCTGCTTAGTCATATGAAAATTTGTCACAAAATTCCCAAATGACTCAGGAAGGGACTGAAGGATCAAATCAGTTTATAGTTGGAAATCCATGTTAAAATCAAGATGTTCCAAACGCCAATCACCAATCATCTTGTGGACATGATCCCCAACATTCTCCCCTCAGCATCCTCATGCGTAATAGCCGTCTAGATATCTCATACTTAGCATTCCTACTGTGCTCACCATAAAACTCTTGTAGATGAAGGAGGATCTCACTCGCACTCTGCATGCTCTCATGCTACTTTTGTAACTCATTACTCATAGAAGCAAGCATGTAACACTTGGCTCTCATATCATGCTCCTTCCACTTGTCCAAAGTTTCATGTTCCTCTTGAGTGGCCTCTGGAGGTAAGGGACCAGGAACATTTGAGTCTAGAACATATCCTATATATTCAAGGTTAAGGACAAGTTTCAAATTTCTTAGCCAATCAGAGAGATTACGTCCTGTCAACCTATTGCAATTGAGTATGCTTGCAAGGATATTGGATGGTGGTGGTTGTGGTGTGCTCATTATTATCAGAAAATTAATTGCAGAAAATAACCAAATTAATTAGTAAATGTATCATATATTTAACAAAAATGATTATGGCCTTTTAATCAAATTGGTCCTCCCACAAACTTAGCGAATCCTACACTTCCAAAGTAGAAAACGGAAATCCTAGTTGGATGGATTTCTAGTGGGTGATTGAATTCTTATAATCCTATTGATCATCCTCAGGCACATCCATTATTGGAATTACAATAAACTATAAGTGAGCAACTCCTTGCCCATCGTATCTCATGTGAGGTTCAATCCTTTTACCTAGCCCTTAATGCTTAAAGTCTCAGGCACATCCATTGTTGACTTATCTTGCATTAGTTAAGTTGATCCCATTGAGCCAGTAAATATGCAAATAATTTTAATGTCCTCAGACACATCCATTATTGGGCACCAAACTATTTACATATTTACAACATCCCATGCTTAACAATTATTCTTAAGAAAATCTCTTAAATTAATTGCATCATATGCAAGTATTTAAAATTTCTTAAAATAATTGCCTTAATGGAGGGCTCATGTTATAATTACTTTAATTATACCATTTCTAACTTAATCATTTGTTTGGAAGATTTTATGGTCGTCCTAATTACTATTATGGTCTCACTTTGCACATTATCCATTTAGCATGCATATATCATATACTTGCATACAATCCCATACATCTCATACATTCATGGATAAACAATAAATATGGTATTATCATGGACTTTCAAAAGGATTCAATTCTGAGCCACTAAGAATTGAATTAGGGCATTCCTAGGTGCATTTCATTCATTCATATTACAAGAGTTGCTGAAGGAGCACATAATCAACACTTGATCTTGAATTCCTCCCACTGGTCCCACCAATGCTCTTGACCTCCTTGATCTTCTTGCAATCCAATTACTTAGTAATCCTTGGCATACCAAGCCGAATTTACAAGAACAAAATAAATGATATTACAATCCAAAAAATATTACAACCTTTATAATATATGCCACTAAAATAAATTAAAATAAATTAATTAATTTACAACCCAAAGAAACATAAAAGAAATAAATCCAATCACATTGGTCTTTTATTATCCATGATCATCCATTATGCATATCACTATTTAATAATTAAATAAAACATACATACTTAAATTAAATTGAATATCTCATATTCAACTTAAAAATCCAAATTTGAATATGATTCAAAAAAATTTAAAAATTTAGATTTGAATCACATTCAAATAAATTTAAAAATTCAGATTTTAATCAAAATTTAATTGTGCGATTAAAACTCCTAATTAAACACTTTAATTAGTCATGGGCCTAATTATGGGCCTTGAAACCAAGCACACATTCAAGCAAACCTTGCACACCATGAGGTGCCATTGATGCTGCCACCTATGGTGGCTCCACCATGTGTGCCGCCACATATTTCTATGCAACCAGCAATGAATCAATCATCTTATGATCAAATCACACAATTAAATCATATAATTAACAATCTAAATGACAAATATAGTGGCTATGATACCAATTGAAGGAGCAAAAGCATGAAAAATTATTATATTAGAACATTGAATTCAAAAAATTTTCTTCTAGGATCTCATGCATCATGCAAAATTCAATTTTTACCTATTGATTTCAATGTTCAATTGCATATTAAAACTCTTTTAATATGTATTTGGATCTATGTTTGCCATTTAAGATTTTTAGAATTAACAGATTAATTCATTAGAACCCTAGATTAAATCAAGAATATGTGTAATAACCTTTGATGCAATCAGAGTTGTGTTTGATACCTTTGTGAAGCACCTAAGACCCCAAATGTTATCCTCTAGCTTGTCCACACCAAGATCACCAATGGCAGCCCCTTGAACAACTTCTCAAGCCTTTCCAATCAATTAGAAATTAAGGTTTTGCCTTTAGAGATATTATAGATGTATATAGGACACTAGAAAAAATTTCTATTAATTTTAATTCAAGAGAATGTTGGAAATTCTTTTTGAATTGATGAGAGATAAAGAAGAAGAGATGAAGAAGAAGACAAGGGCAGATGCACCTCTTTGAGAAAATCAAATTGCATTTTTGTTCTTTCATCCTTTCCCTTATATAGCTAGGTCATCACTTAAAACCCTTGCCATATGTCATCTTCTGATTGGCTTTAGTTTAATTGACCCAATCAAATTGTGCCAAGTGTCAAACTTAGATTTAATCTTGACTTTGATCATCTTACATGATTAAAAGACAAATGGCTAGCTTATGTGTAGTGCCATGTGTCACCATCTCATGGTGCCATATGTCACCCTGTGAAATGACTAAATTAACCTTTTGTCTTAATTTTGAGTTCTCAACCCAAAATAATTATTTCTCCTCTTCTAATTAATTTATATCAAATATAAATTAATTAATTAATCTCTATTAATTAATTTCTCATGATTAAATTCATATTTAAACACTTTAAATATAAATTTAACTTATACTATACATCCAATAACCTAGATTTGGTTTCAAGCCATGCTAGAGACTTTGCAATCTGATTGCAAACCAAACCTATTTAATTAATCAATTAAACTCTTTAATTAATTAATTAAATCACATTTAACTTGGTGATTACTTGTGTATGCGTGTGACTCACTAGGCTCATCACTAATTGGCAATGAGATATGATATTAACTCTTAATATCATCAGAACTCTTTCTTACCATAAATGATTTCTCTAAATCATTTTATGCACCTCATAGACCATGGTTAACACCTAGCATAGCATGCCATAGTAATAAGGAATACCTTAAATGAACTTTTTATCATATGTTACCATGCACCAGAATCTCTCTGTTACAAAATCCCAATTCGAGCTGGAGTCATGGTTTATGTCAAACCCTATTTGCTATGAATATTATGTTCTCTTTTAATTCCAGTTCTTGATTAAAAGGATTTTCTCATCAGAAACTCTTTTCTGATTAAATCTATCTGTCCTGGCTAGGAACTTGAAACATCAAGAATAATTAAATGAACATAGGATTTTATCCCTATTTACTTAGGGTAACAGATTCCATCTTGATCAACACCTACCTCCATATATAACTAGTAGGAGCCAACACATGCCCATATACCCATACACAGCACAAGTATGAAAGCAGTATCAAACTCAAACCACCTATATACAAGATAACTGTGCTATCTTAAGTCTAAAGATTATATGCACTAATATGATTTATGACAATGCATTGACAAGAGTAAACTCCATGTGCTTGTCATAAATGTCACTGGTTCGGCCTACTTATCTTGCATAAGTGTCTATCATGTTTGTTATATGGCATGAGACTCACTATTCCATCTTATTTATATCTCATATAAATACATTGGGAACAAACAAGAATACAATCTTTCTAGATAAGTCATGTCCTATGTGAAGTATACTCAATTGTGAACCAATTTATGATACTTTATGCTAAAAATACTGTCATTCATGTTCTTAACAACTTAAGAATAGAATTTCTAACAAAATATCAATGAACCTTTTCTATTATACATAAATATATTATGTAAACGAAAAAGTGAAAATGCCTTTTATTAATAAAACATGTATAAGATACATACTAAATGATATGCTCTAGGGCATACTACTAACACTACTACCATCTGTTCAAGGTTCCGCCTGAAGGAGCGGAAGCATGGTAATTGGTGCATTGGAGCATTGAATTTCAAATTTTTATTCTAGGGTTTCATGCATCATGCCACATCTCTTATGTGCCTAATTAATTTCAATGCTCAATTACATATTAAAACACTTTTAATATGTATTAGGATCTTCATTTGACATTTAAGTTTGTGAATTAAAAATTAATTCAATTAAACCCTAATTTGAAAAAGGAATTTGGCCACTAACCTCTTTGATGCACTATGAATGCAATTGACACCTTTAGGAAGCTCCTAGGACTCCAAGTGTTATCCCTCTAGCTTATCCACGCCAAGATCACCAATGGCAGCCCCCAATTTTGCTTATCAAGCCTTGCTAACCAATTATAATTTGGGGTTTTGCTTTTAGGGAGGTTATATGTGTGTACAGGACACTAGAAATAATTTCTAGCAATTTTAATTCAAAGGGAATGAATGATTCTCTTTTAATTGATGAAGAAAATAAGAAGAGGGAGAGGGAATAGTGGCTGCCTCCACCCTTAGAATAGTGAGAGTTCTACTTTCAATTCTTCTTTCTTTCCCTTTTATAATTAGGTCAAATAATCACTTAAACCCTTTGCCACATGTCACCATCACATTGCATCTTATTTTTAATTGACTTAATCTCATTTAGCCAAGTTTTAAAGCTAGACTTAATCTTGACTTTGATCATCTTGCATGATAGGAAGACAAATGATAAGTTTATATGGTGTCATGTGTCACCATCTCATGGTGGCACATGTCACCATGTGAAATGATCAAATTACCCTTATGTTGTAATTTTGAGTTCTCAACCCAAAATCATTATTTCTCCTCTTCAAATCAATTTATATCAAATATAAATTAATTAATCTCTATTAATTAATTTCTCATAATTAAATTCATATTTAAATACTTTAAATATGAATTTAACTTATACTATACATCCAATAACCTAGATTTGGTATCAAGCCATGCAAGGGACTTTGTAATCTCATTGCAAACCAAACCTATTTAATTAATCAATTAAACTCTTTAATTAATCAATTAAATCACATTTTTGTATGTATGTGACTTACTAGGCTCATCATTAATTGGCAATGAGATATGATATTAACTCTTAATACCATAAGAACTCTTTCTTACCATAAATGATTTCTCTAAATCATTTTAGGCATCTCATAGACCATGGTTGACACCTAGCATAGCGTTCCATGGCCACCCAATCAATAATAAGGAATACCTTAAATGAACCTTTAATCATATGTTACCATTCACTAGAATCTCTCCATTATAAAATCCCACCCGAGCCGAGTCATGGTTAATGTCAAACCCTATTTGCTATGAACATTTTGTTCTCTTTAATTCCAGTTCTTGATTAATTAGATTTTCTTATAAAAACTCTTTTCAAACTAAATCATTCTGTCTGCCAAGAACTTGAAGCATCAAGAACAATTAAATGAACATAGGATTTTATCCTATTTACTTAGGCTAACAGATTCCATCTTGATCAACACCTATCTCCATATATAAGTAGTAGGAGCCAACACATGCCCATATACCCATATACAGTATAAGTATGAAAGTAGCATCAAACTCAAGCCACCTATATATAAGATAATCAGTATTATCTCGATTTAAAGATTATATGCATCGATATGATATATGACAAAGCATTGACAATAATAAACTCCATGTGCTTATCATAAGCATCACTGGTTCGGCCTACTTATCATGTATAAGTGCCTCTCATGTTTGTTATGTGGCATGAGACTCACCATTCCATCTTATTTATATCTCATATAAATACCTTGGGAACGAACATGATTACAATCTTTCTGGATAAGTCATGTCCTTTGTGAAATATCCTCGATTGTGAACCAATTTATGATACTTTGTGCTAGAAATACTGTCACTCATATTCTTAACAACTTAAGAATAGAATTTCTAACAAAATATCAATGGATTTTTTCTATTACACATAAATATATTATGTAAACGGAAAAGTAAAATTGCCTTTTATTAATAAGATATGTACAAGATACATACAAAATGATATGCTCTAGGGCATACTACTAATAATCTCCCACTAGCACTAGAGCCATTCATTACAATATCTTAGACCCATCTTCTCAAGATGTCAGTCTAACTGAGTTTGTGACATAGGCTTTGTGCATGGATCAGTTGGATTTTTGGCTGATGCTATTTTTTTCATGGCTACATCGCCTTGCCCAACTATCTCTCTGATAATGTGATAGCGCCGTTCTATGTGTTTGGATTTCTAGTGAGACCGGCTTCCTTAGCTCAGTATGACCGCTCCATTATTGTCACAGAAAGAGGAACTATCGACTCAATGGAAGGAAATGCTGCAAGTTCTATCATGAACTTCTTTATCCAAATAGCCTCTTTTGCAAGATCCGATGTAGCAATGTACTCGCCTCGTGGTAGAATCAAGAGTTGTACTTTGTTTGGAACTCTTCCAAATAGACTGTGCATCCATTACAAATGAACATAAACCCAGAGGTAGACTTTCTATCATCGATATCTGATTGAAAATCAGAATCAGTATAACCATTCATTTGCAAGTCACCACCTCCATAAATCAAGAATAAATCCTTAGTTCTTTTCAAGTACTTAAGGATATTCTTGATAGCTATCTAGTGTTCCAAACCTAGATTAGATTGAAACCTGCTATTCAAACTAACAGTATACGCGATATCCGAACTAGTACACATCATTGCATACATCAAACTTCCAATAGCCAAGCATATGCAATCCGACCATTTTATCTCTTTCTTCCGTATCTTTGGAGACATCTCTTTAGAAAGGTGGATACCATGTCTTGCTTGTAACAATCCTCTCTTGGAATCAAGCATGTTAAACCTCTTTAATACCTTTTCCAAGTATAGACTTTAGGATGAACCAATTATTCTTTTCACTCTATCTCTATAGATGCCAATTTTAAGAATATAGGTTGCCTCCCCTAAGTCTTTCATAGAGAATATATTTGACAACCATACCTTGACAGTTGTCAACATACCTATATCATTATCTATCAATAGAATGTCATCCACATATAAGACAAGGAAAGTGACAAAGACTATCACTAACCTTCTTATATACACATAGCTCATCCACATTTTTTATAAAACCAAATGACTTAATGGCTTCATCAAAATGGATGTTCCAACTCCTTAAAGCTTATTTTAACCCATAAATGGATCGCTTTAGCTTACATACCTTGGAAACATCTTGGGATTCAAAACCCCTAGGTTGTTCCATGAAAATGCTTTCATTAATGTATCCATTAAGAAATGTCATATGACATCCATCTCCCAAAACTCATAATCATAGTGTGTAGCTATTGCTAATAGAATCTTAATTGATTTAAGAATGGCAACAAGCGAGAAAATCTCCTCATAGTCGATTCCTTGCCTTTGGTGAAACCCTTCAAGACTAGCCTTGCTTTATAGGTCTTTACCTTTCCATCAGAACCAATTTTCTTCTTGAAAACCCATTTATTCCCTATAGGTACAATACCCTTAGGTGGGTCAACAAGGTCCCAAACTTAGTTCTTATACATGGAATCAATTTTGGATTTCTTAGCTTCAATCCATTTTGAAGAATCTATATCTGATATAGCTTCTTCATAGGTAAGAGGATCATCTCCATGATCTACTTTTTCATGAGTAAACAACTCTTGTTCATCTTTATGAAGAAAATCGTATCTCACTAGTGGGTGAGATATCGTGGTTGATCTACGAGGAATTCAGAGATGTTTTATTAATAGGTGTAGGTTGACTAGATGGATTTATATCCATTTGATCTGTTGGTTGGTTAGAATTCTCTAATTCTAACTCTATTTGCCTTCCATTGCCACCTTCTTGAATAAACTGTTCAAGAAATATGGCATCTTTGCTTACCACAACCTTTGTTATGTAGGCAAATAAAAATAATATCCAAAACTTTCTTTTGGATATCCATCAAATCAACCTTTTTCTGATATGATTTCCAATTTATCAGTGTTCAACTTTTTAATGTAAACTGGACAATCCCAAATCTTAACATGCTTAAGACTCGGTTTTCTTTCATTCCATATCTCATAAGGTGTGGAAGAAACTGATGTTGATGGAATCCTATTCAGAATATGCAAAGCTGATTCTAATGCAAATCCCCAAAAGGAGATTGGCATATCAAGATAGATCATCATACTGCACCATATCTAATAGGGTATAATTTCTCCTTTCGATACACCATTCAGCCTGTATGCGTTCTCGAGGAGTCGCTTGGGAGACAATGCCATGCTCTTTCAAGTATTCATCAAATTCAAGATTTAAGTATTCACTTCCATGATCCGATCAAGAGTTTTAAAACTTTTTCCTGCTTGATTTTCTACTTCATATTTAAATTCTTTGAACTTTTCAAAGGATTCATGTTTGTATATTATTAAATACAAATTCCCAAACCTAGATTTATCATCAATAAAGGTAATAAAGTAATAAAAATCGCCTCTAGCCATTTCCTTAAATGAACCACATACATCACTATGTATCAATTCCAAAACATTTTCAGCTCTTAGCCCTTATGCAACAAAAGATAATCTAGTCATTTTGCCTTGAAGGTAGGATTCACAAGTTGGAGTAGGTTCAGAACCTAATGAATATAAAATCACCATTTTCTCCAGTATTGCAATCCTATCTTCTCGCAACATGACCTAAACTTAAGTGGCAAATATATCTAATCTTAAGTGTCGCAAGGTATTTTGCGGTTGCCTGGATGAAAGCTCTTCACCGAAGTGGGAAAAGTGAGGAGTCGCCATTTTAATTTTGAGGGAAATTAAAGAAAACCATTTGTGAAAATAAATTTAAAAGAAACCACTTTGAAAACAGAGATTCTAGGTTCGGGGTCCGTATACGGGCGGGGAAGGTGTTAGGCACCCCGCCTCGTCCCTCAATGAAGGTAAACAGATTTAATGTTATGCTCTTTCATAAATTAAAAGGGATAATTAGGGGGTTGAGATAGTGATAATGTTAATCCTTTGTGCAAAATAAAGAAATGTTAAATATTTCACTTATTTTGGGTGCCCAGGAACACAAGTTCGTGAGAGGGCCCTTTAGTGAATAGGAGTTAAATAAAGTTATCTTGCATATTGGAGTTGTGTTATTTTAATTTTGATTTCGTAAGAGAGTTCGGATAAGAAGTTTCTACCGATCTCTAGATATGTTTTATCAAGAGTTTTAGGGGAGATTTCTGCAAGAACTCTCCTTTGATCTCCACATATTTTATAGAGGTTTTAGTTGAGAAACGAGTAAGGACTCTCCCCCGATCTCTTTGGGTGTTTGGTTAAAAATTTGATGAAGGATCTCCGATAAGAACTCTCCTCCGATCTCCACGTTTTTTATTTGAATGAGGATCAGGTAAGAACTCTCCCCTGACCTTTTTGGTCCAAAATTTTAAATGGAGGATCTCTGATAAGAACTCTCCTACAATCTCCATGTTTTGTTTGAATGAGAATCAGGTAAGAACTCTCCCCTGAACTCTTAAAGTATTCGACTTAAAGTTTTAATGAAGGATCTCGGATAAGAACTCTCCTCTGATCTTTGTGTTTTTGTTTGAATGAGGATCAGGTAAGAACTCTCACCCGACCTCTTTGGTTCAAAATTTTAAATGGAGGATCTCTGATAAGAACTCTCCTCCGATCTCCGGCTTTGTTTGAATGAGAATCAGGTAAGAACTCTCCAGAACTCTTAAAGTATTAGGCTTAAGGTTTTAATGAAGGATCTCGGATAAGAACTCTCCTCCGATCTCCGTGTTTTTGTTTGAATGAGGATCCGGTAAGAACTCTCCCCGAACCTCTTAAAGTGTTCGTGACATAAGACCGAACTTTTCACCAATCTCAGATATGACTACCTTGTTCGAACTCTTTGGTTGGTTACATCCGATCTCTCTCTGTTACTAGTCTGAGGTCTTATCTCGATTCCCGCTCTATTATGCTATTTCCTAGACTCGCTTAGTAGCCCAACCTCATGACTTTTTTCCTGATTCCCTATTCATTCTTTGATTATTTTACATATTCAAAAGAAACTATCACGTTAGGATATTGCTACTAAATTACTTATAAGTTACCCGTGATCGGAACACCTATATTCGAAGGAAATAAAAACTAAGAACAAATAAATAACATGAACTTATGAAGGGAAAAAGTAAACTCAAGAGAATAAATATCTGCCTGAGGGATCTACACTGGATCTTTAGTATGATTGGATTTAATGAAAATTTCGAGAATAAAAGCAAAGAAAGTAAAATGCAAGCGTTCGGCAAAATGATAGTCCAGGCACTTACTTGTGTGAGGTAGAGGCTATCAAACTGACTCTAGAGATCATAAATATTGTGGAGTTGAAAGCTAGTGATACAAGGACCAATGCTTACTTCGAGATTGCCAAAAACTAGGTTAAAGTGCCGTTGAGCTGAAGTGAAGGAAACCGGGTCAGAATGAAATCAAGCTGAGAGAATAATGTGTTGATGTTGGGGTGATGAAGATGAGACTGAACGGAAATGGTGTGGTAGAGTGATGAATAAACCAAAATGAAGGATTTCGTGGTTCTAAAACTCTATTAATGGAGATACTGAGAAAAGTAGTTTCAAGTTTCTCAATTTTTATGCAAGCATAGAATGGCAAAGCAAAGAAGACTAAATTAAATTTGAGCCTTTCCACTATAATCACCACCACCTTTTTGTCCGTCCTCTCTATAGTATTGAATGCAAGTATTTATAGGGAATGGGTACTACTAATGAAGGGTCGATCTCCTTGGGGAAACGGAAGATTTGGATTTAAAAGGACATAATCCAATGTCCAAAATTAAAGGAATCAAAACGGACGGCTGGGATCCTATTCAGAATATTTGTCATTTCTCTTTTTAATCCAACATCTCAGAATCTTGCCTGTCAGGACAGATCCAAAGGCTGGGAATAAAAGGCACTCGACCTGTCGTTTGCCTTTTGATCCAAGGGCTCCGGGTTCGTCCTTACAAGTATGATCAATGGTGGAGATTGAGATGTATAGAACTGCCATAACTATTTTGATGCCTGTCAGCAATGTGGGTGATTCTGCAAATGGGGCGTGCGGTGAAGATTTGATCATGCCTACAATGCTTTAACTACTCCTGCTATGATTGTGTAGAGAGTTATTGGAAGTCATCTCGCCTTCTTCGTGCTTTCCGATCTCTATTCCTTCCGATCTCTTTGTCATGACCCTTTTCCGATCTCTCATATCGGGCCCTTCTTCCCAATCTCTCCCATTCTAGAACTTTCTTCTTTACCCGACCTACCTTAGTCAAAGCATTTAATTCTTCGGTTACCAATGCATCCGCTTTCACAGATGCAATAAATGCTCAGGCCCCTATATATATGTACCATCGAGAAAGCTCCTCTACACTTCATTCCTCCTCCTTCCATTTTTCCATTTCTCTTGTTCGAGCTTCTTCGGTGACAATTCCGATTATGGCAAATCGCTTGATCTTTTCGATCGTTTCATTGCTCTTCGACTAAAAATTTATGGTCCCGATGATTAGAGAATCATGAGAAACATATCTGATGATAGTGAGGGAACCGGACTAATTTATCGATCAAGATTGAAAATGTCGATCGTGCTGATCTCGAAATGGTCTATCGATATAATCGGTGAACCGATCTTGGGCGAGAGGATCGCTAATTTCATCTTAATATCGGTGACCGCTCTTGAAGTTCATTTGGCCCTCACCACATCAGCGCCCCGACATACCGCTCGTCGATGACATCTACGATGACTCCACTCACCATCATGAGAGTCATAGTCACTCCATCTGAGCTGCACATCTATCCAATGCTTGTGGCTGGCTTTCTGATCAAACA
The DNA here is from genome assembly GCF_030052815.1 of Hevea brasiliensis. Lineage (NCBI taxonomy): Eukaryota > Viridiplantae > Streptophyta > Magnoliopsida > Malpighiales > Euphorbiaceae > Hevea > Hevea brasiliensis. Next base: position 35,387,182 of record NC_079507.1, on the reverse strand, counting down.
TAGCTTCTAATTCAGCCACAGCCACAAGACTAGGCTTTGACATAGGTCTTTACTAAGTAGGATGTAGTGCCGATCTTTAGAGATCGCCCAAATGATGTAATCTAAACTTTTAAAGGTTCTCTTAATGATGTAATCTGACCTTTTGAAAATAAAATGAAATTTTATTTGAAGGTCATTATTTAATTATTGCATTAGTTAATTTCCGATCTCTGATGTGCATATTCGATCTGATCTTTAACTGAATTGTTATTAGCCGATCTGTGGCCCTGAAAATTCACACAATCCGATAACCCTAACTAGCCGATCTCATTTTATTTGATTTTATTATTGTGTTTCTGGAACCTTCCTGCGACGTGTTAAAAAAGGGGGTCGATTCTGCTAACCGAAGCACCGCTTGGGACTTCGTGAGCATTGAATGCTCAGACGGGTATAAATAGGGGGAGGGTTAGTTAGTTGCTCCCTTATGTCATTTTTAGCACTTTGCAAGCGACTTCAAAATTCTCTCGTTTCTTCAAGTTTTTCCAATACCGATCACATTCCGATAAGGGTTTTGATCTTTTCTTAGTTATACTTATTTGGTTTATTTGAAAATGAGCAACACGAGGGTCGAGAGCCGTGAGTCTGTCTTCCGCCCACATTTCATGGACCTCAAAAGGGCGATGTGATTAGATCGGTGGTCAAGCCGAGAGCCTCATCCCTGTGAATTAGTTTGGTCGCGCACAAGGCGAGGGGCATCTTTGAGGAGAGACAACTTGCCAATTGATGAGTTGCCTTCGCCTTGAGAGAAATCGATCTCCGCCTATAAGCCGAGTACACTCGTAGATTGACTCTTTGAACCGATCAAATGCCATAGCGATCATCTGCCGACCATTTTTTGATGAGGGCGATCTCATCATGGTGTATGAAGAGCAATCAAGGCCGGCCCATTTTCCTTGGATGAATTTTAGAAGGTCGTGCTAAAATTCCACCATGTCTCATGAGCCTAAATGTATCCTAACTCCTGGCGAACTCTAATAGCCTTCCGGGGCCTCTGCCGAGCTAAGGGACTGGAACCCACGGCCAAAGTCTTTGCCGAGCTGCATAAGCTCGCCCGAAGGAAGGATGATGAGTTCTAGTTCTTCCAAGCTAAGCCCCATTATTCTCTTTTTACCTATCTTCCTTCTTCATTGAAGAATTGAAAGAACTGGTTCTTCATTTTGAGGAGCAAGATTCATAATGGCTTTGAGGGCATCCCATGGAGTTGGCAACACCTGGTCGCTCCGATCCCAAAAAAGATCACCTTAAATAAGGACGAAGACGCCGTGGTGAAAGAGTTAAAGTCTTAGGCGTCCACTCAGAAATTCTCTTACTTAGACGTAGTGATGGCCAAACTGAAGTATTGGATGATGCGGCTGATCACTGATAAAGAATACGAGCTTTAACTCTCTAACCTCGGCCCTGGTACTACCCATATCTCTGGTCTCTGAATCTTAGTGAACTCATTGACTTCTTTTTCTTACAAGTATGACGGGCGGTCATACTTCCAAGAAGAGCCATAAACGAAAGAGGCAGGTCTCCAGAAAAGTGAGGGCGATGAAGGGGGCCGCAACTGCCGATGCTCAGACCCCTTATCGTGAATCAATAGAGGTGCTGAGCTCTCCTCCCCGACCTTAGGAGCAACTGATCCCTGAGGTAGAAGTCATGGCCCCGACTCCTTAACAAATCGAGCTTCCACCTCCCCCTCCTCCTCCGACCTCTTACAATGTAGAAGGGGAGTCTTCAGGTCCCACTAGGACACCTTCCCTGGCGCACAACTGTTGATCCAATCATTGGAAAGGAACCGCTCTACTAGGGGGAATCCTGACTTGGCCAAAGTCATGGGAGCTTCCATTTGCTTCCAAGAAGATTAGAACAGGTTGGCAGAGGAGAGCTTGGATGATATCTTAGCTTCGATAATGAATTTAGGCTTAGAGGCCATTGCAAACCAGCATATACTTAGAGAGAAAGCCCACGGCTTGAAGAAGGAGATCCTTAAGGCGCCCAAGATGCCTCGCCACACAAGCTCGCCTCTCCTTTGCTAATGAGTACATCGCTGTAATGGAGGATCGATGAAGTGTTATGAGGAGAGGATCGTTGAAGTGGAATGAGAACTCAAAGACTCTCGAGTTGGTTAGTCCGCCGATCTCGCCGTTATGTCAAGACCTTTGGGTAAAGGAGGAAGAGCTCCAAGCCAAGGATGAGGAGCTTCAAGCTAAGGAAGAGGAGAGTACTACGAAGGAGGCCGGGCTTATGTGAACGCTCATAATGACCTTATGGCCGAAATAAGAAACGATATCCTCAAGAGGACTTCTCCTCGATGAACGAGCTTGCCCTGCAGGCCGAAGACGAGAGCGACGAGGAGCTCGAAAGAGAGAGAGAGGATGAGCGAAATGTTATCAGAATAGGTCAGTGACCTCCACCAATGACTTGTACTTTTATTTTGAGATGAAATGAAATCCCTTTTGCTCAATTTCGTGATGAGATCGGAAAGTATCTAAATTGTATGAGTGCTTGATTGTTTGAACATATTCGGACATCAAACTTAAAAGCAATTATTACTCTAAGTATAAGAGGTCAGAAAACATTGTAACCATAAGATCACCGAGCCAAAACCAAACACCTGATAGAACTTTAAATCATTAAAATTGGAAACTTGGTTTGAATACTTAAGATCAGAAACACCATTAAGTCGAACTG